>NW_009799103.1:2538684-2720321 GCF_000213175.1 Neurospora tetrasperma FGSC 2508 | reverse complement strand
CCCCTTTCGCAACCTCACTTGACTTTCCTCTCGAAGGCTCTTTTCTTGTTCTGCGTCAAGATAAAAGACAGGAGCGTCAAGAATGACCAAAGCTGACATCAACCCGTATACCCGTTACTCCACTCAAACGTTCTCCTCACACCCATCGAAGGGTCGAAAGAGTCATCACTCACTGGAACTGGTCCCGGTTTCCCAAGCGCCAGCCTGGCACAGCTTGTGTCGAATCTCCCCGATAACCACTTGGCACATTGGCAAGTACATGGCAAAGTAGCGGTACCTTGATAATGCCCATGTCAGTTGCAGTGCTGGGTATGGCATAACAGCTGAGGTGCTTCGGCGATTTGGGACTTCACGATATCTTCCCTAGCTTCAAGGGGAGAGGAAAAAAAAAAAAGAAGAACACCCGACTTGAGTCTCTCAGCTGGCCCAGCTCAGACACCCCGAGTTTCTTCTTTCGTATTTGACCGATCTCTCAACTCTTTCCTCACGTTTGATCCCTGATAATGACCCGAAAGGCGTTTGGATGCCCATTCTTCCAGTCCAATGTTTGCAGAGCATTGAACCCATGGACGGTGAATGATTGTCGTGGGAGCTGGCATTTGACCGACTCAAGCCATCTTTCCTTTTCTTTTTTTTCTTTCTTTTTTCTTTTCCCACCTAGTCAATCTTAAAGAATTCGGAATCTCGCATGAGCTAGCCCCAGATACCCCCAATACGTCAACTGTGCTACTTAATGGCTCGGCATGCATTGCGCCCTAGTGCGCCACAGCTCACGGATGGTTCGTATGTAACCATTTCGCGCTTGATCGGGTATTGAAGATTGTTTTCCGCCCTTTCCGTCATGGCTGCTCAATATACCTTGCTCCTCAGTCTTAATCGAGCTTCAGATCATCATATTGCAGAATGAGGGTTGCGCTCAAGCACTTGGCATGAAGCATGGCTGAATGGTCACCATATGCCACTAGTGAATCGAATAATGTCCAAGCAAGAGCATATCGATGTGTACAACTTTGTACAATGCAAATTATGGAAGCACTATGAGAGGTTCTAGTGGCCGATCTTCTTATGTGTGTGTCAAATCTGACTCGGCCCCCCACACTCTCAACCTCTAATGTGGATAGGATTTGAGACAACATGCGACATGTTGGGATATTCTCTTTGACGCACCCTGCTTCCCTTATCCGTGTGTTTCAAAGTATGCACTGCTGGCTATTTAACGGTCTCCATCAAGTCAGCATATGAACGCATGTTAACCATTGGCTGGCTTCGAATCAGTGCGCTCGCTCTTGCTTGCCTCTTGATGATTGTTCAATGGCAAGTTTCCCTTGACCTCTTTTACTATCGAATGTCTCTCTTACTATCTATCTCAAGTTCCTTCAGTTGATAGAACGCGGACGTGGCGCCTACTCTCTTTCCTGGCTTCTCAAAACGGACTGACCTAGTAGTTCACGAACCGTTATTGCTACCAACTTCCCGCACTCCCGTTGGAAACCAGTGTCTGACGTTCCCACATTCATGATATTTGACAGCGGGTTTTTGTCTTGCAAAATGCTGCTTTCTACAACCTATATCGACATACGGCGCTCTGTCACAGCTTGTTGGCGCCTAGCTACACTTTTCTACACGCCTCCCGCTCGTTCTTATTTTTGTTTTTTCAAGCCTTTCAGCTGAGATTGTAAGTGCCGACACGGTGCGAGAGCCGACATGGTTTCCGAGACAAGATATAAGCAGAATGTCTCGGTCGGTCAATGACTGCGAACGGCCCGATGGGCTATGGTTGGACGCTTTCCGGTCTCTTCGGGAATAGACAAGCCTCATGCCAAGATTATATGAACTAATAATCTATTGAGCGCTTGTTCGGCCATAGTTATGTCCGTTCTCTCTCTACAAACGCAAAGTCAGCTATCAACCGCCGCGTAAAGTCACGCCGGTTTCACGGCTTGGCACCCATCTAAGACGCTTAGAGCGAGACCTACAGATATAGGGCGTACCTGCTCGACTCGCTATCTTTCACGTAGTTGGTCACCTACATCACTATCGAAACGCCCAGCTACGATGTCATTAAACGAGGCTCGCCTTGTAACCACGTCCTTACGTTTTTGACTGGGTAGCTGAAGGGGGCCTGGCAAGCTCAAAACGTTGGGAGTGAGGCTAAAGCATTCTATAGACTGGGTGATATCGTCAGTGCCCAATCATACCGCTACTAATATTCTTTTCTTTCAACTTTCCCATGTCAAACATTTCTTTTTTCTGTCTCGAAGATCCGTCGACCTTGAGAAGAACTCTTAGCGTACATCTCTCTGGTATCTGCCAAAGGACACCACGCGAACCGTCCGACCGGCGGGATCCGCTTCACTGGTTCAAATACTTACAGCAGGTCTGTCCCGCTCTGCACACCGTGGAATCCTAGTGCATACTCACCATCACATGCGCCTTAGACATACACTGCATGTTGAAAAATTGCTCGTCGGATGTTTCTTACTCTACCATTCATTCCCCAACCGCTGTTCTGCGGGTGATACACATACCTATCTACAGGTTGTGATTACAATTTTGAATTCCCACTCCTACTCTTTCGACTTTTGCCTCATTCATACAGTCCGTTCCTTTACTCATTGGGAGTGTCCTCCACGGGATGATACCCTCTTTCACATACCCCTTGCTTAACCTTATCCATTCCCCTTGCTCGGCCAGTCCTTGCAGTAGATCCCGCGCGCTTTTGTTGATCCCGTCCAGTCCCGCTCAGTTTTCCCTTTTCTTTCTTTGCTTTTTTTCCATCTTGGTCAAAGAACGGACAAGGGGCATGGTAGCATCCATACTATGCCCGTGGACTTAAGCCTCATTTCTAGAACTATACAGTGTGAGTGTCGCAGACGGTTACTCTTTGAAACTAACTCCATGTTAGCAACAATAGTCCTGTTCAAAAGGGTCTCCTTCTGAGTCGATTAGCGTTGGCACCTACAGGGCTTTTGGTCACATTTCTCGTTATCATCTTTTGGTTCTTTACATATTGATGTGTCTGCAAATTGTCACTTGCTAGTAGTCAATAGCTTCTACGTTCAAGTGACAATATCTTCAAAGTGCGAATTTCCCAAGAGGCAATGTGCGTGGCATCGTATCAGTAAGATATGCAGATGGTAGCTCGAGTCTCTTGTACACAATTCCTCGGAGCTTGGGAGTATATTTTCTATGACGGATGCCTCACTTTCAAAGCGCCCTGAACGGTAGACATTCCTCCATCTTACATGTACAGCCGCAAAGGAGAGACGAGCTGGTGGGCAAGATTGGAAAACAAGAAGAGGAACAAGATCAAGAGGCTGGCGTTCCACGCTTAGAGCAACGCCTGTCCTGGTCAGCTTCTGAAGGTTTACTGCGTCTCGAACGTACGTCCTTTACGCGGACTCCCGGTGCTTCCTCCGAGCCCAGGCTTAAGGCGCCCGCTCAGAGATGAGACGAAAATGTGCCCCTCATAGGGACAAACTTGCTGCCCTCCTTCCAACAACAACAACAACAACAACAACAACAATAGCCACTCTACTCTCCCATATAGTGCAGAGGTTTAGCATATTGGATTTTCAATCATCCACATTGAAATCTCCAAAGACCCGGGTTCGAACCCCGGTGTGGGAAACGGCACCTTTCTTTTTCGTCTTTTTTTTTTTCGTCGGGAACGTTTGTGTTGTTTGTTCAAGTGCCGACATGCGTTGCGTACCTGCACTGCGGACCATGACGTGTGCCTGCCTTTGCGATGGGAGGATTTCGCTACGTTTGTTTGCTCGCTTGGAGGCAAATATCTGGACGCAAGCTACCTTGAGTACCAAGCAGAGACGTAGCATTCCGTCTTCAGTGGCAATAACCGTCATTTGTGAGAAAGTGTGAGAAAGTGTGAGTAAAACTCAACCTTTTAGATATCCAGAAATGGCAGTCTTTTATATATCATAGCTCACGCTCGTGGAGTGTTATCTCTACCTTTATGTCCTAGCCTTAGGCATTCTCTCGAAAATCACCGCAATCATCGAATGTACCTAGGCTGTCGCGAGCATACCTACCTATCTGACGCTCTACTTCATAGATCTTAGCTCCTTCACCAACAAACTCCGTCCGGTCCAAACGTTCAAGATACTCACCCACCGCTTCACACGAGGTCAGTCGTGATAAGTAGAGGCATTCTGTGACGGCCGACTGACAGGCCTCGCAGCCGATATCTATAGGTACCTACCAAGCTCGGGCTACCAGTCGCCGCAACATCGCAAAAGAAAGAAGCCGTACCAATCAATCATCAATGTCTGGCCTTGCCACAACCAAGTCTGGAGGTGATGTACTCAACAAACGTCTTGATGAGCCATCCACTCCATGCCCCCTTAATGACGCTATCTTGAACTATGTTCTATCGGGGGTTTTACTCAGTTCAGTTACGCCCAGGGGTTTTTCGGATCTCCCTAGCCAGAGTCCCGCCCTGGTAGAGCATTGAAGATCTTGACTGCTGCGGTGATGTAAGCAGGAGTTCGGCTAGGTACATGCAGTAACGAGACACTCAGTCCTAACTTTGGGAAGGAGCTCTTCAACTGCAGGATTTAAAACGCTGCAGGGACAATGGGGGTAGAAAATGGGAAGGCGGGGACGACGGAGAGAAAGAGTGAGAAGCGGTGATTACCGTTGTAGAGGTAGGTACGTGGGGGAGGACTGCAGTGGAAAATGAACGGGCGTGGAAGAAGGGAAAGTGCTATCTGCATGTGCTTGCCTCATGCAAGCAAGCGGACATGCCTGTACTGCATATTTCATTTCTTAGGCAGGTAGACTTTGCTAGTGAAGCTGACTGCATCTGGATTGCGAACATCACCACCACCAATCATCATCATTATCATCATTAGCAGCAGCAGCAGCAACGCACTAGACTTTCCGGACTCTGGGGCTTCATCGTCTTGCTACCTAAATCCTGTCGTTTGAGGTTTGGGATGCTCCGTCTTCAGTGAGATCTCGCTCTCGGTGTTGGATCGTTCATGCTCGGGTTGTTCTTACGACCACTCGTCTGGCTTCCAGTCCTTGCCCATTCCCATTCCCCGTCTTTGGTCGGTAGTCGTAGTCTATGAAACCCCTTCACCCAACCAACTCGATCATTTTTAAATTGATGACTACCGGCTTGGAGCAGGTATCAAGAGAGTAGCATGGCTTTGGTTTTTCCTTTTTCTTTGTTTTTTTCTTCTTTCTTTCTGTTTTTCTGGTTTTTTTTTTTTTTTTTTTTTTTTTTGTTTTTTTTTTTTTTTTTTTTTTTTTTTAAATACTTTAGTGAGCAAGCAAGCCGTCGCAAGACCATGCTGCTCAGCACAACCCCATTCATTCCACACTCGTCCCGCATGTGTTCATCGGCAACTCGAGCATTGGGTTCTCATCGTCCCTCGGACTCTCTCCTCAGTCAGCAGGCGGACCTTGTCTCTTCTCTGGGGCACTGGGACCGACCGCGGCAATGAGTGTCCATTCTTGATGAATGGCACAGCCGCGGCCGGCCCAGTTTGGAAACGAGACTCGACAACGAATACGGACCGGACTGAACCAGGCACATTGCTAACCAGTTGGGATCCTGGAGGTGTAGCAACAGAGGAAACCGCTCGCTGGAGTTTGCCAGATGCGAAACTTGTCATGGGCCGCCGACTCCCACGCGAGTTCCTGGGGCACTGGGACCGACCGCGGCAATGAGTGTCCGCTCTTGATGAATGGCACTGCCGCGGCCGGCCTACGCACAATCTGGAAACGGCTCGACAACGTAGCCGCCCCCCTTCGAAGAGTGGGATCAGTCTTCGCCCTCCTTGCGTAGAACACCTCGTAGAACACCTCGACCGTCGCAGCAGGAGCGAGCATATGTGGCTGGAGTCCTCAACAGCTCCTCGTTTGTGATCGGGCTGGATTGATTGTTAGTACAATGTTCACACCAGATACTCACAACTGGAAGGCACCTCAACACTTACTTGGGAGCTTCAGCACCAACCATCTCATTGAGACGTTCCTCCTCGTTCTTATCGTCCTCGTCGGACTCACCGGCAACTTGAGCAATGGGGTCCTTATGATCCCTCGGGACTCCCTCCGCGGCACTGACTGGACTGACCCGAGCCCCAAAGAAGCTTTGAATGGTACACTTCGAGTCGCCACCTCGGGCAGAGCTCATCGTAAGCGACGACGCGATAGTCTGGGTTCTCCTTGGCGACCTGGAGAATGAGATTAGTAACTGACCGTGATAGGTTCAATGAAAAGAAGGGTAACACGTACGATAGAGAGACCCATGTCATGAGTCGGGTCAAAAACCGTGAACTTCGCAACCCATCACCATCGATCTCCATTCGTCTTCTCTCCGCTTATACTCATCTGCCGCCCTCCACTATCTTATCCATTTTCTCCAGACTTTCGATCATATCTTTGTAGAAGTCCTCGTGCTGAGGAAATCCCACCAATTAGTAAATTGGGCTCAGTGATGAGCAAAAGAAAAGATGGATGAGAATGAAAAAAATAATCACATACCTTGTTTTGGATGGGAACAGGCTCGACCACTTCCGGGCCTTGGCCAGTGTGACCGCTGTTGTTGGTCACCGGAGCTGTGTCCACGTCCTGAACGGCGCCACCAAGTTTCAGGTCGCGGAGCGCGAGGAGACAGTCGAGCTCCTTCTGGGTCAGTCTGTCCATTTTTGATGACTTGGAACTGGTGGCCAAGCAATGAACCACGCAAGATCTGTTGTACTGCGAGTGTCAGAAGCGTGACCATGTGGAGGGCGAGTTAGGGTGGGATGTTGCGATCAAAACAATATACATAGTGCAGTGAGAGAGCACCCGGCGACGTTGCTGTGATATTTCAAAGATGAAGAATAGAACAGGGGTTTTGAGGGCGAGAGGCATGTAGAGGTACTCACATGGTGTGGACAAGCGCTGTTGCCTGTCGATGATCCCTAGATCACCTGTCTCTGCTTGATAGCTTGGAAGAGCGCGAGAGGACTGTGATGTTTTGCGTGTCAGATACATGTACGTCCCTTGACGACGTGGTGAGACGCTGCGACAAAAGGTACCTATATATATATACGACTGGATGAAGGATACGCGCGGTAGGGGTGGTGCCTCGCGCAGATATGATAGAATAGGAGAGACAAGAGGATGAGGGGAAATATATAAAAGGGAAGAGTTTACTTACAAGCTGCGTGACTGTGTGGGAATGTGTGTGGTTGTTGCTGACGTGGCAATCACTTCGCTTTGCTTGGTAGTTTGCGATGTTTGCGAGCAAGAGGCGAGAGGTCAAGTGGATGGGGTGAGCAAAGTATGACTCTTGTGGTGAGGGGGAAGATGGTGGTGGAGGGAAGTTTCAAAGAGGAGAGGGAGCGATTAGAAGGGCCACTCTGGGGAAAAAATAATTGTGGGCTTGACTTTGTGTGTGCCTGAGGCAAGGCTGAAGGGGAAGCACAAACGGAGGCAGCCTATGGCTAGTATAGAGTATGTAGAAGACAGTTTATCAAGCTGGAAGGCACAGCGCCTGCCGGCGACGGAAGCGCGGACAGTGAGTGCGCGGCAAGGGCACGGAATTCCAACGGGCCGGAAAGAAAGCCAAGGAAGGGGAGGGAGGGGGGTGAGAAAGACAGTACAAGTAGACAGGTATTTTCTTTTCAACTAAACTGACGCTTGGTAAGGGGAGAATACGCGTCGATGTATCGTGGACGTGGTCTCAGCCCCTCTTAGAAACTCGTTATCATCTGGTCACCCCGTTGTGGTATTAGCCACTACCAGCAGAGCCACCGCTTGGGACTGCTTCCTCAAAGAAAAGAAACATCAAGCCAGTTCGGAATTCAGTTCACGTTACATACATGATTCTGATGTTCTTGTTACTCGATTTAACATCCTGGATGCGGAATGTATATATACAAAGCTTGATTTTCTTCAGAGCTAGACAATAGAGAGACGTGCAGAAAATCTGTTGAGCTTCTGTTATCGTAGCTGGGTTGCTAGCACGATTACACTTGTAAATCTACAAAAGTAGATGATCATATAAAGTACGAAGGAATAACGAACAAGTTACTAGCTTTGCCTGTCTGAAACCGTCACGCCTTCAGTTTCCCAACTATCGCCATACATCTTGGTCTGGTGTTCCCGGTTTGATAAGAGATGGGTGCTACAGTAAAAAGGGCACTACTGGACTGCTCGTAAGGAAAGTGGATTACCTCTGCCATCCCTCTGCGTTGTAGATTCGTCAACCGAGAGGGTAGCGAGGAAAGTGTTGTTTCTCAAGTATCTGCTCGCAGCTTCGTTGGCCAGTAGATAGACAGGTCAAATTCGAATTTGAGGAGGTTCTCTTCTCGAATACATCCTTGGTCTGGTGGCGAAGCCCTTGCGCTGCCATTGATTGCGCCAGCATTGCAGTGTTATTTTGATATTTGTCGTGAAAACGGCGGAACTTGATCATCCTCTATCCTTGTCGGGCGTGCTGTTTAAGCCGTTCTTTTGGAAGAAACGAGACCGGTCGTTACTGGACCATGGCCGTTAGCGTCTGACTGAGCCCCAGAAGCGCATCTTCCATTCCTCTCTTCAGGGTCTTGACGCGACTTGCACGGAGCTGGACTAAACATTGGGTCTGCGTCAGGGAAAGGTTGGGATTCGGCGCGATCTGTGTAATCGTGGAGGTTTGTGAGGCGCCGGTTGGAATGGGTGTGATAGCCATGCCGCAGGTCGGGGTTTGAAAAGACAACAATGACCCAAGTCAAAGGAGAAGGGAGACATCTTGTCGTCGCGGGGAGAAGAAAGGTCGGCAGCAGAAGGCTTCAGTTGGTGGGTTAGGACTTCCATTCCAGGCAAGGCACGGGCAGGTACCTGCTGTAGGTGGTTGAATGGAAGGTCTTGGTTCAGTTGTCGAAGATTGGGCATTCGGAGAACCTGAAGAACCACTTTCCATGTCTGGACCGGTCGGCACTCAGATCATACCTGATGCATTACACCTTCCCTCCGGATTCACCAGGTGATTACCTTGCAGCCACGGGCTTTGAGCCCGGTGATGTCCGGCGGGGACACTTTCACTTCACCGAGTCGACAGTCCTTCATTGCGCATTTCCACCTGACATACATATTCGACCCCCACTGAAAATTTGCCCTTGTGTGATAATCCATCTTCTTTGTTCACCTTGGTTTTCCACGACCGAGTGATTCGGCTGCTCAATGTCGACGACGGGAGTGCTTGCTGGATGTTGGTCCTCCCATAGAGGTAAGCTTGGCGCACAATGTTGGCAGCTGGCCGACAACTGCCAACCTAAGCTCGGGTACCTTTTACCGCAAAGAGATTCCCTTCCATGGCGGGATTCGACCCAGATTCCAGGTTCCAGGAAGCGAACTACCTTACTAAACAAATGGAAGCCAAGCAACTGTTTCAGTGGACATCGTCACTGCTTCAGCTGCACGACAGGGTGACACACAGACACAGACAGCAGACCCGGGCCCCTACCCAAGCGATCGGGGGGAGATAGCGTATGCCAAGGCGGGCCAGGCCCAGAAACCAACAACGTCAACCGCGATTTTGTTGCTTCTCTCCTGTTTTTGTTTCCCTCATCCGCCGGATTGGTTTGGACCTCACTGCAAGACACTTCATCGACGTCCGACGGGAATACACGCAGCCCGAGAGCGGCACATTTCCTTTTCTGGCCATTATTCACCATCCAACTTATCCAATCTTTGCACCATATTTTCTCCTCTCTCTCCCGCTAACTATCCTTCCCTTCTCCCGTCATTCGCTTTTGCTAACTACCCCCTTTTCTTTTTTGTTTGTCTCTCATCTCAATATTCAATTTCACAACAAAGTTCTAGACTTGAAGACTTCTAGACGTCATCACCATCATCATGGCATCCAGGATACCCGCTGCCTGGCGTATCCGTGCCGCCAAGTCCACCAACACTGGCGGCTTCAACTTCAACAAAGTCAACAAGTCCACCCTCGCGCTGGCGCGCTGGACTCCTACATCGTCATCAGCATCGGCATCATCACGATCCACCACAACACCCACACCTGCAATCGCTGCATGGCCCCCGAGATTGCGGCTGGGATCTTCAGGCACAGTTCCTCCGGCGAGAAGCTTATTCCAACGTCAGCAGCACCAGCAGCGCAGATCTTTCGGTGGGTTCAACTTTCTCCTTATCCTTATGTGTTATCACCACCCCCCGGTCTCTGTTGCATTTCATGGACGGTCAAGCATTGTTCAAGCATTGAGGTGGCATCCCCACTTCGGTTCCCCCCCTTTAACACATGTTGTTGGTTGATTTTGCTACACGAAAGAAAAAAAAGAAACAAAAAATGTTGTATGAGGAAAAAGATTCGAGCTTGGCTTGTGCTGGTTGTTGTGCGCTGTGGCCCACTACCACGTTATATACATCAGCCTCGAACCCGGAATTGTCATGACTTGGCTTGGCAAGGGGGTGGATTTGGAGTGTGAACATTTGCGATCGAGAGCTTTGTTCTCCATTAAATATGGCAATGGAGTTGAGGATCTGAACAATGGTCGAGGGTTACCCATGACAAGTGTCATGTCGAGTATGGGGAATAAGCAATGGTATGCCTTTGTCTTTGAACTCGACCACATACAAGAAAGACTCGGCTTGGTTGATGCAGGGTCCAAGACTTGCCGGTACATGCAGTCTGCAAGGCATTTGGGGGTCATCAACGGGCTTTCGGACATTGTACCATGGACCCCGATGCCTGGCGGTTTTTGATCGTACAGCGACTCGGCCCCGCCTTGCCGTCATGTTGTCAGCCAGAGATGGTTCTTCATCCTTGGATGGTGCCTACCTGCGTCAAGATTCACGAACCACACTTCGAATGGTCATGATCAAGACCGCAAAGGCTCTTCTACCCGAACCATCAACGTTACAACCCCTAAAATTGCTCTGGAGATTGTCTTACAATGGACATTCTTTCATCCCCGGAATCTTCTCCTAAATCCACCTCCTGATCGGGACGATCCTGACCTTGTCTTCCATGCCCTGCTCCCCATTTTACCTCCATCGTGCCATTGAACATGACATCCCCCCAAGCTCTTTTTCCTGTGTACATTAGATACTACCCGACAGCAAACTAATCCTCCCTAGCTCGCACTACCCCCCACCATGGCTCCGACGATCACCACCACTGCCCACCAAATGAGAATCCCTCGATCCTCTACAAGATGCTCGAAGCAGCCGCCACCTCGTTCGCCTCCATACTTGTGCTCGGCGCCGGTTTCAGTATCGCTGCCTACGCCTACCACAAGACCTATAAGCACATCGTCTTACAGAAAATGTCCAACGCTTTTGAGCCCGGTGATCCCGTCCTCGACCTCGCCGCTATTGGCAAGAACATACCGCTCTCCAAGACCGCTGCCGCCACGCATTGGATCGCACGACCCGAGCAGGACATCGTCGATGATATCGTGGCTGGCAAAGAGATCGGGCACTACCACCTGTTCATCGGCGACAAGGGCACGGGCAAGAGCAGCATGTTGTTGGAAGCCATGCGCAAGATCGACGGTGACGGCGTGGCCATGTTTGAGGCGCATGCCGACCTGGAGATCTTTCGCATCCGCCTGGGCAAGGCGCTCGACTACGAGTTCCACGAAGATTACATCGGCAGCTACTTTAGCGAGCGCGGCCCGCGCGACACTACGGCGCTGTTGGATATTGAGCGTGCGCTGAACAAGCTGGAAAAGGTGGCACTCAAGCGGCGTGCAAAGATTGGAAGGCCGCTGGTGGTTATCATCAACCAGATGCATCTGATCCGCGACGATGAGGACGGCAAGGACCTGATTGAGCTGCTCCAGCAGAAGGCCGAGCAGTGGGCCGCCAGCAACTTGGTTACCATGGTGTTTAACAGCGACGATTATTGGGTGTATGAGAGGCTGAAGCAGTTGGCCACGCGCATGGAGGTGCTCTCGATCACGGACCTGCCCAAGAACCTGGCGACGGCGGCCCTCAGGAATTATCGTCACCGCTATTTCGGAGAGGACTTAAGCGACCAGACCTTGGAGCAAATCTACGATCGCGTGGGTGGTCGCCTGAATTTCTTGAATAGGGTCGCCAAGAGCAATGATATGCTGGCGACATGTGATGAGATCAAGCAAGTGGAGAAGACGTGGTTCTTGAACCAGTGCTGGATTCTGGGAGAGGAAATGGATGATGATGTGATGGATCAGCAGAAGTGGGCTGTGAGTTGCTGTTTCTTTGTTCCCTTTTCTTTCTCTTCCCACTCCCCATCTCCCTTAAACTCCTTCTGCTTCCCCATCTTCCCTCCAATTTGCTAACACCCCCTCCCCACACACAGGCAGCAGCAGTAGTCCTAGCCACCGCCCTCGTCGATAAAGAAGCCATGATGGAAGCCGCTGGCTCTTCCACCTACGACCCTGTAGTCGGCCACATCCTGCCCTCGTACGCTCTGCACGAGGCCCAGCAGATCATGACGCGTTCCGACTTTGTGCGCGCCCTCGACCGCCTCAATCTTTTCTCGATCACCAAGAACGCCCAGGTGCGCGCCAGCTCCGTGCCCATGCACCTCGCATTCCGGGAGATCGTTGCTCAGCCCGGCTTCCGCGAACACCTGCAGGCGACCATTGACAGGATTGCGGCTATCGAGAGCTTGGGACGTACCAGGGAGTTGGTGGCGAAGGATCTGGTGCTTGGTGGTCATTATGAGATTAGGAGGTCGGAGAAGGGCAAGGGCGTAGATGTCAAGTTGGTTATGCCGGAACCTGAGGAGGAGGGTGAGGAGAAGGATGATTAAGATCTCTAACTTGCCTCGAAGAACGTCCTTGTGATTGTCCAGTCAGGAGCCAGGCGGTCAGTGGACAAAATCGAAAGGAAAAAAAAAAAAAAATAAGAAGACGAAAAAGAAGAAAAGAGAAAGAAGGTGCCGTTCTAGTACCTCTAGGCATGAAAATATGGAGTCAAGGCGGGGATGGAAAGATAAAAGGAAAAGCGTTCTGTTTTCTCGGCTCCTTTGAAGACTGGAATCATGAGGGAAAGAGGCACTTGCCAGGAGCTTCAATCTTTTCCACGCACTTTGCACAAGGTACTAGGGCCCGTGATGGCTCAGACCCACACTCATTCATCACCCCATACGTTCTATTTCTTTCTATTTTTTTTTCAGCATGAATTTTCTTTGCTTATCGCGAGTTGGTTCGGCGTTCAAGAGAGTGGTGGTATTGGTGGTACTCGATACCCACCTAGACTATCACTGTCCATGGTTTTTTTGTTCTTTCTATTTCATGTTAGCTTTTTATATGGTACCCCTAGTTTCGATTCATCTCTTTTCTTCCATATTCTCTTACTTGATATGGAATTGTATGTACGTAGTTCTCTAGGAACTCGGAGATTCACGGTCACAGTTGTTGCATCATTGGCTCAGTACCTACTTACACAACATGTTGCAGTAGTTCTTCTCTAACCCAGAAGAGTTGATGGTATTTGTTCACTTTACACAATGACTTGCAATCAACCATGTCTCCTTCTAAGCATTGGGAAAAAGCAAAACATCTCGTGCTACCTAGAGGTAGGTATGTACCGTAGAGGTATTCCGCTAACCCCCCATCTCCCTAGCCTTCAAACTAGGCTTCACCACACGACCGCTGCGTGTGACCGTCGTGTTCACAGTAGCGGCCGGCGGCGGCGCTGAATTGGACCTTGTGGCTCCTCCCTTGCCTCCTTTTCCACTTCTAGTTCTGGTCCTAGTCCTAGTACGTGTAGCCGCTTCGCTGGTGCTGGTTCTCTTCTTGTTCATCACCCCCTTCACATCTCTGGCCTTCTGGCTGGGTTTCACCACGCGACCGCTACGTGTTGTACCCGAGGTAGTAGCCTTGGGAGCCATGGGAGCCTTGGGAGCCTTGGGAGGAATGTTACCGGCTGATAAGTTCTGCTGGACGTTTGCTGGAGATTCTGCTGCTTGGACGCTGGCTCCATGTCTCTTCAGGCTACGGATAGCAGCTTGCGCTTCGTGTTGGTTGGCTTTTACTTGGACTGCAGATGGGGCCTTCGCTGCAGGGTCTGAGGTAGGGGGGTTTCGAGGGTTTATGTTGTCATCGTCGTTGTCTTTGCCCTTATCGTCGTCCTTGTCCACCTCCGCTTTGTCCGACTTCAAGTCATCCTTCCTGGCAAGTGCGGCCTCCACCTTAGCTTCGGCTTCGTTCTCGGCCTGGTTTAGGGCTTCGAGGATCATTGTCTTCCTCATGATCAAGAGGGTGCGGCTTGATAGAATATGTTGAAGCATTCTGGCGGCCGGGGTGAGGATGTTGTTGGCGGGTTTGGTGACTTCTTTGGCTGCCGCTTTGGAGGTTGTCACATTGGACTTTTCATCATTGGTTTTTACCATCTTGGCTTTGTCTCAAGGAATGGAGAGTAAGATAAGAGCCGGTACTGGAGGTAATGTCACTTAGTAAAGATTACCTAAGTAGTGGTTGTTGTTAAATGGAGTAGTGACGTACATTGAGAAATTTGAGAAGCCTGATATGATACAGGGGAGTGGACAATGGTTGTGTTGTCGACTTTTGGAGGTGGAAGTCGAAGATGTTTGGTGATTCGGACAAGACTGGAACAAGTTCAGCGAGCTCCGAGTACAATTAGTGGAATTTTTATAGTTCTGAAAGTGGGAAAGACTAAGAACCTGATTAGCTGCCAGTAAAGGGGTTGAAAGTAAACCTGGAAGGCATTCAAGGTTTACCTGCTGGTGAATAGATAGATGTAGGTAGGTAGGTAGCCAAGGTCGTCGACGATGGGGAGGTTATTGGACGATGGTGAATGGTACCTACCTTACCTATGGTCCAAAGCCTCAAGGTTCCATTGCCTAGAGGTAGGTATTACCAAACAAGGAGCTGTGAGATTGATAGTGAAAGATCACCTCCAAAATTAGGTATGATGAGGGCTGTGTGGAGGTGAGGTTCTCTTCCTCTACCTAAGGTGTAGTGCTAGCTAACTTCCACGTCTATATACAGGTACGTAGGTACCTGTAGGTAGGTATGTACACTCTACCTCGAAATTGAAGGTTTTCTCCGTCGTCTCCATTTCTGAGAACTCGTTACGAAACCACCGCCACCTGCTTTTCGATTTCCTTGGTGGAGGCGGGTGATTGTCCTGGGTGCTGGCTTGCTTTTCGGTTTTAGAGTGTTGGCCAGCACCCTAGACAATGGCAGGTCGCTCGGTTTCGGCTGTTTCTTGTGGCGCTTTGAGAAGTCGAAAGGACGCGCGAAATGGAAACGTGTAGTAGGTCAATATTATCCCCAGGTCAGGTACAGAAATTCTATTGACTCCTTTGGGGTTCGGGTCAGTGTCGAGGAGGGATCTGGAGACAGAGGGACGATGAGAACTCATGCTCGAGTTGCCGATGAACGCGTGTTGGCCAAGGTCGCTCAGTTCGCTGTAGATTGTCTGCTTTTCGGGGCAAAGAACAAAAAGGTGTGGTTAGTGTGAGGATGCCTGGTATGGACGTAGAGATAGCCGAGAATTGACTGGGTGATAATTTCGTTGGAAGATGGTTAAACTCACTAACTGTGGTGTGGCCGGCGCGGTCGGTCAGAGGCCTTGTCAACACGGACTCTGCGACCTCAAATCTATGTTGGAGTGTGTGTCAGCGTCCGCTTAATGTCAGTCTTAAGATGAGGGGACACTTACTCCTGGCCGTCCATGGAGCAGTTGCGGGCAATGTGGCCGACCTCGCCGCACTTGTAGCACTCAGCGCCGGAGGGCTGGTCACCAGACTGGGAGCAAAGCTTGAGAGTCGTCGTGATGAGGGGGCCACGGAGGGAGGTAGAGCTGATATCAATCTCGCAAAGTGTTTTCTCTTGTGATGTTCCCTGCGCAAGAGGGGTGTTTGCTGCTCAGCCGACGGGCTGAGTCGCGACTTTCCAATTTCCGCGAAATTCCCAGTATGGGAAATTTTGACTAGTATTGAGCAGCTGTCTCGTCCCTGGAAGTTGGACGTTCCCGAATGAGGTCAGGCAGGAGGAGGAGCAGGAGGACTGGAAGAGATGTAAGCTTGTGGTAGTGGTGCTCACCTTGGCTGTTGTTTGAGAAAGGACCAGATGGTGAGAGGAGCCTTGTTTGGCGAAAGTACGTCGATGAAAGATAAGGAGGAGAGGGGAGGAGAAAAAGAAAAAAATCAGAGGTCGTAGTGAGGGAGCCTTGCTTGATATATGTAGAGGTACCGAAGCGGGACAGCCTGCGTCGCAACGACCGTTATCTGGTAGACAATCAATGTTTGGAAAACAATTACTGTTTTCCAAATAATCGTTTTCCCAACATTGATTGTATCCCAATCCTCTAGACATGCCCGTACAACGCATGTCTGGAAAAAGGGTTTCCCACCACGGTACTCCCAGCCCCGCTACTCGCGAACTGCAATGGAAGCACCGACTTTATTTCGTTGAAATTAGCAGGCGTTCACTTCGATATCTCTTGACCACGCAAAAGATGTTACGTCTACTTACAAATCTTACAGAGTACCGTGGCATGTTTCCTGGCCGAGACTCAGGGATCGGGGCAAGCAAGTACGAGTCCTGGGCCTCGTTGTTCAAGGGGAGCTTTTGATTTCATGCAATGTGCACCGACTGCTGACTCGACGACTTTAACTTGAAAGCAACAAAGGCACAAAGAAGGAGAACGCCAAGTACATGTGCCCAAAATGGTCTTCTGGGTGTAAAAAGCAATGGTTTTTAAGCCTGCCATCTACTGTGTCGACCAATTCCTAAAACACATTATTTTCGAATTTCAACGTCCATTTCGTCGGAGCAGTCGACTCCCCATCAGTGGTATCTGAGGCAACTGATTCCATATTTCACGAGATTGGTGCCTCTGGCGTAAAATCGTCATCCGCTCAGGAAGGATGTGTCTGCCTACCTTAGCCAGCCCCTTCAAAGACGCTATGACCGACTTGAAGCAGATCGAGGAGCGATTTCTTGACCTCAAGCGTAATCGTGAAACCAAGTAACAGATTGATATCTCTGAGAGATTGTTGATATTTGTGCCATCTGCCTGCCCTAACAGATGAAGTTGAGTCCTTTCAGCTCAACACCACCGCCTTCTTCTGGTGAAACAGGCGGGTTTGTTGTCCGGCCAATGTTTCAACCGACCAGCTCCTTCGATCCATCCCCAAATCTCCATCTAGCCTTACGAATACAACAGACAACGTGTGCCTTCCACACTCGATAGTCGTCACGCTAACTCGTAAAGATACCTCTACAAACGCAGTCACAGAAGGGAAAGGGAAGCTTGACGACGTTAGTTCTAGCATAAACACCTGCAAATGATGTACGCCGCTCCACTGTCGAAGTCAACAAACGATATAGGATAGAAGTACACCTTGGGAAGGGAGCTCTGTGAAAAAGAGCAAACCATATCTGTGTGATATCTCGGATGGATGATGTGATCTCGGTGGATACACTTGTATGTAGTATCTCACAGAATGACTTGGAGTACGATAGGAAGTTGTCATCTGAATAGCCGTCTGGCCTTCACCCAACTGAGCAAGACCAGAATCCGTAGAGTGACCTGGGTGGACAAGACGAAAGATGCCGTTGGCAGCAAGACCAGCCTCGCCATATCTCAGCTTTCACTCCTTTGCTCCGAAATCTCCAGCTCCGTGTTGAGCCAGTCGCCCACGGAAAAGGTGAGTATGGCAGGATCAGCCTCACGTCGTCTTGACTTTTGCTTCCCAGCCTCACAGCCGTTCGTCCCAAGTGGGCAAAACAAACTTGCTCAACAAAAGCCCAGTCTGGTGTCGTCCGAACTCACAGTCCAGGTCCTCCCAAAGGACCGTGCCCCGTCCAGTTGCCCTCCCGCCTTGCTCCCTCCTGGGTCTTAAACTCTTCCGCCCGCACTCGCCCGAACTTTTTCTTGTCCACAACACCATTAGCCAAAGCTACCATCGCGTCGAGTAAGTACCAAGTGCCCAGTTCACCATCATCAATCCTGCCCTCAACCAAGAAAACTTCCATCGTTTTCAAAGGTATAATCATCCATCACGCCTGCCCTGCTTTGCCTTTTCTTCCTCCTTCACACACATCTTCAACCCTCGTCGCCAAGGCAACTCAGTCAGGTAAACCCATTCGTCACCTTCACCCGCATCTTCACCCGAGCCCACGATGCGAGAGAGTCGAGTGACTCGATCGCAAGAGTCTGGGAGACTTTGACTTCGACTTCAGAAGCTTCAAGCGCGAGTATACCAAATCTCTTGACTTGATCTTCACTCCCTTTGATTTTTACACCTCCACATCACATCACCATCCATCAAATCTTGGACACTCCTCCCAAGCATCGTGACAAGAAGCCTTCGCGCACTCTGAGAAAGCAGGGCCTCGTCTCCTATTCTGAGATTATTGCGATCACTTCACAACTTTGCGGTCGCGCTTCCAAGCACATCAGAAAAGACATTCCTGACTCCAGACCTCACTCGAGAATCACGACTCCAACTGGACCAAACTTGAAGCAAGAACTTGAGCTAACCATTTCATCTTCGCAGTCGTACCAAGCTCAAGATTCTTTTCTCGTTTCCGCTGCCCAGCCTTCAAGCAACTTTTCGCCGTAAGTTCCAGATCTTCTCAAAACCCACATCCTCTCTCCTGAACCTCTTCTTCAAGGTCTGGGTGTCATGCAGTATGATTGACCTGGGCCATCATCGCCTGGTTGATCTCGTCATACTGCTCCTTGGCAGTTCTGACATTACCCTCTTCATCTTCACCCTTGGTTGGTTCCAAGAACCTTGTGTCATAAAATCGCGACTCCAACGATTTTAAACCATGACCTTGCGCTAAGAACCACGCGCTCCCTGCCCCTGTGCAGAACGTACCCAAGTTTCTCGCGTTGCTAACTTCGTTGACAGATTTCAAGCCTTTCTTTGCCGTACGTTTTGAGCTTTTTTCCTTTTCCTTGTTGGTTCCATACCTTGGATTCAATCAAGCAATCCCGCCAACGTGGTCACCCTTGAGACTGGACTCCCAAGGTTGATCGCAGCAGCATACCTAGCTTGGCCAGACCTGGAACCATGGAATGGTGTGGGAAGATCACAGCTTACCACTACCGAACTCGACCCATTTGCTTCACTTGTTTTCAACCACCATCACGGTCATCATCTTATAACCTTGGCGCTTTTGCCCTTTTTTTCTGCCTCGATCCCACTAACACTCCCTTTTTCCTCAGACCAAAGTGATCGATTACCGGTCACCACCAACCTCTCCTCGCCTTTTTTCTGTAAGTAACACCTCTGCCTTTGGCCCTCGCTTCTCTCCAGATCGTGTGCCATCGTACCTAGGCACTTCATCCGCTCCAACCACATATCACTGGCTCCAGTCTTCAAGTCGCTAACAGACAGCAAGCAGCTACCTCAACCAAGAAGATGTCTTCGTCCCGCTCTTCTTCTTCTTCTTCTTTCCCCTCCTCCTCCTCCGCCTCCTCCTCTCCCCTCGCCTCGCGCTCGCGCTCGACGCCCGACGACGGCACCAGCGGCCGCCCCCGCAGCCGCATTCCGGTACCCGTCCGCCTCCGCGCCCGCGCCCGCGCAGGCACCACCAGGACCCGACCCGGGCAGCTGGTCGCCTCGTCGTCGCCTTCGGGTGGCTTCTTGGCGTCAGTCCCGGAAGAGCTCCTCGGTGATGGCAACATCGTCGAGGGTGCTGGTAGCGGGAGAGGTGCATCTTCGGGTGCATCGCTCCCTGACGAGTGGTAAGTGCAGTGAATTCTAGTGAATTCTTTCGAAGACTCTCCCTTGATGAGTTGTGGGGGGTGAAGGTGTTCGCGGTCCAGTAAGGCTAGACCCGGCGATGGCCCTAGTACTATCCGCCATTGACGAAGATGATGAATCCGCGTCTCTTTCGGAGCAGGATGATATCTCTTGGGAAGGGCTGGGTAGTCGTTTGAATGTTGTCGTGTCCAGTGTTTCCCGTGGGTAGTACACAGGGACTTGGGACGACAACTGTGTTCGTTTGGCCTTTCAAGCGAAAGCACGAAGCATTTTCACAGCATATGAACAAAATCACTAACGATTTTTTTTTTTTTTCATGTCAACCAGGCACGAGACGACCAATGCGGCTCTCGATAGCTTCTTCGAGGCGGATGACGAAGAAGACCAGGAACAACACTTGGAGGAGGTTGTTTCTGGACTGTCCCCTTCTTCCTCTCTCCAGACCTCCATGCAGGGCCCCGCCACAGCCCTTGCTCCCACTCAGCAGCAGGAGCAGCTGCCCCAGCAGCGCCGGGGGCCTTCGGGTCACCAGCAGCCTGCTCGGGGTTTGGGACACCGCCGTCAGGCGGCTGTTTCGTCCTGCGCCCGAGTCGGCGACTCGAGCTCCTTTGGAGTCCGGGTCAATACCGAGGAGGGAGTCAGGGGGACGATGAGAACCCATGCTCGAGTTGCCGATGAACTCAAGTCGGCCAAGGTTGCTGATGACAAGGCGACCGATGACGGCCCGCGGGTGAAGGTAGCCCCTGCTGCGACGGTCGAGGTGCCCTACGCAAGTAGGGCGAAGACTGCCCCCACCGGTGGACTCGTTGCGAGGGAGTCGGCGGCCGATGACAAGGTCGTGTCAGGCGAACTCCGGCGAGCGGTTTCCTCTGTTGCTACACCTCCAGGATCCCAACTGGATAGCAGGCCCGGTCCGGTCCGTATTCGTACGACTACGGCGGGCAGACAGATCTTTGGGGCTGACGCTGCGGTTGGCACCCGTAGCCGAAGCAGCACGACGACCGTGGCTGGCGAGCGGCCCCTCGAGGCCACCGCTTCCAGACCACGTCCCCCTCCTGTTCCTCGCCTGGATCTGGCGCGCCTCACGGCCATGAGCCTGAGTGAAAAGCGCAGGATCAAGGCCGAGCGAGCCCAGGAAGGCTGTTCCCACGGCCTCAACTCTTCTCGGACGACTCCGGATCTCGTCCCGCTCAGCTTGCCGGCGGTTACTGGCTTGAGCGGGCCCGTTGTCGAGGACATTCCGCCTGTCCCTCCTCTTCCCGTCAACCTCTCCCCATCGGTAGTCCCAGCTGGTCGTAGGGCGGGTTCACCCCTCTACAACGGAAGATTTGCCGACCGTCCTGGTCCCCCACTGCCCAACAGGCCGCTTCCGCCCATTCTGGGGCAAAGCGTTGTGCCATTGGGCACCCAGGTACAAGCAGGAGAGGTTGGTGGTGACGTGGAGTACGAGGGAGATGTGGAGGAGAGCGACTATGAGGACTCCGACAGCAGGGAGTCGCATGGTGGTAGCCGCCCCCGGCTGTATGCCCCGAGCTTGTCCACCATCAGGGACAGCTCGCCGGTGCCACCTGCTTCTTCCGTGGCTGTCGCCTCGTCCTCTTCTTCCGCGGGAACAGCTGACCGGTCCTTTATTGCCTCGAACGATGCGTCGTTTTTGCCTCGCGGTGATTACGAGTATGGTGCCGCCCAGGCCAGAGAGGAGTCACCCGCCTTTCGGGGTGGTGATGACACAACTCTTGTGGCCGACACCACGTTCGTCCAGGGCAACCAAAGACGCTGGGGGATGGTTCCCCACATGTTGGGTGAGGAGGTTCGGCTTCGGCTGGCTTCTTCCCCGACGCCATCCTCTGCTGATTCGGAAAGGACAGCTCGCCCGGCCACGGGTGAGGGACAGGGGGAGGTTCTCCCCGCCAATTTGAACCACGACGAAGCCCAGATGGACGACAGCAGCCTCTCCTTGACCTAGTTAGCCGAAGAAGCTGGCTTCGCCATCGACAACAGCGCCATTGTCACCGACTTTGACGAAGGTGTGCCCTCGCGGGAGGAGAGCCCGACTATCCCGGGTTCTCTTGTGGAAGACCTGGTAGACAGGTTGACCACCACACTGCCGCCATTGCTCGCGGACCTTGAGCCGCTACCCCTTCGTCGTGCGCCCGCATTGAGACGAGGCTCACCAGCCATCACGAACCCACGCCCCCAGCCGCAGCCCGCACGCCCTGCCCTTTATGTCTTCCCCCGCCCGCCGATGGGTTTAGGTTTGCGTCCTGACCGTGGTTCAAGCACGCAGAGGCCTGGTGTAACCTCTTTGTCTGGTGATGGTGGTCTCGCTTCTTCCGTTACCGTTGGTGTCCTACCTCGCCCTCATGTTGCGATGGCAGTGTCTTCAGGAGCCGGTGATGTGGTCCGTTCTGGTGCAATCTCTCCTGGCCTGGCTTCTCCTGGCGTGAGCAGCTCTGGTGCCGGGCTCAGCCGTGGTCTTCCGCGGTCGGTGACCCAAGCCATTGCTCCTCCGCCGCCTATGCCGGTTGGTTCGCCTCCTCGTGGTTTTGCCCGCTCCGTAACTCAGGCTCTCCCTCGCAGTGGTGGTGCCCTTGGCGGCAACTCTCGTTTTGGCACGCGAGCAGTGTCGGCGCCCAGACCGATGGGTGCTCCGATTGGCGACGAGGACGAGCTGGATGCAGAGCTCCGACAGATTGTCTCGCGGACTCGAGATGGGTACCAGGACCAGCGAGCGGTGTTGCGCTCCGGACTTCGCATGCGCACCCAGACGTTGGGCACGTTCAGCCCATCCACCATTTCGGGTTCGACTCCCGACATCACTTCGCCCCCAACGAGCTCTGGCAGGGACAGCGGCTCCCGCCACCTCAGCGGTTCCTCGACTTTCGTTGGCTCCACAACCTCGCCGGCAATGATGAGTTCGCCAACCCCGATGACGCCGGACGTTTCCAGTCCTTCCTTCGCTTCGGGTTCTGGCGGTCGTGGTCGTGGCCGTGGCAGTAGTTCGCGTGGTTCTGGGTCGAGCGCGAGGTCCAGCCAGCCTCCAGCTCAAGCTCAGCCGCAACCTCGACCGCAACCTCGACTGGCTGTCGAAATGCGCGAGAGAGGTCCTGCTCTGGTGACGGTGAGAGACAGCGCAGACTCGGGGACGCTGAGCAACGAGCCAGCAGAAGAGCCCAAGTCACATTGGAGCTCAGACACGGATGATGAGCCTTCGACGATGGGAAGGATGAGGAACGCCTTCAGCAGGTTGAAAACGAAGTCCCGGGGCAATCTTCGTCGAGAAGCGTCCTCTTCCTTCTCAACGTCAACCAGCCTGAGCCCCGTCACCACTAGAGATGCTCCTCCACGCCTTCCGGATATCCCTCCTGTGCCTCCACTTCCCTTGATTCCGGCGCCTCCCATTCCTACCGAAGATGACAATGATGCAGCGAATCAGGCAATATCACAGAGACAAAAGCTGAACAAAAAGAAGTCGCTGGCCAACCTGTTTAGCAAGAAGAGAGAGGAGTAAAGGGTCAGACCAAAGCCGTTTGGAGGCATACATAAGACCTCCCAAGATGCAGGCAATGCATTGCTGGGTGACCACGAGGGCCCATGTCCGAGTATACACGCCTTTTTCAAGATTTACCTACTTTTGCTGATGGAAGACAAAGATAAAATGCATGAGACAATTAACGAGGAAAGATAAACATGAATTCACAGAAAAACTAGAAAAAAACTTATTTCATTTGTTGCTCTTGGTGAACTCGGGAATATGATGTGGTTGATATGATGTTACTGCAGTGAATGGTGCCATTGCCGGGGGGATCATGCATCCGGGTGGCTCGTGCACACTTCCTCCCTCCCTCCCTCCCCCGCAATCTCCAATTCACAGTGGGACTTTTGGGTGGTGTGGTGGGCCTTTTCCCAAAAAGAACGCGGCGCGTTTGGCAGCGAAAAACGCACATCACCAATTCTCCGTCGCCTACCCTTGACCTCTCTCGCTGCATCACCAAAACACAAGCAATCCACCACCACACCATTCCCTGCCTGGAGGTCGCCCTCTCGACGCCACGCCTTCTTGCCCGACACCAATCGGCCCAGACCATGTCAACATCACTCTGAGCACCTTGTCGTCTCTCTGACCAGCACATCGATCCGAAATAACAACACAGTCAAAGATGGGCAGTCAACAAAGTGTGCCGGAAGGCGAAGAGGGCGACGTCAGAAGCCGGTCAGCCTCGCCCTTGGTCCAGGAAGACAACCACTGGGGTAAATACGAGAACAACGAGAGCTATGATGATGCCATTCCCGACGTACCCTACGGCCAGCAGTTCAACGAGCAGCCCCAATCTCCTGTCGCGCCCAACTCCGGAGAGCGCAAGAAAAAGAAAAAGAAGAAGAGCAAGCACCGACGCTCGCCCTCCCCTGCTGCTGAGCCCGAGGTGAACGGCGATTCCCACGACCAAGACGCCACCTTTGCAGACCCAGAACCAACCGCGGCTGAGGATCACGAAATTCCAGAGGCTGGCAAGAAAAAGAAGAAGAAAAAGAAGAGGTCCAAGCCTGAGCCCCAGGTCGAGGTCGAGGAGGAGGAGGAGGAGCAGCAACAACAACAACAACCCGAACCCGACCATGAGTTGCCCCTTGACTCCCCGGAACTTCACGAGTCACCCAACCTCAAGTTCGAACGCCCTGAAGTCGCCGAGCCCGAACCACAATCTGCTGCTCAAGCATCTGCCAAGTTCAAGAAAAAGAGTCGCAAGTCGAAAAAGGTCACTGTCGACATTTCGGACGATCCCATTAGCGATGGCGAGGACAATGTCGGACGAACCGCAAAGATTCACAGAGGCGAAGCTCCGACTTCCGATGCTCATGTCAAAAGGCGAAGACTGTCACCCGAGCCTGTTGCCGACGAGGAAGACGAGTACGACCATGGAGAGGTTGATGCTTCGTTCGTCAAGAGGGAGCCCGGTGCCGACGAGCATGAGCCAAGCATGGTTGCTGGCCATGAGCATACCTCCCCGCTCGTGGCCCGTGAGCGACGGAGGGCTCGCTCTGCTTCGCAACATCCTGTCGAGGTCGCTTCAAGCGCTCCTCTGGCACCACAATTTGCTACCCAACAGTCCTTAAGCTTCCACGACGAAAGCTTCAACAGCACCCGCATTCCTGCTTCGATTCACCCAGTGGACTTGGACGATCACATCAATGGCCTTCCCAGCACCCAGGATTTCGCCGATAGTCTGCCCCCGAGCTCTCAAGCCCAGTTCAATGGCTTTCCTCACAGCTCCCAACGACCCCGCACTGACGGTCTCCCGGCTATGAAGAGCAGCATGTGGGAAGACAACATGCCCCATGATGCCATGGACGGGCCAGAGGATAGCCATGGCCACGAGGGGCTCAGGCATGATGCGGACGAGGTCGAGCGAGACAACGCTGACATGGACACTGCTTCTTCTGCTGGCGATCCCGAACCTGACAACCATTCTGACCACGAAATGGATATCGACCAAGAAGTTGCCAACAACGAAGAACCAAGTCCCGAAATCGATGCTGTTGCCGAGGTCGAAGACGACCAAGATCCTGCCCCTGAGGTCTCGGTGGCCCAGACTCCAGCTCGCAAGGCTCGCAAGTCCCATGCCAAGAAAGCACAAGCTCAACCCGATGTCGAGCCTGAACGAGTCGAGCAAGCTGAGGAAGCCACTCCAGCACCAACATCCACAGCAAAGACGCCGCGTTCCAAGGGCTCGAAGCGAAAGGTAAAGGTTCCGTACTTTGAACGTGAGGAGGTCGAAGCACGCGATACCGCCGAGACGTCTGCTGAGCCTTCCGTCAAGGAAGTTGCCGCCACCCAAAAGGACCAGAAGCGGGAGAAGAAGCGCAAAGTACGTGCCGAGGACGAACAAAGCACTTCCAACGTTGAGCCAGCACCTAAGAAGGCCAAGGTCAGCACAAAGAAGAAGCCTGCCAAGAAAGCCGATACCGAAGAAGACAATTCTGAAGTGGAGGAAGCAGGCGACAACTCCAATAAGGCAAATCTACAAGGTCGGGTGACGCCGGCCGAACATGCTCGCATCAAGGCGGTAATCGACTCGTTCAGGGATGCTCAAGGACTCACCAAGTATGAGGTCAATGAGATGATTCGTCAAGACCCACGAAAGGACCCGAAGAACAGGGAGCTATGGGCCCTAATTGTCGATGCTTGCCCCAACCGGCCACGAAGAAAAGTGGTCAGCCACTGCAGGCAGAATTTCCACAACTTCCCTGCCCGTGGTTCATGGACCAAGGAGCAAGATGAGGAGTTGGAGAGTATGCTGAAGCTGCACGGCCAAAAATGGACGCTAATCGGTGGTCTCATTAATCGCTTCCCGGACGATGTTCGTGATCGCTACAGAAATTATCTCGCCTGCGGGGGCAAAAACAGAAAAGATTACTGGTCCGAACAGGAGGAGGAGCGTTTCCTCAAGGTCGTTGCGGAGGCTATTGACAAGATCAAATCCGGCATGTCCAAGTCCAAGAAAAAATCCGACGACGAGTCGCCAGAAAGCCTCATCAACTGGCAACAGATCAGCACGGCCATGAACCACACCCGATCTCGCCTTCAATGTTTGCAAAAGTGGAAGACCTTGCGCAAGAATGAGGCTTTGCCCGACAGCATCATGGTCAAGCTTCCCGATGGCGAATCTTCTCGCTTGGATAAGGCTCGCAAAGACTTGCGCAAAATCACGCCCCAAGACAAGGCCCTTTTGGCGCGTGCCATCCGAGACTCTGGCGCTGACCGCGAAGCCAAAATCAAATGGAACCAAATCCAGGAAGATGTTTTCGAAAAACAGTACGCCAAAACTGCTCTGAAAGTCACCTGGGGTCGTTTGCGACAAGCCGTGCCGCAATGGGAATCCAAGTCTACCCAAGAGTGTGCCAAATACCTTTGCGACATGTACGAGCGCGATGCCGACTGGAAGGGCGATGACGAAGTCGGTGGTGACGATGCGGAAGATGACGCTGATGCCAGATCTACCGTCAGCAGACCTGCTTCCGTGGTGGTCTCGTCCACGCAGCAGACCAAGATCTACCGCACACCAAGAGTCGGCCTGTGGGATCCCCCAAAGGGAACCAAGACCAATCTCAGCAATGTCTTTGCCGAATCGTCAGACAATGAGATGCGCGGTCGAGCTTCTCAGCGTGCGAGAGAGCGCGCAAAGCGGTTAAAAGAGTCAGAAAAGGCGTCATCCAAGTCCAAGAAGTCACAACTTTCGGAGGCCATTGTCCACGATGAGGATTCGGATGAGGAAGAGGTCGAAGAGAGCATCAACGGAGACATTACCGCTGTCAACGGCAATAATAACCAAGATATCGAACTCGACGACGCTCCCGAGATTGATGCCGATGAAGATGACGAGGAGTCGGAGCCAGCACCATCAGCGCCCGTCGTGCGTAGCCGAGCCGCCAGCGTTGACCTTGGCGAACCCTCCTTCATTTCAAGCCCACAACTCCCCACTTCCGCCCAGAAACCTCAAGATTCTTCCGATGACGAAGATGACGATGTGATCGCTACCGCATCCAAGGCCGCCCCCTTCAAAGCCTCCAAAAAGGCAGCAGTCCGCACTTACGGCAAGGCCTCCAGGTCCACCAAATCCAAGCGCAAAGAAAAGGAGCTCGACCTGGACGTCCCCCTTGTCCTCGGCGCTGCCGTCCCTTCCCTCCCGCCGCCATTTACTTCTCTCTCCACAGCAAGTCATCACCATCCCCAGCTAAGCCCCAAGCGTCCCGCCGCTCACCGCCCATCTTTCAACGACGAATCTGACCACTCCGATGCTCCGGCCCACAGTCAAAGTCAACATAACAAGAAACGTCGCATCCTCACTCGCCAGCCATCTGTCCGCACGACCGAGACCATCATCAAGACTACCGCCTCGGTCGCCAAGGCTAGCAAGCGGAGGAAGGCATCAGATGACTCAGCCGCAGCAGACTCTTCGGAGCTGGCGGTTGCATCAGCCGTGCCAGATCACCTACTCCTCGATCTGGTAGAGATGGACGGTAATCTCGCCGATGACAGTCTGGTTTCCCTGGATAGACCGGGTGATGTGGTTGGTGGGGTGGACAGGGAGAAGAAGGTGGCTAGTAAGGCGAAGCAGGTTCGGAAGAAGTTGGCTGCTTCGACGGCTGCTAGTGTGGCGTCTACCCCGGCGCCGTTGGTGAAGACTAGGGCTCCTTTTGTTTCTGTGACTCAGGTGGATAAGATGGACAAGGACACGAGGTCGTATAGCGTCATCAGCAGCGATATGGATGATATGGAGGATATTCCGGCTGTGCTGCCTGCTGTGGATGGTACACAGGGTTAGATGGATCATGGATGGATTGTGGATGGGGGAGTTTAATGGATCGTGGTTGTTGTTGAACGGTGATGGACTCAGGTGTGATAAAGAGAAACGAATGAAAGAAGAAGGGCCATGGTTAAGCATTATTGCATTCAAGACATTATAGGTTTAGGGGAATGGTATGGTCTCTTTGGGACTCAAAAGAAGCTCAAAAGAAGCGTTCTGGTTTCAGTCGTTGCATTACATTGCATTCATACCTAGGTGTTATGGCTTTTGACTTGAAAGTGAAGTCGGTAATGGAGGTTGAGAAGTTGGAGCGGAAGGAGCTGATTAGGTCCATCTAGCTAGCGGTGGCATGGACACATGACATGATTTGAAGAAGTTGGTGATTCATATACCATTTCTTCCCCAGACTTTTTCAGGCCCAATATCTACCTCGGCTGTGCTTGATTACCTATCTATTTGAACATGATTTGACTCTTGAACGCTGCAGTGATGGCCAGGGCACCTAAGCTTTCGCCGTTATAGTTGATACATTTCAAACCTTTATTGAAGCTCAAGTTCGACATGAAGTTCAGTATAAGGTAATCAACATCTCTGATATACGGAGGTTGAGTGTTTCAATTCCAGAGTTTTGTGTACTTTTGTGTAAAGGTAGGTAGGCAACCGTCGATGTCCCGTCGATTGAACCCATCCAGGTCCCTCTAGGTAGTTGTCCACCACGCCATGGACATTCTCAATTGGCAACAAGGCATCATCTCTGATCAGTGGATTGTTGGTATGGCCCAGTATCCCCTATCCCTTCTGGCAATAGTAATGGTACTTACGGGTCTACTTCCTATGACTCTGTAAGCTGAGAAAGCTGTGGGTGTCTTGAAGCATGTGTGTTTCTCATGAATACCGGAGGGGGAAGTTTTCAGAAAATGATGATTTATGACTATTCTTCTGAAGGTTTACAGTGATGCCAAGAGCATGGAGGAGGAAAGAATTTGTGGAAGCTGAACTCGGCGCACGCCCCATTCCTTCAGGCTTTATGCAACCCCCTAACCTCTTTCTAACCAGCTCGGAGGTATCTGTGTGTCCTCAACTCAACTTGCCATCAATTTCATTTTTAAGATGATTTCATCTCCAGGGCAGATGCCGCCAATAAGGCCAAGTTCGCTCGCTCTTCTCCGTTCTTGGGGATTGGAAATTGTATGAAAAAGTCCAAGTAGGCTATACCTAAATAGAGGGAGGGAAAACAAGTTGTGGAATAGATGGTGTTCATTGTGATTGTTCCTCATCTTGTTGAGAGGGGAAAAAACAAGTCAAAGCACCAAGTTGTAAAAGTACCTCTACGGTATATAACACGGGTGAGAAAGAAGCATTGAGGAACAAAAAGAATAGGAACATGGAAGACAGCCTCCATCCCTGACATACAAAACAGGCAAAGAAAAGACGTCTGCCATTCCAACCGTGTACAAGAGACAACCAACCCACGCCAAGCTTCATCCGTTTCCCAAAAGTCAGGCGATGTAGATGTGCCCCGTGCACCCCTGGTTTTAGTCCCCGTTTTAGTGTTCAAGTTGTCTATCCGGCCAATCCGCGTCAAAAATGCATTGGGAGGTGGAGAGAAATGACGGCAGAAAGGGGAGAGGGGGTAATCGGCAGGGGTACGCCAAGCCTTTTTTTTGGAGCCAGCAGGAACGGGTAGAGGCCGGGTAAAAAAAAACAAAAAAAAAAAAAAAAAAAGGTGGAAAAAAAAAAGAAGAAAAAAAGAAAGAAAGAAAGGAACAAAGGGGAGAAAGGGAGAACAAGAAAAAAAGGGGGGTTCCAATTTTCCATGAAATTCTCCAGTTTTGTCTCCTTTTTCTCTTCCACACACCCACCATTCACCATTCACCAACAACTGTGAGCCTGGAACCACCAGTGAACGAACCTGAACCTTGAACTGTCGAGGTACAAACTACATCGATCAAGGTCCCTTACTTTTCCGTACACACCCCGCCTTTTTTTCTGTCCCGCTCCATATTGGCCATTTCATCCTGTCGCATTCTTCCCATTTTTATTTTTTATTTCTTATTATTTTTTTTATTTCTCTTCCTCTTTCTTTCTCCGTTTGCCCACTTTCTTTCTTTCTCTCTCATCATTCCATTTTCTCAGCACTTCACATCACCACCGCCACTCCACGTTTGCAACAACAACAACTACTACCTTTCACTTGCAATCATTCCATCAACATCTCCACGTCAAGCAGGCGTCTATAACAGTTGCATCCGCATGCAACCTCTTTTGCTTGTTTCTCTTTCTTCTTTTTGAACAACAACTGGTGATTGCAATCAAGCCGGAACCTTGGCCACACAACACCACCACTTTTCTCCACCAACCACCAGCAACACCCTCGCTTTTGGCTCCCACCATCAACCACCAAACTTCAGTTCTTTGCGACAATGCCGCCCAAGAGAGGCCGCCCGTCAAACGCGCAGAGGGAAGCAGAGCGCGGTGCTGCAGCGTCAAAGGGAAAGGTGGGCAAATCAGCGATCCATTGATTTTCATTGATTGTTTGAGTGATTGATGCATTAGATGCAAAGTGAGAGAGAGAAAGGAAAATAAAATGTCAACATGACATTTGCAGTTTGACTTTCTGCATCCATCCCACACCGATATCGATCGCATGGACGACATCAACATGAACATGAAAAAAAGAAGTAGACATATAATTAGCCATTGGTATCAAGCCAATTTCCCATGTCCTTCATTCACTCACCAACCCCGTTTGGTTCATGATGAAGACCAGCCTCACATGTGTATCTCATCTTGCTGAACACTTCATACTAATTCATCGACCATAGGCTGCTGCTGCTGCTGCTGCTGCTGCTGCTGCCGCTCAGGAGCCGGCGCACTCTCCCAACGGTTCCATCACCGTCTCTGTCGGTGGTCCATCTGCCGCTACCGAGCCTGAGACGGCTAAGCCTGCCAGCATGATTACGCCTCGGACATCCGCCAGTGCCTCGAAGAAAGGCAAGGGCCAGGCACAGCCGGAGACTGCTGCAAATGCCAATGCAGAAGAGCCCGACGCCTCCAGCACACCTAATCCCGTGGACGCAACGACCAACGGCGCCACTCCCATCGCCACCACCAAGGAAAGCAAATCCAACAGCAATGGCACCCCAAAGAAGAACGATGAGACAGCGCTGGTTGTCACCAGCAACGGTAACAGTGACATGATCATCAGCAAGAACAGCAAACACAACGACACAACAGCCTTGACCCGAGGCGGTGCATACACTGCAGCCTCACGCGTCATCGGCACTGGATACGAGAACATTAACAACATCGAAGAGATTCAGCTTCGCCAGCTCCATGAGGACATCGACGCCTACCAGCACGACCTGGCCTTCTGCACCGCCACGCTGGCTTTGCCCGACCTCACCCCCCAGGAAACCCGCACTTTCCAGCTCCGCCAGCTCGATCTCGGCCACCAGATCCGCCACTGCCAGCACAAGATCGAGAATCTCCAGGTCCAGATGCGCCGGCAGGGAATTCCCTTTACCAACTACAGCGCGTCGAGTGGTGGACGGGCGTACACGGCCTCGCTGCTTGCCGGATCGGGTCAAGTAGCGGGCGTGAAGCGGAGCGGTCCGTCAGATGATGACGACGACGGCGGTAAGACCACGGGATCGGCCAAGAAGGCGAAGCTGACTCCCGATGAGCCGCAGTTGTTGGACGCAGACGGCGACGAGGCGATGACCAATGGCGCCAGCAAGGAGGGGGAGAGGGAGAGAGGCAGCAGTCCTAACGGCAACTCGTCTGGCTCACCCCAACCCCTTCCTTATGGCACGCCCGGAACCTGGGAGTACAACGTCCCTCTACATCCTACCTACCAGCATCCGCAAAACGGTGGCAGCGGCGCCTCACCAACACCATTCGACGAAGAAACCCAGCAAAACACAGCACTCCAGCGACTCGGTTATTGGAAGTGTCGCCTGTGCTCAGCACCCAAGTATCTTTTGGCCGGAACTGGCCGCTCCCCCGCCGCCCCCTGCAAGTGGCCGCTCAAGGACATCTCCAAGATGATTACGCATTTTACGGAAATGCACACGGAGCATAGTCCGGCCGAGCGTTGTTCGGAGCTGGGTTACGCACTCGCTAGAAATCGGGGACCTTTCGAGTACTGGCTGCGTCGCACGAGGGCGCAGAACGTGGGCGATGGCGAAATTATTGATGAGATCATTGAGACCTTGATCAATGGCGTGATGCCGCTTACGTTGAGGAGGCTGAGTAGGGCGGCGGCTGGGATGCCAGCTTAGGTTGGGCTTGAGTTCCTTCCTTATGGGCTGGTTGATGAGTGAGCAGCTTAAGAATCAAGGGGAAGTACATGAAAAGGACAATAGTGAATGGAACACATATTTGTGAACCAAGTCACCCGTTCCAGCTTCCGTTCTGGACAGCCCAAGTCTCTTTTTGAGGAGAGAACTAGATTCTTCCAGCTACATGGAAGCGATTCTTCCGGCGTCACTATGAAGTGCGAGGCGTCTGAGAATCCCCTTTAGACTATTGAAGTAGACGTGGTCTTCAGATTCTTCGTACTTTCTTTCTGTTGGCCACAAAGGGCTCGTCCGAAATTTGGAAAGTGCGATGCGATGGAACGAACTTGAGAGGACTGCGACTCGGCTGGGATGTATGGGGAGCGATGTATGGGGAGCGGAGGATGCGGGCACAAGTCCAACCGACACAGCGGCGTTGATGAGGCTGACCGGAAGAGTTTTACCTACTCTGGGAGGCTTCGTTGTCAGGCAGCCTGTACATGATGATGAACTATGGCATGGCGTGTGTATTCGAACATCAGGGGTTCCGTTGTAGATACCATCTCTTTCGGAAGAGCCAAGCGACCATCAGCTATGAGCTATCAAAAGCAATGAAGTATAATCAGACCAACGTAACCAACTGAAAAATGCCTTTGCTTTTGAGTGAAAATGTCGTGAGTATGAACTCGCAAAGCCAAAAGGGGCTACTGACTGACGCTTGCAGCTATACTGGCTGGCGGTGCAAGTAATGATTGGTTGTTGTCTCGGGGATTCGGACCAGGTTCGTTGTGCCTTTGACTGTATACTGTGAAGGTACCTCTACCTAGGTAGGTATGTACACATTACCCCTAGAGGTAGGTTGTTGTTAGCGCGGGACTTCATTGCGCACTCTTTCCAGCTCCGTCGCAAGAACCTCGCTAACAGACAACTAATCGAGGGTTGAACTAAGGTTGGTCAGATAATTCGATGTGGTGCAAGTAAGAGCCCCAAGCCGGTTGACCAACGAACTGGACTATGTATATACATGAAAGAACTGTCTCGACTTCAAGATTAGCTAGCTACCTACATGATCGTCGGTGAAATGATTGTTGATAGTTGCCCCGGGAAACTGGCCCTTCACGCAAAAGGAAATAAAAGCACGGGACTCTTGTGTTGTTCGTTAATGATGCCGATGCTGATGCTGAAGTGATGTAATCAGAATGGGACAACCAAAGGGGGGAGGAAGGAACAGACCGGACTTGTACAAATGTGAGTGACAGAAGGGAGCTCGAGCGCACAACTCACCTTATTTCACCATTTGTTATATCTTGCACAAGCTTCTCGCTTCCCAGGCCTGCCCTGCCCGATATATGATATTAAGATCATACTGCATATCCCAACCTCTCGCCTTGAACTCGACGACCATCTACTTGATTTCCATTGCCAGAGAACTTGAACTGAACATTGCACTTACCTTACTTACCTATTAAATCTACTTACTAAAAAGAAAAGGACACAAACAAACATGGGTATCGTCCACGTCGAACTCTTTGAGTTCAAGCCCCTGGCGACACAGGAGGAAGTTCAGCAGGTGAGTACGGTACTTGGCTTTCTCCTCCCGACTCAGCGGCAATCCCGAGCAATACTCGACTCGTGTGCAGAACAACCTGAAAGCGACGATGTGTAGAAGAAGATCAGAGCTGACTGATAGTCCCTTTTAATAAAATACTAACAAAAAACAGGTCTGCGACAAAATGATGTCTCTCAAAGACCGCTGCATCCACCCGAAAACGCACATGCCGTACCTCAAGACGGCGATAGGAGGAGCGGATGTTTGTCCTGAGGGGTTGAGGGTTGGTTTTCACTTATTACTTATTTCCTTGCCTTCTTTTCCTCCGTCGCGTTACTTCCTTCTACTGCATCAGTCCTTTTCACTTGCTTAGTTCTTTTTTTTTCACCCTTCATCCCATGTTGTTCAATTCCCTTTCCCCTTCCCTTCCCTTCAGTTTCCTTTCAGTCTCACCGACAGACCTAAACCACGGCGATTTCTTTTTCATAAATGGATGAATCTGCTCACCGTGACGCGGACTTTGATGACACTGGAACAGGGCCGCATCTCCCACGTGTTTGTGAGCGAATTCGACACACCCGAAGACCGCAAATTCTACCTGGAGGAGGACCCGGCGTTCCGGGAGGCTGTGGAGAGCATCGAGGGGATTGTGGAGAGGAGGCAGGTTGTTGAGTTCAGCCCGGGGGAGTTTTGATGTTGGTTTGTATTTTTTTTTTCTATTCTTTTCTTTTCTTTTTTCTCTCTTTCTTTTCTGATCATTTGGTGCTGCATGAAAACGTGAATGCGTAGTCGAGGGGCGACATGAAGGTTTAATAAAGAATGAGATGGGGGATGGTGGGGAAAGGGTCCTTTCTTTGCTTTTTCTTCTTTCTTTGTCTTGGAGGCTTTGATGTATTGGATTGGTTGGTAAAGTATGAAGCCCTGAATAGCAAGGTGACGAAATATAAGGCTGAATGAAGGGTACATAGCCGTCGATGACCGAGGTGCTTAGGAACATTATAGCATGGTCTGTTTAGTCGACACTTCAAGCATAAGTCAGCCCCGCACATGTAACATCAGTTGCTGAGCAGCTGGCTACAGTGTTAGAGGTGCGTGCACCAGGTGCAGCTCACTGAGGGAGCACCCCACACGTGCCGGGCATCAAGGTTCTCGTTTGCACTGTCTCAGCAGCACAACCGGACTCCTGGCAGTACCCCGACGTCATTTCCCTTCCACCTTTGCTCTCCTTCTTTTTAGTGTGGAAGCCGTTGTCGCACTGGATTCCATCAATCCAATGCCCACATCTCCTTTCAACAACAAAAACTACTGAAGCACCTGACACGCCGCACCGCACATCCCAACACACCACGCCGACCACCAGCGCTTGTGTTGTAGCAAAGGCGTGTCTTTTCCGCTGTTTCTGATACATCATCTGCGTGCCGAGACCTACCGTTCGTCGCGACGTTGCGATATTGAGAAACGTTGCTTGTGTTTACTGTTCACGGACCTCACCGTACGATTCCTCCCACCCGGACGCTATTGTTCGGATCTCCAGAACGCGACAGCAACGACGACAGCCATTTGAATCACTCTCGTGCGATAGGCGACCAAGAATCTCAGATCAGATCAGATCCAACAATCATGTCGCAACAACAATCACATCCTACGGGTACCTTGGCAAACCTGCCCCAACCGCCCTCCAATCCGGACACCCCGTCTGAGATGCCGTGAGTTTGCTCGAGTTCTCGGCCAAGGCCCACCGTTCTTCTTGTCTGCGCCATGTCCGGTGCTTCTATGCTTTTTAAAGGATGCACGAAAGGCTTACAGTCATATACTTCCAGTGGCACCCCAACCAGCACCACCACCTCGCTTTCCACCCTCTCCACAACCGCCATCAAGGATGGCCACCGCGGCCATGTCCATCATGGTAGCGGACCACATACAAGTAACCGCTTCAGCGGCGACTACACCCGATATTCCCCTTCCAACCCCGAAGCCGAGCGCAACGATCGCATAAGCCGTCTCCCGGGCATGATGTCCGCCCTGCGCGGTGTCCAGTCTGCCGGCTCTACCGGGACTCCTCAACAAGGCATGAACAACCCCTCATATGGCCAGTCTTCCTTCTACCAGCAGCAGCACCAACAACAAATGGAGCAAGGCAACCCCAATGTACCGGTAACGCCAGCCTACTTTGACGCAGCAGGCCAGCCCAGAGCCGCAACCAAAATGTCCACGGTCGGCTCCGCCTCGGCCACCGACTCGGCATACGAGGGCACCACCACCGCCTCGCTTTCGGCCACCTCGCACACCGGCACTAACACCGAGACCGCCCCCGATCTTGATGACGGCGATGACCAGAGCATGACCATGAACCTAGACTCCCGTGACAACGACACGGATATGCCGACGACGAGTCCTCCGGCCAGCGGGTACGCCACGGGCCCCGACGCCATGATGGATGATGACGAGGAGAACCTGGCTACTCGGAGTGTCGGCACGTTTGAGGACAGGATGAGCGACTACGATGATGGCCGGGAAAGCTTGGTTGGCTTTGGAGAAGGTGCGGGAAGTACGGTTAGTGGACCGATATACCACCGACGTCCGTTGCCTGGACAGAACATAGCCGGTGGTCCTTCTGGATGGGGCCTGGAGAGGAGCAGCTCCGGATTGTCAGATACGTTCGCTGGCAGCAGTGGTTTCCCCCCGACGAGCAGTGGTAGCGTAGGCAGAGGAGGAGCTGGTGGTGGAGGAAGAGACGTTATCCGCGACATCATCCGTCGGGAAGGTGGGATGCTCCAGGACCGCGAATACAGCATTGGTGGTGGTAACGACTCGACGCCCGCCAACCAATCGGCCGTGTTTAATGAGCGCCGTGATGCCAGAATGGTGGATGGCGTCGCCCTTGACCGCGATCACAACCCCGCTGCTGCTGGTGGTGCCCGCGTCCGGAGCCAGTTTGCGCCGATGGATGAGGATTTTGTCGATACCACGGCCACTGGCCCCTTGCCTCTTCCGCAGAACTTTTCGCCTACTTCGGCTGGCCGTCATTATCGCGAAGAGAGGCCGAGGTCGAATCAGCAGCAGCAGCATCCGTACCCGTTCCAGCAATATCAACATCATCTCCAGCAACAGCAACGTCAGCAGCAACAATATCAACAGCTTCAGCAGCAGCAGCAGCAGCAGCAGCAGCAGCATAGCCAGACTCAATCGGAGTTTCAGCTGCGGCCGATGGAAGTGTCGTCACCGATGACGCGGCCGACGGGCGAAGCAGATCCGAGGGAGACGGCGGAGAGGATGCTGGAGGATAATCTGACTGCGCATGACTGGAAGAATGTGTGAGAGGCGGATACGTTGCCAAGGCGACTTGTCTCCCCGCGAGTGGGGGAGTGGGCACAGGTAAGTCTTTGAGAAAGCGTCTCGGTTCTGAAGTTATGCCGCTCATGCGTCCTGGCTTTTCGCTCGCTCCTTGTATCTCCTTTTGATTTCCTTTGCGCCAATGTAAAATGACCTTTGAGATAAGCTACGGATGGTAAACATGGGTATGGAGGAGCACTGAGGTTGAGATATCAAGGGATGGATATACGGCAGGGAACGGTACGATGGATCGTGGGTAACAAGGTTTATTTTTTGGTTTGATGTCGGCATATCGGGATCTGCCCTCGACTATGGACAGAGTCTGTTGTTAACAAGACGACTGAGCGGGGAAAAAAGGTCATATCTACAAACCAACGGCATGCTCTTATAGTAGCGATGTCGAAGTCGGGCTCATGTGTTCTAGTTCTGGCTGATGACGGGACATCAACAGTTGCTTATCGCGTATATATACGCGTTTTTACGCAGAAAGGGTTTAGGGTTATTATCGGAGCTCAAGGTCGACAGTAATACTACATGATCAATATTACATGTAACCTCTGATTGTTTGTCACCGAAGAGGAACAAGTTGAATTCCACTTAAGAGAATTATGGCCAAGAAATCAAGTCTTCTCTCGGCATTCTAGATCCGCGGTTCAACAGCTGATATGGACCCACGTTACGCGCTAAAAGCGGGACATTGACAGTGACAAAAGTCAGAGCTCTGGACGGACCCACCTTAAGCGCATGAGGAGGAGGGAAAGCAGGGGGAGCTCGACTCGACATTCTTCCCGCCTTCCCTTCTTGTCATGTTTCCCGAGCAGTCAATGTCCTCAATTGGCAGTTGGCTTTTGACCTTTTATTTCCCTCTGTCTTTTATTTTTCATGACCTAATTGTTAGGTACCCTGACTACCACAAATCTCTGGATCGGATCCCGGCGTCACAGCAACTGAACCTGACATTGAGTGAAAAGTGGAATTTGTTGAAAAAAAGAAGCAATCCACGGGCATTCGGTACATCCCGACGCAAACCGCAGCACATTTGATAACGAGCTATCAACTCACTGATTCAAACGGCCTGATCCCAGTCTGTCATCCAATTGACTATCTGCTCTGTGCCTTGCGGTGGGGTTATACGAGACAGCTGGAGAAAAAAGAAAAAAAAGAAGACAGAAGAAAAAAAAACCATCGAAGTGAAAGTGGAAGCTGGTACATAGGTATTGTGGGTTGAATTTGGTGGACACAGCTTTCGTCTTTCCAGGGTTGAGCTTCCGAGAACACAGCACAGTGCCCCTGTTGGACAACAGCAACTGGACACAGCTGAGAGCTACCAGTTTGCGTGTCTGTGATCATCATCATATTTATCGAGGAATTGGAGACTGGATACAAGATGCATCTGGCGGCGGTAAGAACAAAGACCAATGCAGTTGCCATTGGCAGGTGGAAGACGAGTCGCTCTTCACTCCTATCAACAACAACAACAACAACAACAACAACAACAACAACAACAACAACACCACTATCCCGCAAATCATCATCACCCCGCACCATCCAGGCGATCATTGCTGCTGGTGCTCGGCCAAGCTGTACCCGCATTGCAGCTTCCCGCCCGCTGCTAGCGTCCTCCTCCTCCTCCTTCTCCTCCTCGTCCACGCCGGCTTCTTTCGTCATTCGTCCATCTTCTGTTACTGGTACTACCCAGCACGTCTCCCGGTTCCACTCTGTCTCGTCGTCGTTGCCGGTCCCCTCTTCCTCTTCTTCTTCTTCTTCTTCTTCTACTACTACTTCTATTTCTTCTTCGCCCAGGACTGCTACTTTTACCACTTCTCGCCTTCGCCCCAAGCTTCAGACTTGCGCTGTTCCTCCTCCGTTTCTTGTTCTTGGATCCCGCTACTGCTCTGCCCACGCCAGAGCCAAACGCCGCGAAAACATGACGGACCGCGACATCCTCCCCGACAACTTCAAGCCCATCCACTATGATCTCGAGATCCGTGATCTTGACTTCACCTCGTGGTCCTACAAGGGCACCGTAAGGTACGCTTGAGATTCCAATCTCCCCGAGTCCCGTCGTTTGGCGCCATCTGACTTGCGACAACTCCCAGGATCGACGGTAAGCTCGTCAAGCCCACCAAGGACATTGTCCTCAACACCCTCGAGATCAAGCTCCTCAACGCCAAGTTGACGGCCGGCCCGCAATCATGGGAGTCGACCCAGTTCGCCGAGGACACAAAGGCCCAGCGCTCCACCATCTCCTTTGCCGAGGAGCTTCCCGTCGCCGACAATGTCTCCCTGACCCTCGACTTCACCGGTGAGCTCAACCACGACATGGCCGGTTTCTACCGCTCCCAGTACAAGCCCGCTGCTCCTGCGGCCGCCAGTGTCCCCCGCGACGACGAGTTCCACTACATGCTCAGCACCCAGTTCGAGTCCTGCGATGCTCGCCGCGCCTTCCCCTGCTTCGACGAGCCCAACCTCAAGGCCACCTTCGATTTCGCCATTGAGATCCCCGACGACCAGGTCGCCCTCTCCAACATGCCCGTCAAGGAGACCAAGCCCGCCGGCCCCAACAAGAAGCTCGTCTCTTTCGAGCGCAGCCCTGTCATGAGCACCTACCTCCTGGCCTGGGCTGTGGGCGACTTTGAGTACGTCGAGGCCTTTACCGACCGCGAGTACAATGGCAAGAAGCTCCCCGTCCGTGTCTACACTACCCGCGGCCTCAAGGAGCAGGGCAGGTGGGCCCTTGAGCACGCCCCCAAGATCATCGACTACTTCTCGGAGCAGTTCGAGATCGACTATCCTCTCCCCAAGAGCGACATCCTGGCTGTCCACGAGTTCACCCACGGTGCCATGGAGAACTGGGGTCTCGTCACGTACCGTATGACCGCTATTCTGTTCGATGAGAAGCTTTCCGAGGCCAGATTCCGCAACCGTATTGCCTATGTCGTTGCCCACGAACTTGCCCATCAGTGGTTTGGTAACCTTGTCACCATGGACTGGTGGGATGAGCTCTGGCTGAACGAGGGTTTCGCTACCTGGGCTGGTTGGCTGGCAACCGATCACCTCCACCCTGACTGGGAGGTGTGGCCGCAGTTCATCAACGAGGGCATGGACCAGGCTTTCCTCCTTGACTCCGTCCGCGCCTCACACCCCATCCAGGTCGAGGTTCGCGACGCTCTCGATGTGAACCAGATTTTCGACAAGATCAGCTACCTCAAGGGTTGCTCCATGATTCGCATGTTGGCCTCCCATCTTGGTATCAAGACTTTCCTCAAGGGTATCGCTCTCTACCTTCAGCGCCACGCTTACGGCAATGCCAAGACCGAGGCTCTCTGGAATGCCTTGAGCGAGGCTTCTGGTGTCGATGTCAACACCATCATGCGTCCCTGGATTGAGGAAATTGGTTTCCCTGTAGTTAGTGTTACCGAGGGCAAGGATCAGATCTCTGTCAAGCAGGCTCGTTTCCTGTCTACCGGCGATGTCAAGCCTGAGGATGACAAGACCACTTGGTGGGTTCCTCTGTCCCTCAGGGGTAAGATTGGTTCGCAGGATATTGAGCCACTGTCTCTCCAGACCAAGGAGACTACCATTGACGGCGTCAGCCAAGACTTTTACCAGCTCAATGCCAACGCCACTGGCTTCTACCGCGTCAACTACCCCGAGTCTCGTCTCAAGACTCTGGGTACTCAGCTCGCTCATCTCACTACCGAGGACAAGATCTTCATCACTGGTTCCGCGGCCGATCTTGCGTTTGCTGGCAACTCCACCACTGCCGCTCTGCTGTCTTTCGTCCAGGGTCTAAAGAACGAGACCCACTACCGTGTTCTTAGCCAGGCTTTGGACTCGGTCAATACTCTCAAGTCTATCTTTGGCGACGACGAGGAGGTCAAGAAGGGTCTTGAAAAGTTCACTCTCGAGCTTATTGACAAGGCTCTCAAGGAGGTCGGCTGGGAGCCTAAGCAGGGCGAGAACTACAACATTCCTCTCCTTCGCAAGCGCCTCCTTCTTACTGCGGTGGCCAACTCGCACGAGGAGGTCATTGACGAGGCCTTCAGGCGCTGGAACGAATGGCGCGCCAACCCTACCGGTGCTCCCATCCCTGCGGATCTTCGTCTTCCCGTCTACCGTGCTGCCCTCAAGAAGGACCCCGCCAACGCCGTTGCTGCCATCAAGGAGGAGTGGTTTACCACCCCCGCCATTGACGGCAAGGAGGTCTGCCTCCAGGCCCTCGGTCAGGTCACCGACGAGGCCCTCATTGAGGACGTCCTCCTTCCCTTCCTCTTCGACTCTGCGCCTCCCGCTCATCCCAGAGACTCGGTGCCCGGCGCCGACATGCACATTCTGTCTGGCAACATGGCCGGGAACCGCATCGCTCGCCCTCTCCTCTGGGCCTACCTCCGTGACAACTGGGACAAGTTCAATGCCAAGCTTGGCGGTAACCCCATCCTCGTCGACCGCATGGTCAACGTCAGCTTGCCCAAGTTTGCGGATCTCGAGACGCTCAAGGAGATCGAGGACTTCTTTAGCAAGGTCAGCACCAAGGGCTTTGACAGGACGTTGGAGCAGGTCAAGGATAAGATCAGGGGACGGGCGGCGTACAAGATGAGGGATGCCGAGGTTGTTAAGAGCTGGTTGAAGGCTAATGGGTACTGCTAAAGTTTGAATATTTCGTGTAGCAATGTATGATAGGTAGGTAAATTCCGGTATTTGCGAAATGCACCCTGGTATAGATTTCGTTAGTGGAATGTGGAGGTTTCATGTTTATTTCTTGGAAGCACCGGCTTGGCCACAAGTGAAGTTTCAGCGGCCATCCTGTTCGTCTGATATTTTCGTCCTGAAGATTTCATCCCGTCTCGTCCCCAACCGCCCACTTCAAGTGAATGACACACTGTTCCAACGTGGAAGTTACGATGGGGTGTCTGAGCAGTGTGGGCGATCAGGACGGACTGTGGCAGGTTTCAGCCTTTCTTCGTCATTCCCACACTGGGCAGAGGCAGGCTTCCAGAACTAACTCGAACTCGACCTTCTCCATCCTCGTCATTGAGCAATTCTGTGTCTTTAATTGCTCGATTTAATTGCCCGTCGATAACACCGCAACACAGATCGACAGGTGAATGCTTGTAAGTGCCCCTCTAGGCATTCGCGACCTAGTCCTCTTCCCTTTCAGCAGCGGAAGCAAGACCCTCCAACAATCACAGTCCGTCTCAGCTACCTGATCGCCCCGTCAGTCTCAAATTCCAAATTGATCACCTTGATACTCCCACCACTTCACGGGGCTACGGGCCTAGGCTCGCAGGAGGCAGGTGACGGGCGACAGGCGACAGGCGACAGGCGACTAAAGGTAGGCGGCAGGTACGCGATCACAACTAAAGTCATAACCATGGCCGGCCCAACTCTCACCAACACGATCTCTGGTGCCGACAGTCACGCCACGCCCATGAACGCTTTTACTTCTAGCCATATCTCCTCTTCACGATACCAAACACGACCCCAAACCCAAACACCGGCACAAACAACAACAGCCTTCATCTTCCACGTCTCAACCCTCGTCTACCGTCCCAGGAGCGCTGGCAGCCCGTCTAATGTCGGTGCCAATCGTGCCAACAGCAACAGCGACGCAACTTGGTGCCCCATCTCCTCTGTCTCCGCTAGCAACTCGTCATCCGTCTCCGGCTACACTAGCTGTGACTCCCATTCTGATTCCACCTGGAACCAGAATATCAACATTAACATCAACCCAACAAATTCACAGTCACAGTCACAATCACGTCACCACCACTACCACCCCGACCCGCTCCGCCAGCATCAGGTCAAGCTGCTGCGTCCCCTCCTTCCGCGGCCGTCGGCCGGCGAGACTATAGCGGGGCTACAGGCGGTGGGTATACCGTTTGTTATTGTTTGGGAGCCTACCTCTACTGAGTTGTCGGGATCTGCAGCGGGTCAAGGGTATGGACTCAAGTGTGGATATGGAGACGACGACAGACTCGACGACGAGTTCACGTCGGAGGAAGAGGTGGCGAATACCATTACTAGGGTGTTGGGACTGGAAGTGCCGATTGGTAGCGAGAGGGTGGTGGGGAGGTGGACGCTTTTGAGAAGTGTTGCTGCTGTACAGGGTCAACAGTCTCAGAATGGTGGAAAGGATGGGAAAGATGGGAAAGAGGTGGCGGGGACCTTGGTGATTGGGGATGATGAGGAGAAAAACAGGGAGATGGCGAGGATGTTGGGGTTTCAGGCGGAGAGGGTGGTGAATTCGGAGGAGGTGGAGAGGATGTGGAAGAGGAAGAAGGAGGTGGCTGGGGAGGACAAAGGAGGTGTGGAGGGGGGAGGGAAGAAGGTGGTAAAGAAAAAGGAGGAGCGGAAGGAGGAGCAGAAGAACCACAAGCCGAGCCCACAGCAGGACCGGACCCAGCGACAACACCTGAAGCCGTCGAAGCCGACTTTGACCTTGAGGAGCAGGTTAAGCTGCCCATTCGATGACATGAAGATCGTGGAGGGTCTTTGCTCTTCTCCGGAGGATAAGGTCGACGAGGAAACTACAGACGATAACCGCGATGGGTCAAAGAAGCAAGGCGGGCTCGTGGAGGAGAAAGGCGAAGCAAATGAAGGTCGTCCTACAGAGTCACCGACGCCCACAACTCCTTCGACTCCCGATACTGTCCAAGGCCTGTATATCCCGATCAAGCATGGAGAGCGGACCGTGGCATATGTTCCGGTCAGCCCTACCAGCACCACATGTTCAGAGAAAGGTCTCGAGTCTCCGGTCACTCGCATTACTTCCATTATTTTCTTCTCGCCGCCGTCCTTAAGGACCTGGGACCGCGATGTTCGCGTTATCAGCAAGTTGTGTCAATTTCAGGGTGGTGGAGAAGATGCACCCAAGCTTTACATCGTTCAGAAGCCGGGAGAGTTTGGACGTAGTAGCCCGTCTCTGGCATCTGCCTATTCCTCGTCCACATCATCCTCGACATCATCAAACATCCCTTCTCCGACATTTCCCACGGCCCCTTCAGAGGCCAGTCTTGAGACCCTGGCTTCCACTGCCTCTACCGTCTTTTCTCGAGCTTCGTCGACCTCTACGACAGAGTCCATTCCATCTAAGCGTCAATGCAAATTAACCATGCATCGCACGGCATCAGACTGGATCCGCGATGTGACCGCTCGATGGCGAGCCACCAACCCCAACCTTCCCGACAAGGCCAAACTTCCTTATTACCTCATCGACCCCCTAACCTGCGCCCTCCAAGTTCTCGAAATCGGCCGTCAACGAGCACAGTCGACCATCTGGGCGAGGGCCAATCTCCCCGTGCACTTGCGCCAGGTACTCCAACTGGAGACGCTTTACATCGTTGACTCGGGTGAGCACCCGTCGCGTTTCTTCAATGACTTGGGCAGTGCCAGCGGCAACAAAGACAAACATTCCGCTTCCTCGAACCCCAATTCTGATATGTCGTTTCAGCGGCATTTGGCATCCCTTGGTGTGGATGTAATTCCTGCGAAGCGGTGCAGAAGCATTGGAATAAGCAATGTTCATGCTGTAGAGAAGAGGGTGCAGAAGTTGGGGTATGCGTGTCGCCCAATCTGTGACTCTTTCAACAGACTTGGGCCTCTGCGGGACGAGGATGAGGACCAGGACCAGAAGACAAAGAAAATCCATGAGAACAAAGACAGCGTGGATGCAAGCGCCCGCCAACCCACTCCCCAGACGCACCAAAGACGCACATCTTGGTTCCGCCAACTGATCACGAGAGGCCAACCCGGATCCAAGCCTCGCAATCCCGGTGGCGGTGACAAGAGTCAGACTCAACGCCCCTCTACCTCTACCTCTACCTCTACCAACAAGACTCGCAACAAGCACATGAACCACAGCAACAACAGCACCACAAACCTTACCATCAACTCAACCAACATCCCTACTTTTCCTCCTTCCAGCGGCATCCCCCGGAGTATGACCACCCCCAACTACCCCAACTATCCCAACACCACATACACCCCCAACACCAACCTCAGCACTGCAACAACAGCCAAATTCTACTCCCCCAGTGCCCTGGACATGGTTTCGCGCAGTCCCACACAAAAAGCAAGAGACATCCATGCTATCACGGCCTTCTGCCATAGTAACAATATCGAGACGGCGGTTCAGTACGCTATCAATCGCGAGTACTGGGAGTGTGTGAATAAGGGGTTGAGTCCTGTTTGGCCGACTATTGGTGGTGGTGGGAATAGGATTGGTCGGATCTGATCTAGTAGGTAGTAGGTACCGATGTACCACTGCAGCAACATATGGTTGAAGGTACTTACGGAAGGGTTCGACCTATTTTCTTTTTCAGTCAGCAAGAGCTTGCAGCTTGCCGGGAACCAAAGAAGTGGTTCGAAGCAAAGATATAGAGTCTGGCGAATCGAGAGGATAAAACATAGCTGGGACTAGTGGTGGACTGCAGGGGCCGTACTATTACTACTATCTGGAGCGTGGGCCTAAAGAAAAAAAGGAATAAAAAATGGATCCCTATATTTGACGAGTCTCTTTTGCGAATTATGAGGGGATTTTTGAACTGCCAGATACGGCATCGAGGGTTGACTACCTGAGTGTATGTACATGTATTGTATGTATAGAAGCGCGATGGATTTATGCTGGTAACACTATATGACCGCGGTGAAATTGTTTCGAGGTATTAAAGCGATTATTATCTACAGACAAGACCTACAGGGGGGAAGATTGTTTACGTCTACTGGATCGATTACCGTCTCAGGCTAGCAAAGCAACTGAAGCACTGCCCGGGTGAAATGTCGTGTGAAAGGAGGAAAAAACAAAAAAAAAAGATCAAAATGCACCGGGAAGGAATAAACAAAAAAAAAAAATTGATGTTGTCCTGAGAAACAGAAACATCGGGAATTGAGCCCGACGTGGGGGTCGAACCCACAACCTTGAGATTAAGAGTCTCACGCTCTACCGATTGAGCTAGCCGGGCAGCTTTGACGAAGCTGCCATTTGATTGGTTGGTTATTTTTCACTTCAGAATTCGTAACTAATAAAGTCATTGCTCAATATCATTACTAGGTATACGAGTACCTTGGTCGAGAAAGAACAAAATCATGATAACTACAGTACAAGTACACCTTCCTTTCGTTCCCTTCCTTTCCCGAAATAATAAGACATGTTCTGAAAAGCGACCAGAAATAAGAAGAAGAAGATTACATACGTAAAACGATGAAGAGGAAAAAAAAAAAAAAAGAAAAAACTACCAAGCCTCCCACCTCTGCCCGCCCATCGCCACCAACCGATTAAACAACTCATCCCTCAACGGGCACGCCGTCACTCTGAACCTCTTTCCCTCCATCGTCACAATCTTCAGTCCATCCTTGACCTCCCTCTCCATACTCCAGTCCACCACAATCTTGGCCTTCCATCCATACCCGCCCACTTTCTTCAGTTCCATAATATCCGCCACGGCCACTGTCCACATCGGTTTCAGGTCTTCCCGCTCTTTACCCGCAATCACCGTCGTACTACTCTCATCCTTCTTCGCAACAAATGCCACGCTGGGGATGGTCGCGGCGGTAGAAATGTAACAATGTCCCTTCTTGCCTTCATGGCGACAATCGAATCTGACTGGACCCGAAACGGGGATCTCGTCCTTGGGCGGAACGACACCCAGGCGGTCCTTGGCATGGTGCACGCCCAGCTTTGCTCGCACATGATCGGTGGCGCCGCCGGTGTGGACTACGCCGGCAGTGACGTTCTTGATCCAGCCCAACACCTTGTGGGATTTCTTAGTCTGCTTGTTCTTGGGGTGGGAGTCGACGTCGAAGCCTGCGTCTCGCAGGTCGTCTTTGGGATCCGTGTGCGCTGCTTCGTCTAGCTCTGAAGGAGATGCTTCAAGCGGTTGGGCGGCTGCCTCAGCGCGCATTTGGGCTTCCGAGTCGAGGGGTGCCGGGCCGTTGGCTGGGTCTTGGACGGGTTGTTCGATTACGCGCGGGACAGGGGGAAGAGGAGCCTTGTTGGCTTCGCCGATGCGTAGGAGGGTAAGGGTCAGCTGGGCGTTGGTGGGGACGCCCTTCAGCAGGGTGTTGCGCAGCTCGAGGAGCTTTTGCCAGTCGGGGATGACGCGATTGAGGTATTCCATGCCGGGGCGGATGACGGGGTCGCCGAACATGCCAAAGCCGAGGAAGAAGGTGAGGGATTTCACAAACATATATGAGGTCACGAAGAGGGAGGCGCCAAAGAGGGGGATTACGAGAATTGCTAGACGTAGACGGTGGGTGTCCTTTGGGAAGGGAGGGGTAGGGGACAGGGCGCTGTTGGCCGGTTAGCAAATCCTCGGTTGAAAGAGAGATCGAGACAACGTACTTGGCCAATCGCTCCCAGTTGTCACTGATGTTACCAACTACTTGCATAACAGGTCGAAGTTTGGCCCACATGGCCAGTTCCATGGGTTTCTTGGTCTTATCCTGGACTGTATTCTCCATGTTAGTAGTTGCGGGTTAGAAAACAAGAACAAGATGACAAGGAACTCACCATCTCCGGCAGGATGTTTGCCAGCCGCACTGCTCACAGCCAGCTCAGCAAGGCCATGGACCAAATTATCCGCTTCCTGCTCAACCGCCTCACCCTTGTGATTCTCAGGGGCACCCGTAGCACTGTCCTTGCTACCGACAGTGCCTGCCCACGGCTTTTGCACGCCACCCGTCTTGGAGTCAACAAGGGCAATGGGTGCTGGCGGGAAGAGCAGCTCGCGCGTAGGGGGATGGACAATTAGCGCAATGATCACGCCGGTGATAAGGGGCATGATAAAGTCAAACAACCAGGCGACAAAGTAGACTCCAGCAAACCAAGCCGTTCGCTCCTTCTCGCGCCAGGACCGAAGGCGGGCAATGTGCTTGACGGCAGCGAGGATGCCGACAACGACAGTGGTGTAGAGACGCTCGATGTTAGCGCGCATCTTGTCGGGGGAGAATTCCTCCTCCTCCGCCGTGTTGAGGTCCAGGCCACCGGGCACGGGAGTGAAGACTGCCTTTGTGTGGATGATTTGCTGTTACAGTGTTAAAATGCGTGTGCTACATACCTAGACATGAGAGATGTGTTTTACTTGCCTTGTTGAAGCGGCGGACGAGCATCCATAGCTCTTCATTGTCAATGCCGCCAACCAGAGGGGCCGCGATCTCCCGCTTGGGCTCGTTCCAGCCCAGGTTGCTAACTTCCTTTTCGGTCTTGAGCTGGGCGGCGCCCTTTAGCTTGTGGTCCTCGGTGGCCAGCGCATGAGAAAGTGTGTGGCCATCTTCAAGACCGCCTGCTGACTTGTCAAAGGCCTTTTTGGATTGCAGGATATCTTGAGCATCTTCGGCGGGCAGAGGCAGGAGATCCTGAAGCCCTGTTCCAGGACCCGTGTCGCCGGTGATGGGGTTCTCTTCCTTTTCCCCGGTGAGAGGATCGGTTCGCTTTTCAGTCAAGTTTTCGGACAGCATGATGGCGGGTTTCGTCACCACATGTAGTAATTGTTGAAGGGGCTGTTAACTTTCCAGGAATAATGAAGAAAGGAATCGTCTTGATGTTGGAAGCTTGGGAAGCCTGTTGGGGTCTTGGAGGAGTGGGAATGTGGTACTTGTGATGGAAAAGTCCAAGACACATGGACGGGGTCCAGCCGATGAGATGCAACGAAGTAATGGGCGGGGTATCAGCTATCAATTATCCCAGCATTCCAACGGGGAGAGAGACGGGAGGGAGGTCCAGGCATGCCATGACGACGGGGGTCTGGAAGCGGTGCTACTAGTAGGAGGGTTGGACACCTCAGTTACTTGTAAGTGAAGGACGACTCCCGCCCGTCCGAACGGGAAAGGGCAGATGTACCTACTCAGTAGGTCGACCTGACTTCCACTGCCTATGACATCAATGGCGCCAAGAAAGGGGACCGCTGGAACCATTCAAGTAGTGTAGGGGACCTGCCACTGCCGTGTGACGACGCGCGGAGGGGTGTTTGTTAGTGCAAAGCTGGCAAATTCCCAGGGCTCCGGATCTGCAATGCCAACTTCGATTCAGCTTCGTGTCCCAACGGCTTCTCCATCGATCCGGATTGCTTGTTTTCTGGCCCATATATCCACGTGGAATTATGTTTGAAGCCTTTTATAGACTCTTAGATGCGATCCCGGGTGTGTCTGTCATCCCTCTTGCCTGCCCGGTGCAGTGTACTGGGGCAAGCAAGCATCGGCTGTGCTAACACTTATACGTCATGCCAAGCCGCTGCATCAAGTGGCCGCCAGCTGCAAGGAACCATCCGTCAACAGGGCACTATCGCGTTCTAACAATTTTCCGCGGTAGACTGGCATTGGTAAAACAGCACACGATGCTTCGTTCTCCTTCTGGAGGAATTCGAATTGACAATGAGTGATTTGGTTGGAGAATAAAATCGATCTTGACGCAAATGTTTTTTCGGATGAACGCCAAACAAAGCTGAGCGCGAGTTACTATGTACACTACATAATAGACCTACAGTTCATCTGATGATGTCAGGTACACACATAATTGTTAAGGACTGATCCTCGGGCGGTCCCACTTACAATGGCTGCTGGCAGAAGTGATGACGACATTCATTCATTTGTCTTGTCCGTTAACAGCAACAACAACAACAACAACAACAACACCACGCATCCAAATATTGACTTGAATTGCCTCGATATACCCGCTGAGACAACTACTCTATTGCGCTCTTACAACTCGACTTCCTGCATCCAATTCATACTGCCATTCCCGCTGAAAACGCCATCTAACCCGCAGTACCGTCACCCACAAACAATGACCGCCACCACCCCCGACCGCGTCTTCCAGCTCACAGGCTCGTGCAACAACTACCCCTGGGGCAAAAAGGGAAAAGATTCGCTCGCCGCTCAACTATGCGCACAGACCGACAAGAGCTTCCAGATCAAAGATGATGAGTTCTACTCGGAAATGTGGTTCGGCGATTATCCCGACTTTCCAGCAAAGAAGTTCGATACTGGAGAGCCTTTGAAAGACATCCTCGAAAAGAACAAGGAAACGTTGTTGGGAAAGAAGGTCATCCAGAACCTCGACGGCCAGCTTCCCTACTTGCCAAAGGTATGGCCCCGATGTCCTACTTACTTTGACCTCAACTTGATCTTGTGTGCTGACTTCCACCCCCCTCCAGATCCTTTCCATCGCCAAAGCCCTCCCGCTCCAAATCCACCCCAACAAGGAGCTCGCGACAAAGCTCCACAAGAAGGACCCCGAGAACTTCACCGACCCCAACCATAAGCCCGAAATCGCTGTGGCTCTGTCCAAGTTCGAAGTCTTTGCCGGATGGAAGCCTCTTTCCCACATTGTGCCTCTCTTCCAGCTTTCCTTCCTCCGCCAGTTCGTTCCCGCAGGGACCACCGACACCTGGACCGACGCTACCCTTCGTGAGATTACCCGAAGTTTGCTCAAGGCCGAAGATGGCACTGTCCAATACATCGCCCAATCTCTCCTCAAGACTCCCAAGGAAGATCTCGGACCCAAGAATGACTACATCCCCGATCTGATTCCTCGTCTACAGGATCAGTACGGCCCCAAGGACCCCGGAACTCTCGTCGCCCTTCTCTGTATGAACTTTATGGTGCTTCAGCCCGGTGACTCCATCTACATCCCCGCCGATGGAATCCATGCCTACCTGTCGGGTGACATTGTTGAGTGCATGGCCCGCAGCAACAATGTACTCAACGCCGGCTTCTGTCCTCCCGCCGACCGCAACAGCTACGACCTGTTCGCCGAGACACTCACGTTTGAAGGGCACACCGCGGCCGACATGCTGCTGCCGAGCAACAAGAGCGAAAAGAGCAAGGAGGGGCGCACAGTGGTATATAAGCCGCCCATGAGCGAGTTCGATATGCTCAAGGCTGACCTGGGAGCTGGGGAGAGCGACGAGATTGCGCCGAGCGACGGGCCGGGCGTGCTGATTGTTACAAGTGGCCAAGGGACCATGTTGGCCGGGGGCAAGACATTTGACTTGAAGGAGGGATCCATCTTCTTTGTGGCACCGGATACGACGGTTGTCTGGAAGACCTACAAGGGGATGCAAATCCACATGGCAGTTGTTTGAGGAGCTTAATTCTTATACTGTAAATATCTTGTTTTTCTACCCTGTTAAGCCCAGGGCAGAGACCTTTTGTTTATACCACTGGTGCCATGTACCAAATCTTCACCTTTGATTCGAGAAAACCGGATGATTCGATGTACTCGCCGCTGTTTTTCGCTTCTTGGATGTTCTATACTCTCCTGTTTTCTTGATATCACTAGATTTTCTGTAAATTTGTTTTGGGCTTAATTGGATACATGTTCGTTCTCAGACACCAGAAGGAGCTATTGGATACAAGTCGAGTATCACCAAGCAACTATTACTGCGGTGAGCATGTACTTCTCAAACATGCCCTTGCTTCTCCCTTCGCCTTCCCTTCGAAGTCAAATTATCCAACCACAGTGGCAGGAGACACCTGTGGACACGATAAGATGCTACAGTAACGATGATAGGAGCGAGCAAAGTTGTTCATGACGTGATTTTCGGGTGGATCTGCTCCTGTCATGAGAGACGGGAGATATAAGAGTACAACTTCCCGGGGCGATGATCCAGATTCCAGATAACCTTTAACCATCATTCTTCTCAGGTTCTCAATCTCATCAGCGGGCCATATCCCACCCCAACAGTCGTTCTACCGTACATTTTACATTTTACCTATCTTCGATCGTACTGGTCCAACTTCTTTGACAGCGGTCAATTGCTACCCCCGCGAGATGTCTCAGCATCCGAGCCATGACCCAGCGGGGTCTTCATCCGGCCAGCAGCAAAGGAACAGAGATGGAAAGAAAGCACCACCATTCTTCGGGAACTACAATCACCAGGATCCGAACTTCCTGGTTCTTGAACGGCCCTTTACGACTAGTCATGATGATCCAACCAGTTCGTCGTTTGGCGGATGGCCGAGTCAATCAGGAGTCCAAACGCAACCCACAGCCGATACGTCTTTGACTTTTCCGAACCAGGATCGCTCCGGTATGGTAGTCAGTGGCACCGGAATGGGTAGCCTGATTGATGGAACAACTTCTAGCAACAGCATTTGGCTTACGGGTGGCGTTTCCCAGGCAGCTCACCAGTCACCGGCACAATCAGATGTGAAATTTGGGGACATCCATCCGTCAGGGGCTGGAGCAGGAATGGGTACCGGACAAATCGCGGGGGATGGCCAGAACCCACACTTTCATCATGAGCAGGTATCGCCCGAAACATTCGTTCCTCAGTCACAGTCGCTAGATTCCAGTTCGTTCTTATTTCGTGCAAAGTCCGAAGCGCAACAGCAACATGGCAATATCGGACAGCATCCAAGCCTTGAATACCAGCAGCCTTGGACACCAACTGCCGAGGGGAAGGCCCCATTGTACAGCAACCAAGGATACGATGCCTCTTACGGTAACGGACGTGGCCATGATCTGGAACCAAAACATAACGATTCCCAGGAAAGACACGTGGCAGGAAATGATGATTATGGTCAGGTGCAGAACACTACCTCTATGGCCTAGGAAGGTCAACTCAACTGTCCAAGCAATAATGGAACTGCTGGAGAAGGCTTACCTACGGAGCCATCTGACGTGGGAGGTCAACACGACGACAAGGCTTCTAGGGCTGAAGAAAAAGTCGACGCAACCGAACAGGATACTCAAGGCCACCAAACCGGAGCGACAAATGCCGGCTTGGATAGCACCATTCCTCAGTCTAGGCCTAGACTCTGGTATTGTGTAAAATGCGGCAAGGATTTCACAAGAAAAAATCGGCTAGCAAACCACCTAAAGTGGAAATGTGGGATATGTGATGCAGCCTACGGATGTAAGGTTCATTTGCGGCGTCATTTCCAGGTGGAGCACCCCAGTCAGAGGCGAGTTTTGGTGAATGTGACCAAGGTACTATTTGCATGCCGCTGGTGCATCGCTAAACCCTGCATGGGATCGAGGAGCTTGTCCATTCACACCACAAAGTATCACTATGTTGCTGATGCAGTTCGCTCAGATGCTCCCTGTGTGTGTCCGGAAGAGGGCTGTACAGAAATCCAAGATCCACTACCAAGGGATACAGTATGGATGCACATGATTTCGAGGCACGACTACGTGTCTTTTGATTGCGATCCTCTATGGGTACCAGAAGCACCTGACAGGATGGGCTATATGTGTCCCTTCCGACACTGCTCAAGAAGAGTTTATTCGTTGGAGGAGCTAAGAAGACACGTGAAGAGCCACGAGAGACGTCAAGCCATCACTCAAGGGGCACAAGTGGCTCCCGTGTCACAGCCCGAAAATTCGGACAGGCTTCGTAATGGAGAAGAAGATGAACGACTTGTATCAGATAGTGATGGAGCAAACAACGGTCCGGAAGACGAGCCTGAGCAGCATCCCAGCCGAGAATTGCAACATCAAGAGATAGAGTCGGTCCCACTCTCTGAGTCTTCAAATGCTGGTACCAACCAAGCAGGCACACAAGCCCAGGAGAGCACACTAGAGGGAGGACAAGCCCAGCCACAGAAGCAAGCATCCGTCAACTCTGCGTCTACCGAGTTCAGATGCCCAGCCTGTGGTGTAGTGCTTTCTAGCAATGTGCTACGATCTGAGCATATAGCCTGGTTGTGTTCGGCCAGCCCTCGGACCGAAAGACGTAACTCGCCAGTTGGGGTGTATTGTGAGCAGAGTTTTGGCCACCGAGACTGTGAGACTTTCATTCCCCACAACGTGGAAGCGATACGGCAGCATCTGAAGATTCAACACGATATATCCGACGCAGAGTTGGCAGAGGTGGTCCTGTGTCCTTTTGAATATTGTGGGGAGCCGTGTATGGGGAAATATGCAATGAAGCGGCACGTTGCTGCTGAGCATGATAAGCTGGACATGGGCATACCCGAGGGCTGCTCTCTTTGTCCCTTTGAAGGATGTACAGATTTCCCGTTTCCAAATGCCGAAGAACTACAGAAACACCTGGACTGGTGGCACGAGGGCAAGGGTCCGGTTGTCTGAACGGTGTGCTTCGGAGCTATAGCTCTGGAAAACACCTCCTCCCATGCGTGCTGGGGGATGTTTACGAGGGGGGACATGGAGGGAGTCAATGGTTGGCAATGCATATCCAGCGAAGTATGATGTTTTTTTTTTTCTTTTCTGTTCTTTGAGACGTCAAACCTGGGATGTTGACAATGGGCTGGGGTTGATGATGTCTTGGTCCGTTGGAGGTGAAAAGACGGGACTTTGTCCATGACGGAAAGCGAAGACTGGTCTCGCTGTATACAAGGCATCAAGGACGTTTGTTTTTCCAGATTCTGTACCTTTTCCCTCACATGATAGCGTATCAAGAATACAATCCATTGGCGTTCTAGTACCCTCAAGCTATGTGCGATGTGGATAGACGATATTCACATGTTGACCTGAAGGAGGAGATTTCAAGCATATCCGCACTTTCCCTTTTGGGCGATGTGATGTAGACATGGACCAATGACAGGAGCGCATGCTATGTACCTGTCGCCGACTCGAACCCCACCTGTGATCCACTCATTTTCGAGTTCTTGTTCTTTTCCACCTCGACATCCAAGGCACTCGCCTTTGTTTCCCAAGACTGAAATAAATAAAGAATCGCTTTACCATCCACTCGCTTACTTTGTTGCACACTTTCTATTGTTAAAGTTACTCGACGATACCTCCAGCCACCGAAATGCCAAATCCGGAAGAAGAGGGCCAGGCGCCCCCATTTAAACAATAGCCACCACTTTTACGACCACTGCCATCACCAAAGCCACAAGGTTCAGCAGCAATGTCAAAGACAACGGCCGCCATCTTTGTTTGTCATGGACCTGGACGAACAATGGAACACACCTACCAAGAAGATGGGATGGTGAACAACGCGGGGGAGCCGTCGGTCGCTCCAGTCAACTTCCCGATACTTAGGAACAAAACGTCGCAACCACACCACGTTCGGTGAACAGCCTGCTTCTTGGGTGAAACTGCCTTTTCGAACTTTTACCCTCAATTCTCCTGTAGCATACGTTCATACTGACCTCGTCAGGCGCAATCCGAATCCAAATTATGCCGCCAAAACAGTCCGCTGAAGGGTCGCAGCAGTCCGACTCCGGCGCGCTGAGACCTGCCACCTCCCGGTCATCCGCTATCTCCGGCAGGAGAATAGAGGAATTGTATTTCAAACCGGCAAATGAACACTATCGCAGAGAACTTCCGAAAATCATCTACTACGAAGAACTCGAAACGATCCGACAGGAAAACCCGATTGTTGATCCGATAAACGCTGCTGCCCCGGTTGTAACGGTCGAGATTTGGGAGCGCCCGGAGGCTTTCAAGGAGGCTGAGGTTGCCACAGTTGTTGACGACGATGGAGAGGGCAGAAGTATTAAATTCAAGCCGCTTCCGTTCAAGAAGACGGCTGTTGTTCCTGGGGGCGAAGATATTCCGACAACGTCAACTAAGCGTACGCGAGGGGATGGCGAACCGGTTAGACTAACCTCAACCCACGACTTTACAGCGATTAGAAAGCGACTCGGATATAAAAGGTCCATCGATGACCACTTTGGCAGATACAAACTAGCTGCAACTACCAAATTTACCGACCGGTATTCCAAGTCCAATCTTGCAAATCCAATTTCCGATCCAGACCTGGCGACTATGCTCGGAGATTTCGATTGGTCGGGATTTTTCAAAAACCACAAGCGATATTTTAAAAACAAACCAAATCCCCCCGCTGTCCTCTACAAGGGCTTCCCCATGGTCGAAAAGGTGGTCTTTGTGATGCATCCAAATCAGTGGCACTCGGAGGACAGGGATGGCAAACACTTGGAAGATGGGCACTGTTACTGGACTTCTGTCGCGCTGCTGATCTACGGCAGTGCCAGCTTCTGGCTACTCGTCAAAGCGGAACACCTCTGGTATCTCGAGAGCATCCTCAACAACCCTCATCATCCTCGCCACGATTTCTATAAGAGACTGATGGAGACCAAGTTCAGCACCAAGGCAGAAGGCATACAATATCAAGGTACAGAGATACAGGGAGACTTCAATCTCTGGGAGGCACTGCACATTCCGGGCCTTTGGGTGAACCACGACCCGTGCTATTTGACTGCTGATCTCTACAAAATTTTTCTCGTGCTTTACAAGTACGACTCGAATATGAATGTTCAGTTCATCAACAAGGTCTACGACATGAAGACTTTTGGGGCCTACAACAGTCGACACGTATTTCTTTGCTATGCTGTACGTCCACTCACACCTTCATGTTCCCTCCAAACAATGGGACCTTTGAGAAACGCGAGCTGACACTGCTGTGACCAACTATAGCACGGAAATCACTATCGACCCATGCTTCCGAACAACTATTTATCTTACGAGTTTCGTCTACCACGACCCACGCTGGCAGCAACAAAGATGTACAAGCTCCAAACGGCAGAACACAACAGACCGGTTGACGGCTTATCTCACCACTGGCGGGCACCATTGAACTCGATTCCATCTTCACTATTGCTTCCTCGAGGTCCTCATCAAGATTCGGTGACGGAAAGCCACATTTACAGAGTGGTTGGGTATGATCCCCCAGATTTACCGCCAGCTAGGCCAAAGCGCAAATATATAGTTATCGATGACGATGATGATGACCCTAAACCCCCAAGTCCAAAGCACGCCAAGGTTGAAAAGACAGCGACTCAGACGCATAATGCAGAAGCGATGAAGCCTAGATCGCCAACGCCAACGCCTGCACCCAAGGCTACTACTCCGGTTAAACACATTCCTCGGTATGCACCCCTATCTATTGCAACTACGGCTGCGACTACCACTGATAACACTGCTTAACCAGAAAATAGAAATTACAGATTGCCGAGTCCAAGGGTTCTACGACCACCTAGACCTCTTCCAATACCCAATTGTCCAGTCGTCATACCCCCGGTGGGTAAGGCCTTTGAAGCATTGTGCGGCGAATTAGACGAAGCAGAGATAACCCAAGGCCAAACAACGTCCACAGCTCTGATATCTCGAGGGCCATTCGGCCTTACTGCCCTCTCCTCTCGACCGCCGCCCGATCTCACCAAACTGTACACCTACTTCCCCCATCACGACCGCCAACTGCTCGACGGCTTCTACGCCTGGCTCATCCAACCCGAGAACATTGTGAAACCAGTCCACCAAGTCCTAGACGCTCTGAAACTGGGTAACCAGCGATTCGAACAGGCCAAGAACCCTGCTCTCGCCATTCGTAGTCTTCTCGGCCCAACAGCCGACGTCGCTGCCGTGGTGACCTTACTCACCCGCTATGACTTCCGGTTGCTCCTGGAGTTCTACTCGTACGAGATGAAAGTCGAGAATAAAGCAGGCAAAAGCGCTGCTCAACTGCTCGACGAGCTAGAAAAGGGACATTGCAAATGGACCAAGGGTATCACCGCCCCTATGCACAGCGGTGTGCACCCGGGGATTATCTACACCCTCGAGATGATGCTCAGTCGGTACGATCCCGTCTTGCTGGCCGACCTGGCGCAGTGGGCCAAGTTGTCTATGTCGGCTTGTGCAGAAGCAGGTCAGTGCCAGGGTCTGGGAAACGAGAAGAAGTGGAGTAATGCCCAGCTGGTGCAGTTGTTGGAGGAAAAACATCAGCAGAGGGAGGAGGAAAAGAGGGTCGAGCGGGAAACAAAGGAGGCGAAACGGAGATTTAAAGACCGGCTGGAGCAGCAGGATAGATTGTTGGCGCACCGTAGAGAGTGGGAGGCTCGGTATTTCAGGGAGCAGTTTTGGTCTACGTTTGATAGTAGAACCATGGAGGTTGAGATGACGGGGCGGGTGAGGGGAGAGAATGAGATGAATCTGGATGAGCCCGACATGAGTACTCTGGACATGATGGGGATAGACTCATTTGCGCCTGGACCACCGCCAGACGGGACAGTTCCGATGGATATGGGCCCGGATATAGACATGGACGCAGATGGGGATATGGACATGTTGGTTGATCAGGAGACTGAAAAACGACGGGAACGCGAGAGATACATGGAGGAAGCGAGGCTGAAGGTCAAGGACGTGACGAACAAGGAGAACTATGCAGACCTGTTTATAAAATCAAGGAAACCTCAACACAGCCGTACAGAGGAGAAGCAAGCGGAGAAAAAGGTTGACAAGACGAAGCCGGAGGAGAAGCCGCGCGAGGCCAGGGAAAAGGGAGCCGACGACAAGGGAAATAATAAGATGGACAAGCAGCTGCAAGAGGCACAGAGAAAGAGAAGGGAGCAGTACGAAAAGCAGAAACGGGATGCGGAGAAGGAGAAGCAGAAACGGGACGGGGAGAAGCAAGAACGAGGAAGGTCTCGCGCAGGTTCTGCCTCGGGCTCCAGTGGTCGTCGGCGCTCCGTCTCTCGTGCCGGATCTAGTTCAACTGCTGCATCTGGCACCGGACGACAGCGTCGCACATCCCTCTCCAGAGCCCCTAGTGTAGGTCCTGGGAATTCGAGCCACATGCGCGAGGAAACAAGACGGTCTCACCTCGAGAATGACACTATCATCGATGACAATCCCATGGCTCTGGTACTGGCTAGACCTCCACCTCCCACTCTCAAGTTGCGGCCGGCTACACCTCCCAACTCTTCGACTCCCGCAGGCGATGACCCCTTTGGACCTGCACCTTCCACGAACACAACAAAGCTTGATCCAAAGCGTACGACTTTCTCTTCTTCTACTTCAAATGCCGCTTCTAGCTCCACGGCTCCTAGACTCGATCTCAGGCCTATCAAACCAGCCAGAGGCTCCAGTTCTAACCTTGCCTCCAACGCCAGCCACAACAAACCCACCGCGCCAGGTAAACAGCCAGCAAAGCCTATGCAGAGATTCGACCCCAACACAGCTACGAGGCACAGCAACTTTAACCCCAACGTCGGCTCCAAGCCCAACAACCCCGGCAACACGCTCAACCCAACATTTAATCCCCAACCACGCGGCGGTCCCTCAGTCCCAGCAGGTCCTAGCCCAGGCTCCAGCTCCGGCCCTAGTCCAGCTTCCTCACGCTCTAGTAACTCTCTCTTTGGCTTTGGCTCTGGCTCTAGTTCCAGTACTCGACCCCGTTCTGGTTCTGGTTCTGGTTCCGGCGCTGGTCGTCCTCGCGCTGGTTCCGGTTCCGGTTCCGGATCCCCTACACGAACCACCGGCAGGCGAATAGGCGGAAGGGCAAGATCGTCGTCCAGCTCCAGCTCAACTTCCAACAAACCATCCATGTCAGAAATCATGGACCAAAACTTGGAAAAAGTGTCTAGTGCAAACGCGAATATCAACCCAATGGCACTGGCGCTTCAAGGAGGAGGAAGCGCGTTTGCGAAATCCGGGTTTGGGTCCCTTGTCTCTACTACTACGGATAGTTCTTCTGAAAGCATATCACCTGTGAGGAAGCCCGTAAGTTCAGGCTCAAGTTCAAGCTCGAGAAGTCTTTCGAGGGTGGGAAAGAAGGTGGAGGGAAGAGGTGGTGGAGGGAAAGTGGCGAGGAAGCCGTGGTTGTCGGATGTGGCGGAGGTGGATGAGGATTTATATGGGGAGGAGACCGGGATGGGGAGTGGGAATAATGGAGAGATAAAAGTGGAGGTGCAGGGTCAGGGGGACGGGGAAGATGTCATTGATGGGAGTTTGAGGATTGAGGAGTTGGGGGATGATGATGCGGATTTTATGGTTGATGAAAGTTTTTGGTGAGAGAATTGATACATAGGTCGGCAAGTACATAGAGGTAAATTTTTCTTCACTACATAGTGAGAGGGTTGATGGGAAGTCAAGTGGCGTTGGGAATTTGTGGTCTTATGTATCTATGTTTCTGTGCTTTTGTTAATGGGCTTGGCTTCATGATGGTTCGAGAGTTATGTGAATAGAAGTGCGCCGGTTAGAGAGGTACTATGAGTAGCTTCGAGTAGGAATAAACAAGCACATATGATCTCCATCACTCAAATATAGCAATTGACACAACACACATGGCATGAACACGTCAAATCTATTTCATTCCCCATCTGTTACTCATGGTATCTTCATTCATTTCTTTCCTTGCAGACGTTTTACTTTTCCAACCTTCCCGCTAGACCAAAGACCCGCTTACTCAAGCTCAATAGTGCCAGGAGGCTTGCTGGTAATGTCATAAGTGACTCTGCACACACCATTGACCTCGTTGACGATCCTGTTCATGACGCGCTGGAGGAAGTCCCACGGGAAGTTGAAGGCCTCAGCCGTCATGAAGTCCGTGGTCGTCACCGCGCGCAGAATGATAATGTAGCCGTAGACGCGCTTGTCGCCCATGACACCCACAGCACGGCTAGGATCAACTGCGGCGTACGCCTGCGAAATCTGGTCGTACAGGCCGGCCTTGCGGATCTCGGAAATGAAAATGTGATCGGCCTGGCGAGCAATGCGCACCTTCTCCTCCGTCACCTCGCCCAAAATGCGGACGGCAATGCCGGGACCGGGGAAGGGGTGGCGCATGACGAGTTCCTCGTGGATGCCGAGGGTGCGGCCGAGCTCGCGGACTTCGTCCTTGTACAGGGAGCGGAGCGGCTCGATGAGCTGGAGACCCTGGCCGTTGGTCATGCGCTCGGGCAGACCGCCGACGTTGTGGTGGGTCTTGATGGTGGCCGAGGGGCCCTTGAAGGAGAGCGACTCGATGACGTCTGGGTACAGGGTACCCTGCAGGAAGAAGCCGATCTTGGTGCCCTTGCCGGACTTGGCGGCGGCCTCCTCGATCTTCTGGGCCTCGGCCTCGAACACGTCAATGAACTTGCCGCCGATGAACTTGCGCTTCTGCTCGGGGTCGTGGAGACCCTTGAGGCCCTCGAGGAAGTCCTTGGAGGCGTCGATGACGGTCAGGTTGATGCCCAGGTGCTGCTTGAGGTCGCGCTCGACCTGCTCGCACTCGTCCAGGCGCATGACGCCGTTGTTGACAAGCACGGCCCAGAAGCGGTCGCCGATGGCCTCCTTCATCAGCTTGGCGGCGACGGTGGAGTCGACACCGCCCGAGACGGCGCCGAGGACTTGGCCCTCGGGGCCGACGAGGTCGCGGATGCGGGCGATTTCCTGGTCGAGGAAGCGCGCCATGGTCCAGTTCTGGGCGCAGCCGCAAATGTCGACGGCGAAGTTCTTGAGCAGCTGGGTGCCGTTCTGCGAGTGGGTGACCTCGGGGTGGAACTGAAGACCGTAGATGGGCTTGGTCTTGTGCGCAATGGCGGCGTACTCGGAGTTGTCGGACACAGCGACGGTGTGGAAGCCCTCGGGCAGGGCGCCGAGCTTGTCACCGTGCGACATCCACACGCGCATGGAGTCCTCGAGACCGGCGAAGAGGCGGTCGACGTGGGCGTCGTCGCCCTTGAGGGCCTTCAGGTTGGAGTGGCCGTACTCGCGGTGAACGCCGGCAATGACGTTCTCGGGGCTGGCGCGCCAGGCGATCTCCTGCATGCCATCTGTGAGAGTGTCAATGATGCCCCGATGCCTCGAGGTGAAGGTGGATAGACCGTGGTGACATGAATCACCATGAGATATCACATACAGCAAATGCCAAGAATGGGGACACCTAAGCAATGAGAGTGTTAGTACAAGATGCAAGCAACCTTTCAGGTCAGAGGTGATGCATACCAAGCTCGAACACGGCAGGGTCGACGTGAGGAGCACCGTCCTCATACACGGAGTAGGGGCCGCCGGAGAGAATGACACCCTTGGGCTTGTAGTCAAGATCGGCAATCTTGGTGGTGCATGGCAGCATCTCGGAGAGAATGTTGAGCTCTCTCATACGACGGGTGATCCTTTGGGAGTCATTGGGTTAGTATGTCTGTTGTTGTTGTCTACATTTGGGGGACTGCAGGGGGGGTGTTGAGAGGGTGAAGGCAGTCCAGGGTTCACAAGTAAACAAAAGCAACCACGACACGACAGAGCCCTAGAGTATACTAGTAACTCATCTCCCGCATGAGTGAATGTGAAATGTAAGAAAAGAAGAGACCTACAAATGAGTGTACTGCGATCTGTTATGAGAGAAAGGAACGGCTTGTTAGCACTGGATGAACACATGCACATATATCCTTGCATATTGCAGTAACAACAACAAGCACGCAGAGCAGGAGGACCAACGCACCCGAAATCCAAGGTCAGGATGGTATCGAAGGCCTTGGTAGGCACCTCTCCGAGGGTAGCGGCAGCCATGGTGTTGGAATTGGAGGTTATCGACAACCAAGATGCGAATGTGCGACTTCGAACTTTGGATGCCGGATCTCAAAACGAAGACGGAAAGAGAGAAAAGAGAGGGTTTCAATTTTTTTTTGGGCCCTGCAACAACCACACCCAGTTTCAGGCGGCTCGGGTGGGGGAGGAGTCAGTGCCTGTAGACGGGGACTCTAGATCTCGGATGACTCAGCTGCCGATAAGCTGATAAGAAGGCTCTGCAGCCAATAAATGGAGGCCCCTTCAGACGAGACAAAATCATTAATACCCCACTCCACCCAGTACCTAAGCCCGCCAAAGTCGGGTCCCACCCATCTGTCACTGCAGTCCGGGTGCTGCTCCACGGCCTGGAATTCCCCAGGTGTTCCAACTTTAATTCCACTTCATCCGCACTTGAGGTCTCTTCGTCCGTCTGTTTGCCACATGCCATCATCAATCAAGCGAACATTGACCATGTTACTTATTATCACAACTGACATGTCTCAACCGAGTGCTCACCGGCTCCATCGGATGCTCTTCCGCGGGACAATGCCAATGTTACGGTTTCTTTCAGCCTCTTCCTCGCCCAAGTCTTTGTTCAACTTCTCTGTTCCGCGAATGTGTGCTTCCTTCGTCGTCCTGTCCAGAGCCTGTCTATAGGAGAAGCATCTTGTTCACCCGAAGCCATTTGACTTAAATAGACGGCGAGATCCAGTGTAACCATGTTGTTGTTGTCTCGATCCACATCATCAGCTCAAACAAGCAGCCTCACAACCTTGCCCTCACGACCACATCAACAGACACTGACTCACCAGAAAGCGACTCATACCATCACCATCAGTCACCACCAGTCATCCAAAATGGGTAGGGACACCAAGATCGTTGAAGAATTACTCACAAAGCCTTTCAGCCAAGATTCGGATCTCGGCCATGTCCCGCTCCGGGATATGGAAGCCTACGTCCACAGGTCCGTCGAGATAAGGCACAAAGAGTTAGGCCTTGGGAAGCCGAAGAGGCCTTGCAACCACTTCGTCCTTTACCTCACCGCCAATCATGCCCGCGCCAAGGCATGGAGGGACGCCCACCGTACCCAACTTCCAGAGGGATCTCATCCCATGCATATGATATCAACCATCCTCTCGCGGAGCTGGTCTCTCGAGCCTCCCTCGGTCAAATCAAAGTACCAAGCTCTTGCCGTTATAGATAAGCAGATGAACGCCAAAGCCTTTCCTAACTACAAGTACAAACCTAGACGCAAGCAGGACAAGTCCCGCACCCTTCCCTCCACTACTGATGCCAAGCGGGCCGAAACTAAGGCGGCCGTTATGCCCCAACCCCTCCCCTCTCTCTATCCAGCTTCTCACGATTCCTTCGCCCTGTCGAGTACTCAACAGAAAGATCTGTCACCCCATATCTTTCAACGCCTAGCCGCACTTAGCAGCCATGCTAAAGAGCTAGAGACCTTCCTGACTCTCTGCCAGAAATTTGAAGTCATGCGGGCCGCCTACTGGCCCACTGACAAAGGTCTGGACTATGAACTAGCCTGTCTCGAATACAATGGCTTCATCGCCTCTACTTACGAGCAGCTCAGACACCACGTTCGCAACATCCAGCTGCTCGAGCCCTACGTGCCCAAGGTTTTCAACCTTCAGTGGTCGTATGACGAAATAATTGGTATGTACAAGGTTTCCCTGCCTACATATACTTGGCCCTCTCTGGAGCTTACCATGCCGGCAAATTTTAGTATCCCTATGCCTATTCCCATGGAGATTGATCAACAAGTGCCCTTGGGCGGCTTCGAGAACGGCTTCTCTGCTGACATTGGTGTAGTCCCCTCCATAAATACCAATCACCCACTGGCTGGCTTGGAGGACAGCTTTGCTAACTCTGCCGATATATCTGACTCAGATATCGAAAGGGCTCTCCAGGAGTTCGAGGTTGCTGGTGCAAACACCACTACCAGCGAGCCCGCTGTCAACGAACCCGCTGTCAACGAACCCGCTGTCAACGAACCTGCTCAGGTGGAGCAAGTGCCCCTACCCGATTTTACTGGTACCGAGGGTCTTACCAATGCAGATCTGTTCTTGGATCAACAGCTCTTAGAGGCCGTCGATCAAGACATGAACCTGAGTTTCCAGGACATGATCAACATGGACATGATCACAGATGAGAGCGAGATGCCTCTGTGAAGAATACTCAAACATGGATAGTTTGGGACATTCCCTTTGTGCTACGTCTACTTTGTCTTTTCTTTTGCATTTTCTTTTTTTGTTCGCATGGCATTCTTTGTGTCTGTCCGATACTCTCATAGATTAGTTGTCCTTTTTCCTGTAGCAGTACTACCGGACCAATACTACCCCAATACATTCTCTTCAATATCCATGCCAACTCTCGTAAAGTGACTCTGATCCTGTGTCGTTGCACCCCATGTCCGAAGAAGGTCGTGTTTCCCTCCTGACATATACAGCCTCCATTAATACGGACCTTTTTCCGTGAACCGCAGTCTAGCGAGACACTTTCAGCCCGCCTTAACCCGTATCAGCCTGTCTTGGCCATCGCTTGGGGTTTCGCACTACCCGAACAACTCAATAACCTAATCAATAACACTTCACACACACACCACTGAACGTCACTACTAGCCCGTTCAGCAGAGTTTCCCAACGGTTGTTTCTGACACTCATCAGAGTAACCAAACGGCCGTATCACCAACAGCCATGTCACGAAGACGAGGCTCAAAACCGGACCTAATGGTCCTTTTGCATCTAGCGCAATTTTGTTGCCCGTCATACATGTAATGAATGATACTTGACACACCGCCGGCAGCGTGGCTTTACGGACTTACCCTTGGTAGGGCCCTACCTACGGCTGTACCTTCTCTTTCTACAATCCGTAAGCTTTTTGTGGTGGAGCTTGGCCGTTCTCTCGTGTCGCAATATGTAGGTAAGAACGGCGCGGACTTGAGATTTCTGTCGCATATATCCGCAATAGAACATACCCAACTTCTTACCTAGGTAGCTACACGGTATCTGTGCCTCTGTGATAGTTCGTGTCTGTTGAAGTACTTAATCCTTTGGGAAAACCTGGTCGCCGCAGTCTTTTAAAAGCAAAACGCTTCTCCTTGACCTTCCCTGTTAACAACATTTCCCCGTCATGGAATTCCGAAACGCGTGGGGTTTATTCTATTAAGACTAATATATTGATTGACATTAGGCCTTTGGCTACCTACCTAGGGGCAGAAGTTCTTGTACTTGGCAATCCATAAACCCCAGGTCTTGTTAGACTTTATTAACAGGTAGACACGACAGTGTACGGCAATCTCAGTTACAACCAAAATGCTAGGAATATGTTGTTGTTCTTGGATCCGATTCCTGATGCCTCCTTAAGAGCCTGTGAAGGAGCCGATGTACCTTGTTGTGGAGGAACCGGGCCTTCCTTTCGAATGAAGCGAGGATATACAACCCCTAGTTTTACCTCGAGAAATTGCTAGGTAGCGATTTGATGGTCTCGACGGTTGGGGATCCAGGGCTGCCGAGTACACTAGAGCAAAAACACACCCCGGGCGAATTTGACATTGGTAGAGGTACCAAGAAGTTCTTTCGATACCTCCCCATATGAGGGAATGGAGCTCTTTTTTGGAACGGCAACTTCAGATCCGAACGGCAACTTCAAAGTCGGACGCCATCTTAACCACAATGCTGATGATGGATAACGAAAGGAGAGAAACGAAAGACGGAGAAAAAACTTCACGTCTACGCGGGAGAAAAACGGAGTGTACCGAAGCCATCATTACTAGGTACCGTAGGGAAGGAATAGCCCGATATCGCTCCTACAGGTAACTTCCTCGCCGCCGCTGCCGCCGCCGCTGCCCAGTTCTACATCTACGTGTCGAGTGCGCAAATCTCAGTCAGCGGAGACAGCGGAAGCTATAGCCCGCGCAATCTGGTCTCGTTCCTGGGCGCATATCAGGCGGCGGATCCAGGGATCATGATCGGCATTTACCATCCTGTGCCGAAGAGTTATACTCCGCCGGCACTGGCGGTTGAGAGCTATTAGGAGTGCGGGCTTGGGTTTTGTGGAGAAGGAGAAAGGAGGGTGTGAATGGCTTCGAATTCAATTTGGTATTCATCGTAGGGGAGGGTTGGATGGGTTGATGATGGAGTGTAGGAGTAGAAGGGAATGAAAGGTGGGAGGGGAAGAAGGAGTCGGGAGCAACGAAAAAGGTGCAAAGAGAAGAAGTATTGATTAAGTAACAATAAAGGCGAGTATGAGGAAGGAGCCATGCCGGAGTAAGCACCGCGCTGGCTGCTCCCCTACCTACATAACCACCTTGCCTGACACTAACTTTCAACAATTGGCAGCTTCGTCAAGCTGCCCGGCTAGCTCAATCGGTAGAGCGTGAGACTCTTAATCTCAAGGTTGTGGGTTCGACCCCCACGTCGGGCTCAATTCCCGATGTTCCTCATCTGAGGACAACATCCATCTTTTTCTCTTTTTTTTTTTTCTTGTGTTGGAGAATTTTTCGCAAACTTTTCTCGGTAGCGCCCCACACTTGCTCCAGTGGCGAGACCCACTTGCCTTTTTGGTTTGGCGAGGGCGATCTTATTGGTTGACTTTTCTCGGTACCTTTGTGGTTTTGTCACCAAGCCAAACACCAACTGGAGGGAACAGGAGATCGAACGAGCATCGTTACCTACTTGTTGTATAAAGGAACAGTTTGAAAAATACAATAACTTAATCTTAACATTGCGGTCGGCTGTCTTGGTACAAAAGGAAAAAAAAAGGAAGCCGAAATGCGATAGCTGTGGCATACCACAGGTCGATGTCTTGACGGAGATCCTGCCGACTGCTCCGAACCCAGCAAGGAAAACAAGGTGAGAAAAAACATCAACGAAGACGTCAACCTATGAAGCGAACAATTCGTTCACGAAACCAATCAATTTCAAGCCCACCCTCCCTCTTTTGCTCCAATACCCCCGTCTAAACAGCAGCCCACCTAGTAGCAGCTGTCGTCTCCCCTCCAGACTCACTCACCTCATCATAAGCAACAGTTACAGATCTAATCTGCAAAATCCCACCGTCATGTTCACCGTGCTCGCCCTCCACTTCATCCCTATGATTTCCCAGCCCCGAATCATCTTCGCCATTGTTACTGTCCTTCTTGTTTAGATTCTCCTCACTCTCCTCCTTAGCATGCATCGTAAACCCGTACTGATCCACCTTCTTTTTCTTTCTCGAGGTACTTCCCATCTCGAAGGCGTCCGCTCCGGTCTGCTTGCTGTTTTTGCTCAAACCAGGATTTCCTGAGCCTTCGGCATAGTGCTCGTTGTCGTCATTGTTGGAGTCGGTCTTGTAGCCCCGGGAACGCCAGATGCTGCGGCCTCTGGCTTTTTCGACCAGGGGTTGGAGGAGGGGGATGCAGGCTGCTATTATTATTAGGTTGCCTTCGATTCTGTGGGTTGAGGATCAGTTGAGATTCTTTAGCGGTGACGCTTGGATGTGATTAACGGGGTTAGGATCTCAGAGGGTGATTGGTTAGGTAAATTGGTACTGTAGAGGTAGTCCTTACGAGGTCCAGTATAAGGGATCGCAGAGTTCGTCTAAAGGTGAGCCCCCTTGTCAGTTTTCCTCTTGAAAAAGGGACAGCCTTTTATCCAATTGGGATGACGCCTGACACCGAGGGAAAACTTACAGCTGACATCTTGGTTGGACAGAGTCGATACGCCGGTTGCCTTGATGATACCCACAGCACCCGATCTAGTAACACGTTGTCATGTTAGTCGATGCGAACGTGGCATGGGGCAAACAGATGGCAAACGTCAACACCACGAGAGGCACTTACATGAGACCCATACCGAGAGCACAGCACAGAGCTAGCTTCTTTTTGGTGTGCATTTGTAACTTCCACAAGACAGTAGCTGGGTATATGGCCAGGTAAAAGTCTAGAAACGCGGAGCATGCTGTGGAGGTAGGAGGGTGATGTGGTCAGTCGCGTCTGGTTCTTTGGTTGGTCTTTGAGCCGACGAAACTCAACTTACTGCTAGCCCAATAAGCCAACCCCTCCAACACGTCCGGGGCGAGACAGTTATGAGGCATGGTAAGAGTCCAAAGCGCCTGGGTTGGCGTGCACTGCAAGAGCAAGGTCATAACCATGGCCGTGAGTGACAGACAGCAGATGGTACCCATGGACCACAAGATCATAGTATGCAGCCGGCTGGGCATGAGCAGTCGGACCAGGAGGGCAATGACGGCGAGCTTGGGGAAGCCGAGTGTTTCAATTCCGGGGACGTAGGCGGCCATCATGAACTTGATGGTGTTTTCCTTTTGCTCGAGGTCGAGATCGGCAAAGTGTCGGCTGTTGCCCCAGGAGACGGATATCGTTACGAAGATGTTGGAGAGAACTGCGCAGAACTGTGAGGACATTGTTAAGTCATGTCAGCTAGAGAAATCTTCATCACGGATCTGGGAGTATTCAGGGTATAATCGGCGGCTCGAGGGGTGTGTACTTACACACGAGAAGAGAATAACGTAGTCATCGAAGCCGAGCTTGTCGTGCACCACGGCTCGGACGTGGAGACGAGCGCTGACAAAGAGAAGGGCGAGTGCTGTGAGTACCCAGCATACGGTAAGCATCATTGGCCCTTTATCGTCCATTTTGTCTGGGTAGGCGGAGCAATACTGCCTAGTGTTTTGAAGGGAAAAAGTGCACTTGAGAAGACCCAAAACCGCTGTACATACCGAAGAGCAGAGGTACAGATAGATATCAAAGATCAAGGATAATGGCATGCTACACAACACTCACGCGTATTTACTCGTCTCCAGCGTTCAGGGTCATCAACTTGGGTAGTGGCAACGAAACTTGTAGTAAGCCTCCAGACCAGGAAAGACAGAAATCGCCCGCTAATGTCCGGGGATCTTGACATTTGAGCCCCGTAAAACCACGAACCCTGAATCTCGAAGCAGCACCCAAGCCAACGAAGGACCTGGGATTTTCTTCTTTTGAAACATCTACCAACAAGTGTCAGTGTTCTCTATTGCAAGACTCGTCAAGGGTTGAACGGGATGGGGCTTGATACCACCTTGACCCAAACCGTCGGGACTTGAACTCTCTTGATTCTAAATGCAAATGATGTGCAGGCATACCCCACCCTCGGTTACGGTACTCTCATCATTCTTGCCTGGCTTGCGAAGATAAAAGGTTGATGGATTCGAGCAGAAGGTCTAGTGACCTGTCATACAATGACATGGTTCCTTGCAGGAGTAAGCACAGCCCTCGGGTGGCCAGGTCGGAACCCCCTTTTCTTCAGCGAAAGCAGCAAAGTTTCAAAGGGGGGGGAGGAGATGTCCTTGAATACTTGTACACTGTCTGGGCTGGCTGGAGAGAAGCTGTTGGAGAGGACGTTCCGAGGTCAAGATTTTCCAGATTGGTGTGTCTTGGAATCAAAAATCATCATGAGGAAGGTTGGCGATCGATGTCTGTCCTGGTATTGGTGGTTGCCGGGGATTTGGTGATTGATGGCTGGGAAGTTGTCTGGTCAAAACAATGAGGCGGAACGAATAAGGTGTGTACACTACTTCTACGTAAGGTACCTAGGTTACACCCATCGGAGAGATAACTACGAGTGTCCATGCTGGTGGGAATCGCCATCCCCGCCTTGAGGTTCTCCCGTCGTCTCGGCACCGCAGCACCTTGCAGGGCAGTCAACCCACTCCGGGCATCCAGATGTTCATGATACTACGGGGCGTTCGGTGCATACTGCATGCTGCACAGTGATGTTTTGACGCCGCTTTAGCCCGGAACAGCGAGCCGGCAGTGCCTAAAAGGCTTGCTAGGCGGGACTCGGTTAGTGCCGAACCGCTGTCAAGGCGCCAATGGTGGCGGTCCGGCTAACAGCCTCATCCGGTGGGTCCAACCCGACATCTGGCACAGTGCAACTTGCGTGCATCCGTTCTTTCCGTTCTTCAGTCGGTTCTTTCTTCAACACTCAGTCCGTCGTCACTTCCTCTTTTCATGATTACCTCTACTATGAATGCAATCTTCATGACCGCCGATGTGGGCGACAGCGGAGATGGCTGGAGAGAATACTTGGTAATTCATACTTTATGCCACCATTCCCTTACCCAAGGGAGTCGAGAACAGCTCGAGCCTCGAGGGACCTACCTCCTGTACCTACCTCTACCTCCACATATAGAAGCGAACAGTGAGTGGCATCATCATGGTACGTATTACCCCCATATCGGCCCCGCGTTAATTCATGCTAATCGATGTTTCTGGCTAGGTGTACCTACTCCGACCCATATCCCGGAGCTACTAAACCCCTTCCACCACCAAACTAACCATCGCGACCACCGCTTTTAAGTTGCCAAAACGGTTACTCTGTTTGCTCCATGAAACACTTCTCCGTCACCACCGAGTGCTTAGGTGTGCTACGCCTGATCGGGGTTTGATCTCTCCCCGAGAAAGTAGGGGCAGCGAGGAGCCTCACTCGAGCCCCACGTCGTACGGCTGATCACATCTATGTCGAGATAAGTTCGACGCGAGTAGCACTTAGGGGAAGGCCTGTCGGCGTTCTCGACTACTTGGATACGCAAGCCGTATTGTCCATATAAGTGGCGGCATACATCTCCCCCCATCAAGCTCGACGACCTCTTCCCCCTTATTCAAGTTTCAGTAGCACATAACACATACAGCCAACATGTCCACAACAGTTGATCTCTCGCTCGCCACTCGGCCAAGTGATGCCGATGCTGTGCCGGGCTTGATCGAGGATCTTACCTCCCTCAATGGAAACTGGACAGAAGACGACGAGGAGACGCGCCACAAGATGGTTATCAAGGCACGGAGTCTTCTCCAGTCTCTCATGACACCCCGCGAGCAAATGTTGCAACATACATGGGCTGATGTAAGTGGCTGACTGCTTTCCCCCAAGCCATCTCTGCCGGCTTACTAATACCATGTTCGAATACAGCCCGGACTTGATGCTGCTTTGACCACCGGTGTTGATGTCGGTCTTTGGAAGCTCATGGTCAAGGATGGCGTTGATGCCGTTCACAAGGTTGACCACCTTGCTAGGTCTTTGGGCATGGATCCTGAACTTCTCGGTTAGCGACTGGATTTCATGAACACCCGACAACTCAAACTAACAGATCATATAACAGGCCGCCTGTTGCGCCATGTGTGCGCCATGGGCCATCTTGTGGAGGTGGCTCAGGATGAGTACAAGCTCACAAACTTCACCAAGTCAATGAGCCTCGATGTCATCGGCGATAGTTATGTTTGCCTGTGAGTGTTCCCCTTACTAGCTTCCCGTCGATATCGTTAACCATATTTTTTTACAATCTACAGACTCGGTGGCATCGGCCGCAGCCCAATCGACTTTTACAAGTTCCTTCGCGAGACCAACTGGCAAAATCCCGTCGATGCCGCCCACACGGCGTTTCATGCGTCATACAACAGCGACGTGCCAAACTGCATGGTGTATCTCGGGTCCATCGGCATGGGTCCTCAGATGAACCACCATAGTAAGTCATGCGCCCCCGAAGGATATATCCTGCAATAGTACATGGAAGGCAGCATTACTAACCTCGCGTTTCACACTCATAGTGGGCGGTTACAGGCAGGGCCGCTTGCCGTGGCATCATCCCAAGATCTATCCTGTAGAGAAGGAATTGTTCCCCGGTACCGATGCTTCGTCCGATTCGCCGCTGGTTGTCGACGTTGCTGGCGGCCTCGGCCATGACATCGACGAATTCAAGAGAAACTACCCCAACCATCCCGGCGTGAGCAGCCCCATCTATTTGTCACTCCCGACATGACAAGAAAATGGGCATGATTTGACTGACTGGCCATGTGTAGAAACTGATCCTACAAGATCGTCCGACTGTCATCGAAGATGTCAAAGACATTGATCCCTCGATCCAGCGCATGCCCCACGACTTCCTAACCGAGCAGCCCATCAAGGGAGCCAGGGCCTACTTCATGCACTCCATCCTGCACGACTGGCCCGATGATGTCTGCCAGAAGATCCTCGCCCGTCTGGCGGAGGCGATGAAGCCCGGATACAGCAAGTTGCTCATATTCGAATGCGTGATCCCGCGAACCGGTGCCTATTGGGAAGCAACCGCAGGTGACATGCTGATGATGACACAGCTGTCGGCTTGCGAGCGGACAGAAGACCAGTGGCATCAACTCATCGAGGGCAGCGGGTTGGGCCTCAAGATCGTCAAATTCTGGTCGAGTGGACTTTCTGCTGTTGAGAATGTTATTGAGTGCGAGTTGGCGTAAGTAGGTAGCTACATCGCACCAAAGGTAATTAATCCTCCCACGATATCCTGACCCAAATAGATCAGCATATCAACGCGCTCAATGCTCCCGTTCTGGTTCAATGTTCCGCTATGACCACCCGCCCAATCTTCAGTCCTGCTTGTTCACATTCCGGATCTGACCTCCGACTATCAAATGAGATCATGTCAAAGCGCTCCGTATATTCCCAATCTCCAACACGGCCAACCGTGAGCCATACATCCTTGATATAGTCTTGGTCTTCGACTATTCGCAGTCGCAAGCACTGAAGATCATGATTGGTACCTAACCATTACTAGTGTTAACCGCAAAGCCACCACCTCCACTTGCATCATGGCGGTCTACGAAATCGGAAGACAATCGTCCACTCAGGCGAGGTCCCAATCATGGTCTCTTCCACTATGCTCGCGAGTTGACTTGGGAAGATCCTTGAGACTTGGATGGGGATGAGGCGCTTGGGGTCATTTGGTTGATTGTCGAATTCGTTGCACGATTCCAAAAGTTTCACTATATAAGCAAGTGGTCAGCCATCTTACTGTGGTTTTACGAAGACACTGTGAGACAGGATGAGGTGAACGAAACTAACTCAACAAACATCACAGTCTGCAGGTCCAGGATGTTGAGACGGGCGCGTCGTCACGGTAGCGGAATTGAAAGTGTCGGGGACGAGTGATATCGAGGAAGTTTTGGGAAGAAAAGGGAGAAGAGAAGAGGAGTCTCATTACCGTAACCTAGACTACCCGAGAAATGGAACATCATCGACATAATACGACTTCTCCAGACCTGTGTCTATGACCGTTCATCGGATACAAACAACCTGATTTATATTTAAGTCATGCAATCTCAAGGACCACTCTATACACCAAATTACTCTTACACACAAAGTTGTGGCACAAACTGCAAGCACATTGAGCCCTCACCACTAATGCCCATCACATAGGTACCCATCGTCTATTCCCCTGAGTGCAACCACACCTCGATATGGGACCATATCAACCATCACGCTGCAAGAAACGCTCCAAGTAATCCACCTTTCCAATCGACACGCCCTTCATCCGGAAAATTGCATAAGCAGTCTGCAAATGGAAGAAGAAATTCGGCACCGCGAACTTGGTGACATAATGCTGCGGCGTCATGTTATACACCTGAGCCAGCAACTGCAGGTTGATCGTGTTGAAACGCAAGTGCGCCTCATCCACCGTCTTCTTGTCCACCTTGTTCAAAAAGTCAATCGTGTGCTGGCACCGCTCAATGAGCTGCTCGATGGTGGTCTCGTCATCGGCAAAGGCGACGCCGGTCTGACCAGTAATGATGTCGACAAACTTCTTGGGCGTGTTACTGGCACATTGGACCTGGAAGGTCAGGGGCTTCATGTCTGGATGCAACGTCCAGTGTGGTATCTCATTCAGTGAAATGTCGTTGACTTGGGCGTGCTTGGTGGCGGTGACGAGGAGGTGCTTGAGGGTGTGTTGACCCCGGAGGAAGGTGGGGATGCTGACGTCGTAGAGGGAGAGACATCCCGAATGGTCAATCGGTACGATTTGTTTGTCGGCCATTGTGACTTGAAGGCAGGGAGGAGACTCTGTGTGAGATAATTTGATGTCTGGTGAGGTATGTGGAAGGTGGTTCCTGAAGATGATTAACGGGTGCAGTTGTTGGTAAATGGGAGTGCGCTGAATGTTCCTTTATTCAACACCCACACAATTACCTAGACAGGTCGAGAACACATCATAGTATCCAACACTCACCTCATGCGACTGTGCTTATGACGCTAGAGCTCTGACAATGTGGTCTTTGAACCCGGCGGGGGAAATAGCACATTTGCGTCATTATGAGTTCACATTGCGGACCTGAGAAGGTCCAACCCTCCGGCATCACCCTTCGCGGTACCAGACCGCCCAACAAAATGCCGCAGAAACACCGTCGCCATTCCTACAATCCAGTCCGCAAAACTCCAGTAGAGCCCACCTAAACACCGAGTCAACCTTGCTGTTCAAAACTTCATCAAATTCTGCATATCATGGGTGTTCGAGATCTCAACTCCCGACCCCCAACCCCACTATCAACAAACCTGAGCGTTGGGCGATGTGCCGGATCAGGCGCAGAAGAGGTTCGGGTTCAGTCGCCTCCCAGGAAGAGTCGAGCTCCATCTTTATCTCTGGCTTCCACTACTGATCAGACTCCAGAAATCGGCGACAAGGGATTGTCCCCGGAGGCACTGTCTGGTGTCGAGACAAATTCAGAGGTAGTCTTTCAGGAACTGCTGACGGCACATGTGCCTCTGACCAGCAGCGCGGCGACGGAGTCTGGACGACAAAGGGAGTGACGTTCTAGCGCCCACTCGAAGAGATGATTCAATCCTTGTCTTGGACAGACACTGGCCGTAGTTGATGGAGAAGTCTCGGCGATCAAATAGGTCAGTATCCATCTTGGGGAATGAATGTTTTAACTCCGAAGCTGACTGGGCTTGGGCACAGCAATCGCAACGATACACTCGGTCGTTCCTCAAGACACAACCGTCACGGATGAGATCTTCCACCCACGCTCGAATCCTACGTCGAAGCTCAACGTTGGTTGCGTCGAGCGAACCAAGTGCGATGACACACAAGGACGCAGCAAAACGATTGAGAGATTTCAGCTCCGATACTTCGCCGGCACCGATGTCTAGACCCAGATACACATCCACGAATGAGGGAAACATGCAAAGCGGGAAATTGAATTAAGGCCATGCACGCAACCATCCAGATCTCGTTTTCCCTCCATTGGCTTTTCATTGGCTCTCCCGATCATGGACGGGACAGGAGATGTGACCATGCACCCCTTCGGCCCATCGTAGCATTCACCCGCCTTCCCGGTTAAAGTTCTTACACTGACTGAGCTTATTCTTGCTCGGAGAGTTAGCGTGTGCCCTTCTAATGGCTGGCTTAGTTCTGTTCTGTTCTGGCGGCATTCCATGCAGTCATACGCTGGTATTCTCTGGAGCCAGACGAGTTTGGATCGGCGTCGTGCTATCCGCAGGTTGTTGGAAAGTATGGTCTGTGTCACCTGGAGAGGGCTAGTGTTACTACAGATCTCCGAATAGAGGTCTGGCACACAGAAGGTCCGCATGACAACATTCGAGTTGCCACTTCCAACATTCATTTAGTATTCAATACCTTATGTAACAGTTTCAACCTTAGTAGTGTACACTACAACTACCTCGTGTAACGCTTTTGTATGACACCTGCCACATGGATGTTTACAAGCCTGCATGTCCTCGTTTGATTTTGTGTTTCTCTCCACAATCCCTATCGACACAGGCAAGCCAAGAAGGCCGACGAAGTATGACAGACGCCAAACATTTCTTGCGGGGAATTTCTCGAGCTAATTTTCTTCAAGGAACTATCGCATGTGGCAAAAGGTCAGGAGTGCTTCCGGGGAGGGTAACATGACGATTTACGGGGAGAAAAGGCTTAAAATGAGAACATAGATGGACAGTTGCAGCTCTCATTGAGCATCGAAAACTCCTTGCTTCCATAAATCAAGATTAACACGGGAAGAGACGTCGGAGACATTTTGAGCTAATAACATCAAATTATCCAACTCACCTATCAAGTTCGTGCCTGGTAGACAACTTGATACATCCAATGATGATCTCGAGATCCATCACGAAATAGACTAGCAAAGCCAAGACGGAGGAATGTAGCGATATTGCTTACCTCTCCCGCCAGCATCGTGTAACGCAAACAGTGGTATCCAGCAGCGCAGCAGGGGTCATATGAAATATTCGGCCTCTAGCTGCTGGGCGGAGAGATTCACAGACCTGAACGTCTAGTACCTCTTGAGAGATTCTAGAGTTGACGAAGTCCTTAAATAGCCCCCACGATCTCCTCTTTATTCCTCAACCACTTGATCATCCCCATTCGTTACCCCCAGATTCTCAGACAAGCTTCAGATCACATCAGAGCGTCCCACTCTCTTCTCATCCAGGCCATTTTCAACAACTTGACCACCAAATGTAGGTATCTGCCTACCTCTACACCTCGTTAACAAACCATCCAGTTCCTATCCCTATCCCACCTATCACCATCTTTATCTATCTACCTCTCTTCATGCCTGACCTACCTACCCAAGCTAACAGTGACATACCCCATCAGATCAAGATGCGTCTCACAACCACCCTCTCCTTCCTCCTCAGCCTCCTCGCCGTCGGCACCGTCACCGTCACGGCCGAGAAGTGCGCCTGCAAAGGCGGCACAGACCACTCGAAGACGGCCTGCGATCGCATCGGAGCCAGGTACGGCGTCCTAGGCTGCGGCTTCACGGGTTGCTGCGTCAACCCCGGCACACAGCACAACCGGTTTGTGCAGGCGTGCAAGGATTTGGGCTATGGGTTCAAGAGGTGTGATGATTGTGCTAGTTGTTAGGTACCTACCTACCTAGGCGGTTGTATTAAATGCGGGAGGGGTGTTGATGGGGGTTTTCGATGGGGAGTTGTAGGGGGAGGGGGGATGCATACATGTAGTGGGATGGACTGTGTCGAGACTTGGGTAAACTCAATGCAATGGTTGGATGACGCTGGGTAGCTGTTACTAAACACGGGCAATGGTTGAAATTATTACTCTTGTTCTTGTGGTTTTGGTTGCTGGTGTTGTTCGGTTTGGCAGTGTCGTTGCTTCTTCGTGTCGGCGTTGCTTGACAACTAAGTGGAAGGAGGCATCATGCAGCGGCAGACCTGTTCTGTAACTGGCCAAATTCGACATTTAACGCAACCTGGATTGCCTCATGAAGTATTTGCCGAGAAAGTCAAATAAAAGAAGTGTATCAAGATCACAAGCGGAATTTTTATCGTAGATGGATGGCGTGATTTAACTTCTAGTCCGGAAGAAAGGGCAATGTTGTTACTGTCATGTTGAACATTCTGTCATGGCGCTCTTTTATGTACCTTATAGACCAAACATTTACCACTGACTTGCATCAAGGAATGATTGATAGCCGCTTGCCCGGCTAGCTCAATCGGTAGAGCGTGAGACTCTTAAGGAGTTCCTCCGTAATCTCAAGGTTGTGGGTTCGACCCCCACGTCGGGCTCAATTCCCGTCGTTCCAAATCTTTTTTTTCCATAGTTGTATTTTGGCCTGCTGTCCATCTTTTTTTGTCCCTTGTGTTTGTTTCCCTTACAGTTTCGTTCTCTTTTTTTTTTTTTTTTCTTGCTTCATCTTACACTTAATGAATCTAGTCGCTCACACCGATCAGTGAACGAGTCCTGCTCGCTTTGTAATGTGTTAGAAAATGCAGGCTGGCACGCTGTATACACCTCTGCCGGCATCTGAATTGTTGGCGTGGTACAGCCACCTTCCAAAATTCACGGAAATTTTGAGGTTTAGCCAAGCAGCCATTTTTGTACGGGAAATCAAGTTATCGCCACTTTGCAGCTCGCCGCGCTAAGACCAATTTTCAATGCCGGCGGAGGTGTTGAAGTAAGTGTATAATCTATAGTGGTGGTTGCAGTAAGAAGTATTCAACTTCCGCTCCCAACTTTTGGTCTCTCTTTAATGAGAAGGTAGAAACGGCAAGTCTCGAACGAAGGATTTGAGGATAGTGTAATCCATAACGGTTACAATTTAAATTCGAAGAAAGTATAAATTGAAGCTCGCCTCGGATTCCGGGCCAACAAGTCTTGTCGACGAGAAGGTGAGAATGCTGTAAGATGACAAAGAGAAGCATTGTTGTTGAATGGTGGCCGCAATAGTATATAATGCTGAGATTTGAGCCCTTATGTCAACAAGGTCCGCTGGCTCAATGGCAGAGCGTCTGACTACGAATCAGGAGGTTCCAGGTTCGACCCCTGGGTGGATCGAATTATCTTCATTTTTGCCCGTGGATTCCATGATCAACCAGATGTCTGCGATGCTTCTTTTTTTCCTTCCCGGTAATTTTGTGCTCCTCGGAAGACAACTCGTCTGCAAACGCAGGCTACCCAGGCAATGGTTGTTCTTCATGTATCATTCAGCATCTCTCATGCGCCGCGGGGCTGTCGCCTCTGACGTGGGAGTTATCGACTCGGAAATTCTGTGTTGGAATGTTCTCTACACCTACACTTTGATGCACACAACTATAACTTCTCACCGGCATGTCCCCGAAATCACCAATATCTTTACACGAACCAACCAACGAACAAAAATTATCAACACTCGACAGCAGAGAAAGGGGCAACAAAAGGGAAAGGATGAAACGAAAAAGGAAGCATGAAAGCTAAAGGCCAATGGAGCGCATGCATGGTTCAAGCACAGACGAAAAAAAAACCAAAAAAATGTAGATGTTGTTGAACATCGGGAATTGAGCCCGACGTGGGGGTCGAACCCACAACCTTGAGATTAAGAGTCTCACGCTCTACCGATTGAGCTAGCCGGGCGGTGTTTAACCGCCTGTTTGTTGTTGGAGACGGCGCTCGCACGTACTCCAGAAGAAGCCATTTCCAAAAGTTTGGTGGCTTGCTTCGGACGTCGAGTGAGGCATGTGAATCTGATGGGATGTGAGTTGTGACGCAACGTAACTCAAGCACTCAAGGCGGACGGCGGGTGGTAAAGGTCGAGATATATTAGTTGCGGATGGAGTTCAAGCTTCTGTTATAATCCGGCGGTTGCTTTGCTTTGTCCGTTCTGGAGTCTTTGCACTCCTTCGTCTCTGCGGAAGGACTTCGGATCGGGTGTGATGGATCATGGTATCACATCGGAAGGTGATGCGTAGATCGCGAGGCGATATACTCTTGAGCTTGGCAAGGTCCAAAGATGCAAGTCGGTTCATCGCGGCTTACTTGAAATTCAATCGACGGAGTTGGGACATTGTCAGCTTGAGAAAACTACACCAGGACTCGGGGTAGCTACCCGGCCCTGGGGCGGAGTCTGCGCATCTTCCGTACCTGCCCTGCGTTCATCTTGGTATTGCTAATTGGGGAAGGCCCGGTCACGGCATAATTCAGGTCCGGTCATGCTGGGGAATTTCCATGATACGCAAGGCATCAGCATCCCATGTTCGAGAACCCCACGACAAGCCGATATTGTTGGATGCCCAGCATTCACTTCATCCCATGTCCGGTGTCATTCATTCCTGGCAGACACAACAGCAGTTGTCTGGGATGTAGACACACGATCTACGACGTTCAACCGGACTTGCTGCTGTCAAGTACGGCACTGTCGCTGGCTGGGGCCAGAGCCATGCTGCCACCAAGTCCGCCACTTATTTGCCAACTCTAAGCGGACTCGATGCTACAGATCATGAGTTTTGCCCGGAAATATCCCAGCTCTGATTGTAGCAGATATGTTGCTGGATGAGAGAGTCTGCAAAGACTTGGCATGCCTGGGTTACGCATTGCTCGAGAGTTCACTGTCTGGCAGTCTCGTAGTCCTGTCCCAAGGTGAGGCCATAAACTTCCGTCCTCTTCCAAGATTTTTGACCGGCTTCCCAACTTCCCAGTTTGCCTTCTCTCCTCACAGGCAAACCGCCTGGCACCATTGGACACTGCCATTTTCCCAATCACCCCTGAAATATTTTTCGGTCAATATATGACAGGCTAAGCCCCCTTCGTTGCTATTCCAATTAGTCCCCTGCGTTCACCTTCCACAATGTAGGAAGCTGCAATAGTGTCCTGAGTACCAGCGGGTTACCGTATTTTAGCTGTCTTTCTGGGGTTTTGTCTTAGTCTTCCTTTTTCCTCCAAACAACCACCCTCTCACACTCCATCGAACCCTACCGTGAGCACCACAGTTTGGCTGCAATGCGCTTCCCCAGATTTTTACAACATTCCACCACAGCTTTGCTCTGCGGGGGGCTTATGGGAACCACACTCGCAAAGGGAGACCAGCCCAATATAGCTGTCCAAACCCTGATACCTCAAGTAGTAAGCAGATACTTGCACTTATCAAGCTCTTTCTCCCAACTTAACATCGATACCTCCGTTCCATGCCTGCTCAAAAGGCTGACTTCAGTCTCACACCCATAGGATCCTACCAACACAAACGTAGTCACCGGTATCGGGGTCTCCTATCCAACCGCCTCAACAAATCACAAGAGCAACGGCAGCATCATCAACAGCAAAGAAGGATACGAGACTGAAGTCCACAGCCTCTACGTCACCACAACAGCCATCACATTCGTCGATCTCGTTCTTCCCGAGAGTGAGGATGATGAGGATGACCGCGGGAGCAACACGGAGATGCCCACGGAGATGCCCACATGGACGGTCTTCTTTTTTGCAGCAGTACTGGACGTTGTTATTCGAGGGGCTTTTGTTTGAGTTGCTGACCCAGCGGCCCGTCGTTAGTGGGGAATGGGACATGAAAAGAAGCGAACAAGGCAAATAGGATTTTGAAATAGCGGGGAGCAAATCGGAGTCCTGGATGGGTGTTCTTGTATAGTATCTTGCGAGGTGTGTGTGTGTGTGTGTGTGTGTATGTGTGTGTGTATGTGTGCCCAGACGAGTTAATAGCTATTTTTCGATAACAGTATGCCTGCCTTACTGGCTCGACTTGCAACAGGAAACTATGACTGAAATTGGCATTGATAGTCGTACTTATGCCAAACGTTGAACCTATTTTCGATTCCCAAAAGCTGTTTTTTTTTTAAGTAATGGTAAAGCAGCACACTTGTGTATGGAGAGATACGCTGGTTAGGAGAAAACGAGATCAAAAGCTCATATGAGACCGCTTGATCGTGGGAAGCTCCTCCCCTTGTCCGTTGCGCCTGCTCATACAAGTCATGGCTTCTGGGTTGCGGTCTATCAGTTCAAGACTGGACCAGTTCGTGATTAAGCCCCTGAATTAGTTGTACAAGGCCTAGTACCAGGGTACTTGGTGTGTCATAGGCCTTAGAGTCAATGTACAACTGAAAGGATACACAACAACAATATGAGAGATGAAATTTTCACCCAAGTTTGGTATCTTCATTTACATCAAAAATCATTTTCTCATCCTTATATCGTACAGCAACATGATCTTTATGTAATCGCCTGCCGCCTTAGTGTCTACCTATATAAATGTTTTGTCCTCTAGCTCCAACAAAGCCAGCATGGAAGCAGCCGCTATTCTTCTTCTGCTGTTCCTTCTCACTGCACAAGCTCATATCACGTCCCAAATCTCACTTCTCCCAAGCGTATCTGATAGTAGGTTCCCCCCCAGACAGCCCCGATATCTCTAAAATTCCGGACTAACGCCCCCAAACTTCCCTTCCTCCCCTTCGGCTTCCACATACTCATCCGACAACTGACTGATCAAATCCTGCAACGGTGGTCTGAAGGACCACTTCATCCACTGCTCCAACACATCCTCAAACTGCCACGCGCTCATCCCCCGCACCGTGATCTCGGCGGCTCCGGGAAAGGGCACACCGCCCTGATCCGGATCCACCAGGCTCTTACACATGGGATACACAAACTCGCTCGCTCCGGGCGCCAAACGATCCAGCACCTTGCTCATGGACGAGTTGGTATACGCCATGATGCTGCGCATCAGCACTTCCGCCATGTCACCACTCCGATCCGAGTTGGGGCCCATGGACCGCAACACCTTGTGCGCGGCCTTGGGCTGGATATCGAGCAAGGAAAGCGGCACATGCGGGAAAAACTCGTCACTCTGAATCACGAGCGGCTCGATGGCCCTGCGGTCCCAGTGCATGCTCTTCTGCTTCCACAGGTGTAGGTTGTCGCGCTGGACGAACCAGTCGCCGCAGGCGGTCGAGCCCAGGGCAATGAAGGACTTTTCCCATTCCTTGTACCGTTCCATGATGGATGCGATTTCCTTGTCGTCATTGGCCGCCTTGGCAAGTCGCCATTCGTCCACGAGCCGGTGGAAATTCACCATGTTGCTGTGGACATTGCTGAAGCGCTTATTTGCCGAGTCGATTTGGATGCGCATGCGGATCATGGCCTTGTATTCTTCCGAGGCGAGGGCGATCTTGCCCTTTTCAAAGTCTTTCAAGAGCTCTTCATATTCGGCCTGGTGACGGAAGTCGTACGTGATGGGCGTCTCGCCGGCGGCGACTACGCTGTCGGGATTTTGCGAGACCTCGCGGAGGAGCTTGGTCTCGCGCCCGGTGGGGGTCTGGATCCCGGCTTCGCGCATACGCTGCAAGGCTGCCAGGGCGCTGCTGCGGTCGATGTTGATGTCACGACTAAACCAGAGACGCTTCGATGGATCGATGTCGGAGTAATCGGGGCCCGCCACGTGCGTGATGGATTCACAATTGAGTTCGGCGTCGACGGCCACACGGCGGCGACGCTGAGCCATGCGCGGGAGAATGGCGGCCTTGTCCTCGTCGTCGAGCCAGAGCAGCATGCGTACCAGACCGTATTTCTGGAAGAGGGCACCGCTGCGGATGGCGTGGTTGAACTGGTATAGGATCATGGCCGTGGCGCTCGCGAAGCTCGAGTATCTTCTCTTGGGGTAGGAGCCAAGGTTGGCGGTGACCAGGAGGGTGTCGTTCCGTTCGGGTACGTCGTCGGCCGAGTACTGGTGCTCTTTCTGGTGCGGTAGGTACTCGGGCGTGAGTACCGACAATAGCTCCGCCCAGACGAGGCCGTCCTTGGCTATTAGTTTGCTACCGTCTCGGGCAAGCAACGGTTCAAGCATGGGTTCGTAGAAGCCCGCGTCTGGTTCGAGCAGCAGGTGGGTGCGAGGCTTGAGCAGGTCGTTCAGCTTGGTGCTCCAGACGCCAGCTCCGGGGTTCAGATCGATGATGTCGCAGCCCTGGTGGCGCGTCAAGGTGGGCTTCATGAAATCGAGGACATCGTCAACCATCTTCTCGCTAGTGACGTGGACTCGGGTTCGATCGTATTTCCTAATGGGTGCGGGTGCCAGTCCCTTCTTGGACGTGCGCCCATAATCGAGCCAGCTCCAAAGCTCGGTGTCGTATAGTCGCTCTTGCATGGGGTCAACACAAGGTCGCAGCATGCTTTGCTCATCGCTCCTCGTTATTTTGGCGGGTTTTAATGAGGGCCTTTTCTTCGCTGCTGCTGCAGCTTCTCGTTTTGCCTGCTTCGCTGCCAGCTTCAAGGCCTCGGCACTATCGGGTTCGGGAATGTGTATACGTGGCCGCCCTGCCCTCTTTTTCTTGGGCTCTTTGTTTTCAACTTTTGCTTCTTCTCCATCCTCGGCACTGTCAGCAGCCTTCTTGCGCCGCGTTGGTTTCGGTTCTGCGGTTTCGTCTTGATTTACAACGTGCTCCTCAGCCGTCTTTGCTTTGCGCGTCCTCGTCCTCTTGGGTTTTGCTTCTGGTGTTTGGTCTGCAGCTCCGACTGACTGGAGGATTCCCATGGCTTCCCGCATCATCTGGCCGGCAGAAGGCTTCTTAGCTTTGAGAGCTTGTGTGGACCGGTATGTCCTTTGCGCGTGCCATTGTTGTACGCGGGAATTGGCCGATAGGCTAGCGGTACTCGGGCATGTGACGGTTGTAATTATGGACGATATACATGGCGCTTGGCCCAGGCCGAGGTTGCGGCGCACAGCATTGTTGCGCACCCTGGAGAGCATCGGTCGTGGACGGGAGAGGACGGCGGGGGGTCGGGGTTGTCCGGAACGGAACGGGTTTGCCGATGATATAAGAACGAGAAGAAGTAAGAGGAGAGACGGGGAGGATGAGACGTTGAGATGGCGCTGCCGTGCTCCTGTCTGTCTGCTGGTGGGTGGTATGTAGGTATTTCGAAGTTGATGTTATGTTACACTGGATAGTTGAATTGCCCCGTAAGAATCACGTTTACTTTTCCCATGCAACCAGCTGCGACAATTATTTCTGCCCTTGTATACCGCTCATTGATAAGGCTTATCGTCGGTAGAAGCTGACCCGACGTCACAGCGGCATTCATTCATGCAGGTCCGGTATCTTAGCGTAAGTACCGTGCAAATCAGTGAGTACCTCTATGGCCATGGCCATTTCTTTGTATCACTTAACAGTTACTGGTACTGTACACACCATTACACACATATTTCAGAGACACAGGGATGAAATGTCTCTGAATTCTTCATGATGACTGCCGTATCATATTTACTAACAGAACGGAGGTATCGATGTTTGCCTATCAAAGTCACATAGGATGCCATCACAAAATATTCATATGCTGCTGACCAAGCAAGGAATAAAAAACACGGGCCCGGGGACTGGTATAAGCTGGCAGTCAATCCATAAAAACAACAACACTATTCACTAAGGAAAAGGGGTAGTAATAGTGGTAGTAGTGACAATGCCTGTCTCCATACCAATTGTCTAGACCCGACCAATCGACCCATGGCCAAACCACAAAATAGTGAACAATAATAGGTGATGACCGAAAAGAAAGAAAAAAACTAACAACGGACCTACAACCTCTCTCCTTCACAACTCTACTTGTACGTCTTCAACACCAACCAACTTACTTCCCTGTCCGCAAACTGATGAACAAACACAACAGGTTCAGAGCCAGCGTAACCAGCAACATCTAATATGCTTCCATATCCTATTAGGGCTGCTGTGGAATATCATTATCTGGCTCCCGCCCTAAAGGAAGCCCCGGCTACGGTCCATACCATCTAGGATCCCCTTTCGCCGTTGCCCATTCCGTTGCCCATTCCCCCAGCCCCGCCGCCGCTTAAACTCTGGACACTCTCACGCTTCCTCCTCTTCTCCCTCTCCAGATTCTCTCTCAGCGCCAGATTCTCCGACTCGCTCGTACTGATCCTCTTGAGCGCCTCGTTACGGTCCAAGATTCTCCCTTCCCTCTCCGCCTTCAGCTTGTACTCCAGGTCTCTTAGGCGGAGCATCCACTTGTTGTCGGTGCTCGTCGTTGACCCCCCTCCTCCACCTGCGCCTCCGCTTTGGGAGAACATACCAGGCGTAGCAGGGTTGTTGGTACTACTTGTTGACCCCGGACCGGAAAAAGGGGCGACTCCCCTTTCGCTTGACGTTTGAATCCCCCCACCTCCACCACCGGGGCCAGTGTAGGAGGCTTGGGATTGCACTTGGGGGTGCTGGTACTGGTGCTGGTGACTCTGCTGCGATTGGGTACTCTGTACTCGAGACAGGGGCGGTTGAGACGATCCCGGTAGTAAAACATCGTCGTTGTGGCCGTCCATGTCATTGATCATGGACCTGCGACTACTACTCGCTGATCGCTGGGGTATGGCGATAGAACTCGGCCTGCTACTGCCGCCTTTTCTGGCGTCGACTTGGCTGTAAATAGACATTCTGTCACTGGGCATGCCTTCCCTGTCCCTTGGCCCTGCAGACGGCAGGGGACTGGGGCTTTGTTGGTGACGGTCTCCTCCTCCCCGAGAAGGATGGGCAGCAGCATACGCGGCTCTAGCACGAACTTCGGCTGCTGTTCGAAGAGTGTGGTTTTCCACCTTGAGCTGCCTGTAGGCTTCTTCCAGCCGGGCCAGCCTGCCCTGCGCTTCAGCAGCGGTTAAGACGCCGTTGCCTGTGGTGCCGGCTGCGATGCTGTTGCGCACAATGTGCTCCAGACGATCCATCTTCTTGGCTCGCATCTCCAGGTGGCTTTCCAGTGCCTGATATTCTCTCCACAGGTCACGTTCTACCGATTTCACCTTGGTCTGGAAGCTACTGACCATGGTTTCCAGAGTCTTGACCGCAGCCAAGAGGTTCTTGCTGAAGCCAGGGAACATGGTGGCGACCGACTCCAGGCTAGGTAGAGCGCGGCCATTGATGAGACTGTTGTTGTGAGCCCAATCGCTGCCACAGAGACTAGATAGCCTGGTCCAGAGGTTGAGGAGCAGCGTGTTGCGTTCGGTAAGCTGCTCTTTGTAGGTGGCCTCGAGCTGAGCGATGCGTTTCTTGTCTTGGGCTTTGCCAGCTTCCAACTCGGCAATGCGCGCCTCCGATTGAGAGAGTGTGCGCGTAACATGCTGGTGCGTCTTCTGGAACGTCTCAAACTGGTTTTTGGTGTTCCGATGAGCTTGACGCTCCTTATCGAGCATCTCACCAACCTTGCGGGACTCGAGAGCATGGGATTCAAGAAGAGCGTCACGCTGCTTGATGATGCGGTCCTTTTCAGCCAGTGACGCCTTGGTGGTGTCAAGGTCGCGGACAGCTTTTTCGAGGTCCATTTGGAGCTTGGCAATAGACTGTCGTGCTTGTTAGTTTGCAGTCCAGGTTGCAACGCAGTTAGATGACTGCTTACCTTGAGAAGGCTAGACCTGGTCCCATTCAGGTCACCTAGAGCCTCGCGAAGGTTGTTCTCCAGCTCCAAGAGCCTCTCCTTCCACTCTGTAGCCTCGACCTCCCTGCTTGTCAGGCTCTTGCGCAGTCGTCGGGCTTCATCCTTGGCTGCTGTTGCTTCCTTGTTGAGCTCGTTGATGAACTGCTGTACCTCCTCCTTCTCCCTGTTTGCAACAATCTCTCGTTGCCTCCTCTCCTGGGCCAGCCGGTTCTCCAGCTCTCTGACTCGGTCTTTTTCATCACGCACACCTTGCTCGGAATTCGCCAGTGCCGCTTCCAGATCACCAATCCGGATCTTGTCGTTCTCCTGTTCTTCCCGCAAGAAGGCAATCTCCCCTTGGCTTGACTCTTGCTGGACTGACAGACGGTTGGCCTTGTCGTTTGCCTCAAGAAGCTTGAATTCGAGCTCCTCCAGTTCTCTGTTGGCATCATTCAGCTCTTGTTCAAGTGTTTGTATCCGTTTGTGCTTGGCTTCCTGCTCATCCTCCAGGCGAACAAGGGCATCGCTCATCTTGCGCATCTCCTCCTGCAACGCTTCGAAATTCTCGTTACGATCATTCAGATCAAGTTGGAGGCGCTCAATCTCAGCACTACGGAGATCTGATTCACCTTCCAGCGCATCGATCTCCTCTTGGGCTTCTTTGCGCAAAGCTTCGAACTCTTGTTCGAGGTTCGCGTGTTCTTGAAGTGCCTCGTCACGCTCGGCCTGCAGAGCGACAAGATCCTGCATTGCTGCCTCCAGGTCATCTTGCAGGGAATGGGAAAGCTCTTCGGCCTGCTTCTTCGCTTCGCAGAGCATCTCAAAGTCCTCCATACAGGCCGCCAGCTCGCGCTCCAGATCTTGGTTTTGAAGACGAAGTTCGTTGTTCTTATCCCTCATCTGAGATATCTTGTTCTCGAGCTCTTCGCGGTCGGCGTCGTCTAGTCCCGTCATGCCCGTTCTGCCACTAGCTCTCGAGTGTGACCTCTCATGGGCACCGGCACGGGATGCTGACCTCTCCAAGAGACTGTCAATGGTAGACGGAGCAGGGCCACCGCGACGCTGTGCCATTTTCAAATCCTCGATTTCTTGGTACAGACGTTCCTTCTCACGGTTTCGAGAAGTCAACATCGACGTCTGTGCGCCTACTTCACGACGAAGTTCGGCATTTTCGTGGCGCAACTGTTCGCTTTCTCGACGGAGTTCTTCAATCAGAGTGGTAGCCGAGCTGGCAACGTCCTGATCAGCTGAAAATGAAGTGGTAGGCCGACTGGAAGCGCTCCCCTGCTCGCGGGACCTTCGGCTGAGGTATGACATGTTGGAACCTTGCTGTTGTTGTTGGTATGGCCCGTTGCCGTTCGGCTGCATCGCCAGCTCCTGCTTGAGGCGAAAGATTTCTTCACGCAGCTTTCGGTTGTCCTCGTCACTCTGCTCCCTCCTCGCCGTCTCTTGCTCGAGCAGATCCTTGTAAACGTCGGCCTCTTCTTGCCGATCCAAGTCTCCGCCGAACCTTTCGCCCGTCTTTTCGCTGAGGGTGCGAACCATTTCCGCCATTCGCCTCTTTTCCGCCTCTTTGTGAAGATTTTCATTCCGGAGCCTCTCAATCTCGACCATGTGCTCTTCCAGCTGATCCCTGAGGTACATCAACTCTTCTTGTACCTCTTGATTAAAGGCAGCATTCTCCTCATCTGACTGATCGCTGCGGGCAGTACCTGGCCGCTCATCCTCATCCTTGACTTGCTTCTCCAACTCCTTGACCCTTTTACGTAGCATCTTGTTGTCCCTTTGCAACACGGCTAGCCCAGTTTTGAGCTCCACGTTCTCCGAGATCATTTCCTTAATACCCTCTTCAGAGAGCTTGTCCAGGCGATCACTCAAAAACATGACCTTGAGTTTCAAGTCAAAGTTCTCTTTGCTCAATCGCTCAATGGTGCTACTTTGCTCTTTTAGAGTCAAGCTCCTTCCGCTAGCGCGAGTCGGAACCACCGAAGCGCCCAGCTTGTCGGGACTCTTAAGATCGGCGAGGTTGAGGGATTTTGATGGCGTCGTCAGACCTGTCTTCGCCCTGTACTCTTTCGCCAGAGACTCAGGCACCTGCACATCTCTAACATGCCGGGCGAGAACCGTGTCAGATGGGGCGGCTAGTGGAGGGGGCGTCTTGCGGGGTTTGGGTGTTCGCACCCCGTCATCTTCTTGATCCCGAAGCTGGCGCATGACCGCCGGTTCGGGAGAGATGGCATTGTAAGCTTCGTCGAGAGGAGTGAGTCCAGAAATGGGTCCCGAGGGATCTGGGTCTTCATAGCCACTAGCGAAACTGCCCAGACTGGTAGTCCGCGTGAGGCCGTTCGTGTCTCGCGGTCTTTCTGTCGAGGAAGACGCACCTCCGGAATGCAGCGCGTAGTCTGTTTCCAAACCAATCGTATGATCGCTGTCGGGGTCTGGATCACTAGCATAGGATGACACGGAACCACGCTGTCCAGCCTGACCTCTCTTAAGGTACTTGGGGCGCTGGGGAAGCTCGCTTCTCTCTGCTTTCAGAGGCTGCTGGTGGTCCTTCGGTCGTTGCTCTTGGCCCTGCTTTCTACTCTCCGGCTGCTTGGGAGCCGGCTCAGGAGTCTTTTCCGGGGTCAGGTTCTCTCTCGCAAGGAATTTCCTGGCGCTTTGGGTGGAGGGTGCATGCTGCAGCTTCGAATTGTTTCCGGGGGTCGACCGTGGTTTGGTGGGAGTTTCGTGCCAATAGTCAGACTCGTCAGAGTCGTCCTGGTGCTCTTGCTCGTGGGACAACCCATTCCCGTCATAGTCATCAACTTGTCGGCCCAGGCTCGGTTGCGAGACGACGCGAGATGTTGTCGTCGCGGCAGCCGCAGCAGTTGGGGGAGATGGAGAGAAGGCTTCTAGAGACGAAGTTGTGTTACTTGTCATTGATGTGTCCGCGGCTTGCTGCTCGTGGGCTTTGTTCAGCTCGTCCTCTCTGCTCTGGCTCTCCTCCCCACTTCCGCCGTCTTCCTCTTCGTTGTGGGACCTCTGTATGGTGGTCTTGTCGGCATCCTCGACTGTGGCTACACGCATTTTGGAGCGGCTTTGGGGGAGATGTTGTGTGTCGTCGTCCGAGTCATTTTCGGACTCGGGCCTTGATTCTTGGGTGTCTCTCTCTGTTTGTAATCGTGCGTCGGCATGCGCTGGTGGGGGTGGAGGAGGCGTCGCAGGTGCAGCGGTCGCTGTCGGCCCGGCAGGTGCAGCTTCTCTGGACGCGGAGTCGAAGAGGTCATAGGTAACGTCGATGCCTCTGTCTGAAGTCGGAAAGGGTGAAATAGGGGCGGAAAAGCTGGATTCGATCTCGTTTAGGTGTTGATGGACGGCAATTTCGGCTTGCGAATCAGACTGCCTCAACTCAATGCTCGGCCCTTCCAAATAGCTGGTTTCGGGAACTGCTAAAAGGGAGGAAGCAGAGTTGGCGGCGTGCAGGGGCCGTATGTCATCGGGTCTTAGCGATGTACCCGGACTTGTAGTTGAGGTTGCGGGCGAGGGATAGGGGCGGTTGTTGGTGTTGTTGTTGTTGTTGTTGTTCTTGTTGTTGTTGCTGCCGCCATTCGTTCGCGTCGAAGGTTGAAGGTCGGCATTGCTATCGGGATTTGTCGCTGTGGATGGCCGCGACCGACGGCCTCCGCGCTCCGGGACTTCTTCCTCCATGATTATCACCTCAGTCCTCAGCTACCTCCCCGTATGCTCCCGGCCTGGGTTTCAGCCAGCCCTAGAGGTAGGGTGACGGTGCTGGATCGCGTTGGACTAAGCGCAATTGCGCTGCGGTTGTTTTAAGGGGCTCCTCCCTTATCCCGTATCTGCGTCAATCGCCGTGCTGTCGTCCTGGGAGTCGTCGCCGTGCTGATGGTCGCGTCGTCCGGAAATCGAGGTATTAGCGGACTACATCCGCGATTATGAGGTTAGAATTAGTAAAAGTTAAGGTGTCGAGTTAAGTCGAGATGTCATAAATCGTAGCAAGTACACTACTAGTGTAAGAGGTAAATTGAAGAGAGATGTTCCAGAAAGTCGAAATCCCGTATCACTATCCCCAATCTGTAGTGTGGTCTTTTTTGGGGGATAGTAGGCGTTTGTTGAGTGGAGAGGTTGGACTGCAGGTCCATGTACCTGGAAATGGTCTAATAGATTGCCTGGCAGGAAGTACCTTGCCATTTGTGAGCTGGTGGCTGTCGATGTTATGACCTCCCGCTACCTACCTAGTAGTGTAGACGGGAGGTACCTACCAGCCAGGCCGGGGTTCGTAAGGGGTTGCAGTAGATTACACGGGGACTGTACTGTAGCTGCCAGCTGTAGGGGGACCTCGAGGTAAGTAAGATCAGTCTGGCTACGAAGGTAGGATTGGATATGTCGCGTGTCGTCACGGCTTTTATCGCAGCGAGTTTGGCTGGATTGTGAACAACAAGGAAGATTCATTATTTTGTTGATGGAGAGGTACACCACTTGTGATCGTCCGTGCAACCAGTAGCTCACAGCGGGAGATGATGGTCTGGAGTCCAGTATGACGGAGTTGTCCTCATGCAACCAACGAATTGGGTGGGCGGACGATTCACGCGGTCCGGTCGCGTGGTTGGACCGTGCACTCCACCCACCCCAACCTGAACTCACGGGTCACAGAGTCACACTAACAAAGACACCACCACCATGAGGTTCTTGAGAATGTCTAAACCAAAAACAAAGCGTATCCCATATTGCTGAATACGCCAAACTCAGGGCTATAGAGTTCAGTATATAGTTAGATGAGTCTCGCATTGTGCGCTTCAAAGCACTGCGGTACCACAAGTGATTGAAGAACCTTTTCTTTTCCCTTCAACATGTAGCTGCTACGAGTGCTACGACGGGTACTACCGTTGGGGATGTCCATGTTTGGTAAGCAGACGGTTTTGTACTGGCGAATAGCATCCTGTCCCGTCAGGGTGTTTCCAGTGTACTGAATTCGGATGTGGTCAACCATGGGCCATGTTTTGTTTCAATCTTTGTTTTTGAAATTTGAGCATCTTTCTGGATTCGGTTGATTTGGACTCTCCGTGTCGGGCAATGAATGGCAGGCGTGCCTGACATTCCGCCTTCTTTTTGTTCGGGCTGTGCACCCAGATCAGATCACTCTGAAGTTTAACAGACCATCTCCAGCTGACCATGACATGGTGATTAATCTTCAGAGTATAGGATGTTCACGTTGAATGGTGTGTGTCTGACATACTCATCTGCGACTCCATATGGCACACGGAGAGAGACTATTGTGTGTCAACATGTTCTTTCTCTCGCATCCCACACTGGCATTACGATGCTAATGAATCATCAGAACAACCAGCTAGGTATGGCTTCAATTGTCCAGCCCTTGAGCTCCAAGAAAAGCAATCGAAGCGCAACAAAACAGACATGAGGGACTGTAGTAAGCACCGTAATCCACATCGCCCCTTTCTGTAAAGAAAAGAAAGAAAAGAAGACGCACGGAAAGAGGCGAGAGAGTCATTTGAATTCCCAGAGCTTTCAAAGGAACAGCTGTACTGCTCGTATGGCACTTCTGGACAAACAAAATCCTCATCTAGCCCGCAATATCCAAGATCATGACAGAATGAAGGACGTTCTTTTGGCGGTAGAATTCGCAGTTAAAAAGAGGAGGAAGAAGAAGAAGAAGAAGAAGAACTCATTCATCAGACTTCGACTTGCAATGAATTTGTTTTGCCGACGTTGGACCGATTCTGGCGGCGTGGAAATGGGACCGACAGCAAGCATCGGTCGGAGGAACTGCCGTTAAAGGACGAGCAGTGACGACGCTTCCTCGTTCACCCGGTCACCTCTTTGATGGAATTATATCCCGCATATCTACTGTGTACAGCAGAACATCCGGAGCATCATGGATTCATGGGAAGCCAGAGGTTGCTCGACATCCCGGGATCTTACTCTCGGCCATCTCCATAAGCAATTTTTATCTGATCATCTGATAACTACGGTGGGAAAAGAAGCGGACATCTGTCTTCCATCTCGTGTGACGCGACTTGTAGAAGTTTCCCCCAAGACAGCGACAAGCGACAAGGATACCGAGGGAAGTACATAGAGGTACATAGCTGTGAGACAGGCGTAGCGTGAGCTTAATCGCTACCGCACGAGCGCATCCAACACAGCAAACACCGATCTCGCACTAACAGAAACCCCTCCACAGAACCTGAGCAGTAACTTGAGCATGCCGACTTCCGGTCCTGTCGTCGGAGGCGTCATGGCAAATGCCTGCATCCTGGGTAGAGGTTTTTTTGTGCCCGAAACCATCGTCTAACAGACCGGGGTGTGGCCCGGGCGGTCAATTGGACTGTTCGTGTTCTGCCATGCGGGTTGGATAAATCGACTGTGTGCCACGCTAAGTTGGCTGTGTAGGCGCATAGGCTGAAGCCCAGAAGCCAAAACCCCAAACCTGGCATCAACTTCGTGCGACGGCAACTACCTACTATTCGTGTACCAACTGAAGTCTTCGCTACAAGTCATCGTTTCAATTGACGACAACAAGAGGATAGAAAGGTCCTTGTCGAAGCCCTCGGTTCTTACTTTTCGGTCCTTTGAGTTTCCTGCTCCTGTTACCATACCTCCAACTATACCTCCCGTCTCTTACCATAATTTTCTTGGCTCTCGGAATTAACCTTTCTAGACAATCTATCTCCTGCTTTGGCCCCGAGTGGTCTGTATCTGCCTTCGTTTCCTTCTCTCTCCCCCTCTCTTCTTTCTTGAAGGGTAGTTGGAGGACGTTCTATATTGCGAGAAGGAGAAGGCGAACGCTTGTGGTTGAGCCGCCGAAGGCGTCATGGCCCTTATTGGTTACAATCTATCCACAATGGTGATTTATCATGGCGCACAGTCGAGTTATCTGGCCCGCCGCTTTGAGTCAGAAATTGACAAAAATGGAGAATGGAAGTTTTCTAGAACTTCAGATAACCTCCACTCGGGCCTGTGGCAGCCATGAGACGATGGGCCTTGACCCTCGATGTCACTGGCGGGAATGCTCCTCCACAGACTCTACGTCTCCAACCACCTCCTCTGCTTGGCCGGGCTGATCCCTCGCGATCGCTGCCACAAAGCTGACTCGGCTGACAAGCTTTGCTTCGAATTTCTTTGTTGTCAAACAGTATGCCCCTCCACTCTCTGATCAACCCCTCGTCGGCCCTCAAGCAAGGAGGCGCCATCAGGACCCTCTTATTGGCGGCCTTGACACATGGCCAAGATCACCGTACGTAATACTGAATCCTACCCTCACCTTCTTCCACTGCCAGATGCCCAGATCTGCTCTTCGGCTCGGTGAGACAAGATGCAAAAATGCCAGGGTATTGTCGGATAGTACCGGCAATAGCCGTCATTTCCGACTTGTTGGAGCCTTGGGAACGGAGTCCATCCCTCCTCGGGGCGGGATGAGGATAAAGTGATCCGTGGTCCGTGATTCGGATCCGTTCACGCCGAGACCAGTACCGGGGCATGAGCGGTGGGAATCTAGGCATGTCGAAACTTCCTTGCTGGGATGGAGAGGTCGGGAAGGTAGGTGAATATGTCATGGCGTGGGTTTCAGAGAAAAACTATTTCTCTTTTCTTTTTCTATCTGATTTTATTTCTCTTCCTTCTTCTCTCCTCACTCAACAACTTCTCATTCTCTTTGTAACACCTACTACGTACTACACTACACTAGCCTTCTTCCGATCTTGGTCTTGTGAGATCTCTTTGGTTGCATCACTAGCTCTAGCCCTCGTCTACCCCCACTGCTACCCTACCTCTCGGCACCATTCCTTCTTTGCTAATGTCTCCCTCCCTCGTCGATAACCACGCAGCGGCTTATATAGCTGCTCCCTCGTCCGCAAAGGCACCAATGATCCAAAAACCAGGCAACACTTTCGGCATGTCTTCCCCAATCGAGTCCAAGTTTCTCTCCCAGCCAAGGGACCTCGGCATTGTTGCCGTAGGCTTCTCCGGCGGCCAGGTATGTGATGCTCTTTTTTTTCTTTTCTTGTTTTTCTGCCGCGTTTGGCATCCATTGACATGACCAAAATTCCAGTGCAAGCCTGGTGTCGACGCCGCCCCCTCCGCCCTCATCGAGTCCGGCCTTCTCACCCAGCTCCGCGAAGAGCTCGGCTACAAGCTGCACGGCGATGACGAGGTGCACCTCTACACTGACCTCGTTCCCAAGGAGGACCCGCCTCACCGCAACATGAAGAACCCGCGCGCCGTCTCCAACGTGACCAAGCGCATTGCCGAGCAGGTCCACTCGCACGCCAAGGAGGGTCGCCTGGTTCTCACTCTCGGTGGTGACCACAGCATTGCCATTGGCACCATTGCCGGCTCGGCCAAGGCCATCAAGGAGCGCCTGGGACGCGAGATTGCCGTGATCTGGGTCGATGCCCACGCCGACATCAACACCCCCGAGACCAGCGGCAGCGGCAACATCCACGGCATGCCCGTCAGCTTCCTCACTGGCTTGGCGAGCGAGGACAAGGAGGAGTTCTTTGGCTGGTTGAAGCCCGACCACCTCCTCAGTGTCAAGAAGCTGGTCTACATTGGCCTCCGCGATGTCGACCCGGGTGAGAAGCGCATCCTCAGGGAGAACGGAATCAAGGCGTTCAGCATGCACGACATTGACAAGTAAGCCTACTCCCCGGCGAATGACATGAGTATGCCCGGAGCATCTTGCTAATCATTACCCCTTTCGTATCAGGCACGGCATCGGTCGCGTCATGGAGATGGCCCTCGGCCACATCGGCAACGACACCCCCATCCACCTTTCGTTCGACGTCGATGCGCTCGATCCCATGTGGGCTCCCTCCACGGGAACCCCGGTCCGCGGCGGTCTCACTCTCCGCGAGGGCGACTTCATCTGCGAGTGCGTGCACGAAACGGGAAGCCTTGTCGCTGTCGATCTTGTCGAGGTCAACCCTACCTTGGCGGCTCCCAACGACGTTGGCGCACACGAGACTGTTCGCGCTGGTTGCTCCTTGGTCAGGTGCGCTCTAGGCGAAAGCCTTCTATGAGTGACACCCTATCCAAAGGGTAGTCAATCTGGGGGATGAAGAAGAGAAGGGGGGCAGACGAAGGGCCCAACACAGGGAGGCCGCCGCAACGCGGCGTTTTTTATTTTTACATATACGACATAACAGGACAAATAACGGCAGCATAATGATGTCTCCTATAGATATGGGATGGGACGTCAGGTGTTTTAGGATACCATTGGGGGAATATTTTTGTCTTTTTTTATTTCTTTCTCAAGAGCTAGCCTGTACATAGACGGCTTTCTTGCGGGCCTGGTCTTTGGAGGTCAGCCCGGGATCTGATGCCTCTGATCATGGAGAGCATACATCGATCCCCTTTGAAACGCAAAAGAACTTTTATTTGCGCTTCTACTTTGTTGGCTCCATCTCTGTCGTTGCCTGTCTTTGAACAAGAACCTATTGCAGTTTCTTTAGTTGCATCCCACACCCCCAATTCTGTTGCACAGACATTAACTCGCAGATGGCCGACATCGGACTCTTCGGTCCGGCACCGCACCATTTTTAGCAGCATGTCAACGGCGCCGTCACTGCAGTGTTCGGGCTCCTGCGCCGAAATAACATGTCTGAAAATCCACCGACGAGTGTGCGAAAAGGTAACAGCACTGAGGCGGGGGGTTATCTTCAGTTCCTCGCTGCAATGGCGCGTCTCATCCCACTCACCTCAAAGATCGGACGGAGGGGAGTGTGCTGTTGTGGTCCTTCATTATCGATAACGCTGCCCCTCCAGACGGAGACGGGAGCCAAGCCAAGCCTCTTTTACCTAAGCGCCGAGATCACCGTTCCCGTCCGCTGTCACGGCGCTGCCCTGCCGCTGTTCCGAACGATGGAGTCCTTGACAACTCAGTGATCACTTTCGAGTTTCGACAGACAGACGAACCTGGGGACTGAGGTCGGTGGAAAGGTTTCATAGCTGCATATATCATGTATATCTGAAATATTATGTGTCATGGATGCAGGCCAACAATGATGTCCGTTTCTATCACCTCCCAGCCCGCTCAATTTAGTTGTCGTTCGGCTCGCTAAAGTCTCCCAGCCACGGGAAACCGGCCGTAGCAAGTTTCGATTTCTACCCCACTGTCGTACCAGGCAGGCTGCAAGGTCCCAGACTTACAGGACAACAACAGCAACACCATCGTCGACAACTTCAACAATAGCTGTGTTCTAATTGATGGATATACCATCTTCTATACCAGAGACAATATTCTGTTACTTCAACGACAATCGTCTGATTGATTAACTTTTACAAGTCGGATCTTGTCATCATCTGCACCGGTTGCCAAGCCCAGTTCTCAACTGTAGTTGAGGGCTAACAACAGCCTCGATTTCACGGAATTACGCTACAGAGGCATCTTAAAGCAAAGCTGTCGCGCGTTTACACATCGACAAAGTCAAGAGTGCATTGATACGACGTGAGAATTGGTTGTGCGCCTCCGGGTCTAGACATTGACCACAAACGCCTGGCTGGCCCCTTGCGGAAAGATCTCTACAGAAGAGCTGGAAGCTGAAGTCTGGCAGGTGGTGCTGTGCAGCGAGAAGTCCGAGTGTCTCAGGAAGGGAGTCCGTTTGGAAGTTGGAGAATCATCCTCAGGGCGTGCAACCACCGCGGCAGTTGGGTGGTTACTGTCTAGTATCGAGGGGTTCCAGGCTGGCGACCACGGAAAAGGTTCAAGAAAAAAGATCTTGACGTCCAAGGTTACCAGCATTGTTGAGGGAGAAAGCTCGAAGTGAACCAACATCTTCACATTCAGTCGACAACCCATCCAACTCCCTCTATCAGTCGTCGGTCCCCAGACTCAATTCTCATTCAACTCCAAGGCCGTCATTCCAAAAAAAAAAATCATCAGCGAGCCCAGCCTTTCGCCAACCATGGCATCAACAGTAACGAGCGATTCACTCGTCTACGACCGCTCCCGCGGCATTGGCGGCGACGGCGGCGTCGGCGTCGAGCGAGTACACAAGTACCACTGGCCAGCCATCCAGCTCAACGTGTGGATGCTCGTTATGCTTATTGCGGCTTGCACCATTATCGGCGTATTTGCGACGTTTATTGATGTGCAAAACATCCTCTTGCTACCTGTACCATGGTACGTTTGCTGTCAAGCTTTCCTCCCTCCCTCCCTCTTTTCATTTAACACGCCCATCCCAAACCACCACTAACATAGGTAACCAGGTACTTCCCCTACTTCATCACCGTCTCGTCTCTCACGATCCTCTTTATCGCTTTTCTCCTCGCCCTCATCTTCCAGCGTCGCTTGCTTCCGTCCATCGTCATGATTGGCGGCTTTATCCTGTTCGTCCTCTGGCTGGTGGGACTGATCGTCATCAGCGTGCAGCTCTGGGGTCCTAACGGCAGCGTCAATTCGAATTGCAATTTGTTTGTCTTTGGCGCCGACCCGCAGCCGACGGGCCAGAATCTTGTCACCCTCGCCTGGCTGGAGCAGAGGAGTATTTGCCAGAGTTGGTATGCGGTTTTCTCGTTTGCACTGGTCGGGACGGTGTTTTTGGTGTGGATTATGGTTATTGCTTATCAGGTTTTTGCTGATGATAGAAGGTAAGGGGGAGGGAGGTAAGCCAGGTGTGTGAAAAGGAGGTCTGGGATGTTTTTGTTATGACGCGAGCGAGCTATGGTGGTATTTTTTTCTTGTACACGTTTGTGTTTCCTCGGGCGCTCGATACATAAGAACTGGAGGTGGCATGACGATGGATACGAGGTTTGGATTCGGATACGGACATGATGGCAATGATTACGACGGGAAAATATGAAAAGTTTAGTGTAATGCACCAGAAATACAAAACGAAAGCTTAAGACAAGCCCCCGTTCTCCTCCATCGCCAAACCCTTCTCAACTCCTTCCAACTCAAGCCAAAAGCCTCCCTCCATCCGTGCCCAAGCACCTCCCCGTAACATAGCGGTCCCTCATGAGATAAATATACGCCTCCGCCACGTCCTCGGGCGTGCCCACCGTCCCCGTCAGCGTCTGCTTCTTGAACCCATCCAGCAGCTGCTCCAACTGCTCCCCTTCGCCAAACGCACTGAACAACTCCGTCTTCACCGCGCCGGGGCTGACCAGATTGACCCTCGTAGGCTTCAAGTCCACCGCCAGGCCTCTCGCCAGTCCCTCGATCGCGCCGCACACGCCCGCTACCACGCTCCATCCAGGGGCGGGTTTCTCCGAGTTGGTGCCGCTCGTGAAGGTGATGCTGCTGTAGACCGAGTGGTTGAAGTACTTTTCCGTAGACAAAAGCTTGGACAGGATCAGGGGCGCCGTGAAGCGCACGGCGGAGGCCCTCACGTAACCCTCGGGGGTGATCTGCCCGATGGGCGTCAAGGCCAGCGCGTCGCCCGCGGTGAAGACGACATGGTCGAACTTGTGCCGGCCTTCCAAGGTGGCTTGGTCGAGCAGTTGCGTGAGGTTGGCCTCGACGGTGGAAGGGTTCGAGAGGTCGCAGGTGAAGCCGGTAAGGCGAGGGACGCCGCCCTCAGCTACAGAGGTGGAGGAGGGCACGTAGGCGGGGGAGGAGCGGAGACGGTCCAGGGCTGTGGAGAGTTTGGAGGAGGAGGAAGAGGAGACGGTCACGAGCAGACCGGCTTCGAGAGAGGCTTCGGAGACGGCGAAGCCAATGCCAGAGGTGCCGCCGAGGATGAGGACGCGCTGGCCGGCGAGTTTGGAGGCGTATTTGAGGCCGGAGGTAGCGGGGGCGGCCATTGTGATGGATGACTATGTAATTATGTATTTTAAGATGGGTTATTCAAGATAGTCTGGTAATATATCAAGATGGAAGGAAGAAGGAGAGATTGTCGAGTTAAGGATATAAGATCAAGATGTATGGTGATGGGGATCAGCTTCAATATATACCAGGTGTGTATAATAAATAGTATATACCAGGACAGCCCAAAAACGGAAGTCCCGGTTAGGATGTCTCGGTGTTAGTGCTCCTCGCGGGCGGGACCCATACAAACCCCGCATGCACTATACTGTACCCCAAATCATAACGCAGGGCCCAGAACTTCACTTTTTCGCCCGCAAGTGGAAATCAATTGTTAGGCCCACCAGACTTTCGTAGCTTAATTCTCAGCTTCTCACAAAAGAAATTCTATGATTAAAACCTTATATCTCACAATTCCGCTTCTTTTCAACCTCCACGATACAGCTAGCTTACTTGCTTATACGGATGTGGTTGTCAGACGGCAAGTCAACTTCGTTCAGCTCGGCGTCTTGGGGGAGTTGAGGGGCCAATGCACTCGAGGGTTGGGGTTGAATTGAAGCTGGACGGCGTTAACGGACATAGTAGGGAGTATATTGCATATTAAGTCGCCAACAAGGGTTCAAATCGTGTTGCAAGTTCGTGACAATGTTCACCAGCGGGAACAACATCATACCGCAGCCCTTTGCCTCTTCAGCTTCTTGAATCGGGAACCTCGGTATCTCCACTCCTTTCGTTCATCAGCGCGGCATTAACTCCCCACGCTTCATCGTATAACACAGCAATAGGTCCAAGGTCGACTGGGCTGACTAATCATCCCGCTTACAAACACTCGGTCGGTGAACATTGTCGTTCGGTTTTTCGGTGACCTCAAGACATTCGGCGATCTTTCGGTGGTCTATTCGGAACCGACATGTTTGGGGAAATGTGAAAAACACATTCGGCCCGCTACATATAAATGCCACGGCTGCTTAGAATTGGTCAGGGGCAGAGATCGTTTCGACGTCCGCGCGAACTGCTGGTTCGACATGTACCCAAACACTGATGACAGCGTATAATCGACCGAAGACCCTGATCTGCTTGATTAACCTACTAAAACATTTTTTTTGCCCACGAACAAATCTAACTACCTTGGGAAGTGAACTTCAACATGACGACCACATGACTCATTATAGTATACAGAGGCGCTCCATCTCTCTTCCGCAAAAGGGCCCAAGTATCTGGGCTGTAGGAGGCATATTCCAAAAGAAAGGCTGATAAGAGGAAGTAACAGCTACACTTAAATTCCAACTCGAGCATCCATATCAACCTCAGCTGCCTCCTATTGTTGCTTCGAACTGGCGGCACCAGCAGTCTTGGCGCCGCTGCTACCCATCAGGTCACCAACCCAACCCATGATTTCTCTATCATCGGCTGATAAACGGGCGTACTCGAGCAGCAATCTAAGGACATAAACTTGCATGTCCTCCTTCCGGAGCGCCTTGTCGGCCCACTCCTTTCCAGCCATAGCAATGGCCTCGGCAACCTGGTCATGGCCCTTGACCTTGTCACCATAACCAACAAAATACTCCATGATGCCAAACCAGTCGCTATACCGGTTATCCATGGGGACAAAGTGCTTCCAGGCAGTCAAACGACTGTCGTGCCACTCCCTCCAGACAGTGGCCTTGATGGGTAGAGATGTTGACCTCAGGAAGCCAAGGTATCTGCCCGAGAAGGAGTTGCCGTCAATGTCGGGAAGGTACTTGTAGTAAAACTGGGCCGCCATCTTCATGCCCGGCGTGACAGTGTAGTGCGGGTCGGTGTAGTTGCATCCGAGGCCCTTTTCAGGCGCGGGGGTGCAGAAGAGGTCAACGAAACTAACGTTAGACCATCCCTTGACCCAATCGCCCAGCTTGCCATCCTGTTGGGCCTTGAGGCCATATTCGGACGGGGGCAAGTCGAAGTTCTCTGGGAGCTCAGTCCATGAGACTGCGCGCTCGAGCTTAGTGGCGTTGTTCATGGCCACGAAGCGGTGGCGCTGGAAGGCGCGCCAGTTGTTCTCGCGGTTCTTTCCTCCCGTGGCGACACCACGCCAGACTACGGCATCCTTCTTCTCAGCCCAGGGCACGTCAGCACCCTCTTCGCCCATGAAACGCTCCTCTTCATTCCAGTACATGGGTGCAGGGAGGAGAATCTCATTATTGACGGCCAGCTTGGAGCCGCCGAACATGGGGAACAGCGTATCGGTAGCAGAAATAGAAAGAGGCTCGACAAAGATACCATTGAGTCCCTGAAGATCAGGCTGGTGACAGACTAGGGTGCTCAACGTGTAGTTCGAGACATATCCCTTCTCGGTATGCGGAATGGCAAAGTTGTTGTTGATGGTCGGGCGGCGGTCAAAATCGGTCATGAGACTGGAGGTACGGGCTAAACTGTCGGGGGGGCAGCCGCGACGAGCGATGGTCCAATAACTTGGGATACCTGTCATCTATGTGTTAGATTGATCCATCCAGTGTCTGATGTGTGAGCCTGCTGGCGGACATACCGGTTTTGTCTTCCCAAACCTTCTTGGGCGTAACTTCGTCCTCAGCAGGGTTTATCTCAAGATTGGGCAACTTTGGGTACTTCTCGACCACAATCGCGGCATCTTTCATGGTCCTTGTCTTGTGCGCCGCTGTCATGAACTCATCAATCTTTTCCCAGGGCACCACCATGCGGGGTTCATCCATGGCATTGAGGGCAATGTCCAGATCAGGAACCAAGTGTTGGATGGTTTTGATCAAATCCAGCCAAATCTTTGTCCAGAACCAGTCGCTCCCACTCGAGGCCTGACCGTCACGGACGGAAATGCGCATCTCAAAGTCATAGGCATCATGACGGATACGGGCTGGCTTGAGTGCCCAGAAAGGCTCCAAATCGTGGTAGATCTGATCCCAAAAGTCTTCGACAATAATAGCATCTTTTTCCTTGGCGAATTCGTACCATTTGTCGAAGCCGGGTGGGGGGTGGCGGCCGCGACGTTCACGGTAAGCGGCAGCAGCGTCAGCGAGCGTGTGTGTCTGCTTTGCTAGTCTGTCACTGAACTCCTTCTCGGCAGCTCGGACGCGAGCGTCGATGGGGTGGTCACCGGTAGCGAAGTCGGCAGGCTTCCATTCCAAAGAACCCTCGTCAGAAGATGCAGGTGCGGTGTTGGAGGTGGCAGGCGGGGTGGTGGTGGTGGTGGTGGGGGTCGCGTCGGCAGGAGAGTTGTTGGCAGGAGTGTTATGAACGGGAGGCTCGTTGGAGGGAGGCTTATCAGCGGGGGGCGGTGATGTGTGATCGATGATGAGCTCTTCAGTATTGCCATTCCCTTGGGGTACTCCCACGGGCTTCTCTCCGGTTATTGTGCCTTGCCTTGGGGGGGCGGCGACGTCAACACTAGGCAGTACGTTGTCGGTACTGCTAAGGTAGAAGAGACATAGTATAATGGCGATGGCGGGTAGGATGTACCGCAACAAAAATGTTGGTCGTGGTATCATTATGGCGAAGAGGAGATGGAGAAGCGTTTAGAAGCCCCCATCTACCTTGATGGCACGATTGTAATGCTCGGTCGGGACGCAATGTTCGGCGGGTTTGTCGAGATTCTAGGTCGAGAGGGAGGACATGGGATGACACAAGCTGGGCAAGCGAGGTCGAGATGTCAAACAAGTATTCGCCGCTTGCTGGGTGTGTCGCACAGCAAGACGGGTATCGACGCTGGCGTGGCTCTCTTCGGTCCCGTGGCGGGGGAGAGACAGGATGCGTTGCGCTGGTAGGACGAGGTTCGGGACAAAATGTCAAGCGAAGCTTCGTAGGCCAAGAAATATAGCCTGCCGAGTGCTGGGAGCCGAAGTACCTGAACGGCCGGGTCTTCTCACAATGTGGGATGGGTCAGGTAAGGGTGGCCAGTTGGATCAACGTCGGGGAAAGGGAGTGACTGGCAGGACGCTTTTTCCTGAAACGAGGCCCGCTGTACGTGGAATTAGAGTCGGCGTGATCGGCAGGAGAATCGACAAGCAAGGCACGGTTGGTGTAGTATCGAGTGCCGAGCAAATAGGCTATGTAAGGAGAGAAGACTGAAGGGATGTAAACACAAGGATCAAGAGCACAGAAAAGTTGCCACCACCGACTCGACTTAGTGTCTAGCTATGGAAAGTACACTAGTGTAGACCAGAAAGTCGGGTGGAAGCTGAAGAAGGAAGGGTTCGAGAAGATTGGATCATGGGATGAAGCAACCGTGAAGCGTTGCAGATTCTGGGTGGGTTAGTTGCGCGTGGTAAGTAGCCGTTGAGGTAGCAAGGGGCCCTGGAGAGCTGAGTGGTCTGTCTCAGTCCAGGCAACCATGCCTTCGCGCTGCAGAATATGTCAGGGGAAATGGCACCCAGTGGTGGAGTGGATAGTTCGTCAAGATTAGCTACCTTATGTACACTAGAGGCGACTAGGCCAACCAATCAGAGAGAAGCATTGGCCAAGAGTGTGGCACCCGAAGCTGCCTCGGTGCTAGCCGTGCGCACGTAGCTGCCGTCCTGGATGCGTACTTCCCAGCACAAGGGGCATTCGCGAATGGCTGGACAACTGAAAAAGGCCACAGCGGCCGCAGCAACACGGCCACACCAAGAACTGAACAGAAGACGGGACGGGACCCCCTCACCCGACAATTCGGGCAACGATCGATGACGGGGCAAATTGCAATCTCCCTCGGACTCGACGCCCATCACATGAGAGCGAGTCGACTATATCTGAATTCGCGAGTCAGAGATGCTTATGAGTGTATGGAAGCACAGTTACTGTCTGTCAGCTGCTAGGTTTATCTCGGGTCGCTGCAGGGTATCGGCATTGCAGTGCAGTGCATCGTACAACTCCAGCGTGGCAGCGACACCACAAACAAACAAAAACACCGGCTGTTCGCCACGATTGCATGTCAAATGTCAGCCGCCATGCTTGCACTATTGGAACTAGCCGAGCCAAACTATCGACATTTCCAGATTTGAGGTTCTTGGTGTCTACAAGCCTGTCCCATGTTTCGAACCTTATGCCATGTACCATGTGTTGTTGACATTTTTGGAAGCTGCATACTCGGTTACTGTCTGTCGGCCATGGTGAAATTCTACATTAAATATTGTAGTGTCCTGTTTACCCCAATCAATGTACATAGTTAATACAGCAGCAAATCAGCTCTGTGAATAGAGACAAAACACGTACCGGGACCGGTACTGTAGTGTTAAAGCTCGCTGCGAACTAGAAGTATGGTGCGATATATAGGAGGCCCAATGCACCATCGTTTTCGTCAATCAGCTACGACAGATGTCAACATCTGTGAGTCTTCCGTAGTATAGTGGTCAGTATGTGAGCTTGTCAAGCTTGAACATCAGTTCGATTCGCTCGAGACCCGGGTTCAATTCCCGGCGGGAGAGACCTTCTTTTTCTCTTTTTTTGCTTCCTCGCAATTGAATTCACCTCTGCCTCTTTTGAATTCATTGATTGCAAGAAGGCATCTCGGGAACTTTTCTTGGTCTCTTTTCCCACTTTCCTTATGTTCCTAGTTTTACTGTTAATGGCAATTTTAAGCCAGTTCATTCCTTTCCAACCATTCTGGACTTGAATCATCAAGCCAATCTGCACTGATCTCGACCAACCACTAGCTCCAAAAATGTTATGACTGACAACATGGGCTGAGATCCTATTTTCCTTGTTCTACTCCTGGGCTTTATTAGACATTCATCATTATTGTCACTTTCTGGACTGGGCTGTTCAAGTTGAGCTCTAATCACCGTCTCACTCGGGTCTCTTACAGCCCCCTTCACTTAACAATGACTACCGCCCATCAAACTTCCTTTCCAGGGTATCGCCTCCCACCGTCTCAAACAACCTCCCTCCATCACCAGCAGCACTACACCAATCCACCTCCACATGATGTCTGAGCCAATCCGTGGATCATAGAAGAGAAAATAACTCACAACCATTAAATAGCAACGACATTTCGTACCTAACCATGCACTGCCTGCCAACAGCAAAACACCAGAAACGAGCCCACAAAATAACGCCCACCCATGCCAGTCCAAAGTCCGTGTACATAAGACCAGTACTCACTTATATGTGGAAATCTGTTGAAGATCCAAGTCTATATTCCCACGTGCCATACCTCTATTTGAGGAGGATATCATAGCCATCCCGATTGATTCTGACCTGCTCACCTCCAAACCCGTACTTTCTCCTGACCAGCTCGAAGATAATCAGGCCCGCGCTCGTGCTGGGCACCTGGCGGATCGTGTTCCACCAGAAACCTCTGTACAACCAGTTTCGCATGTTCATGCCGGCTCCTTTGGCGTCGGCAGCACAGGACGCCCACGTCTCTTGGTAGGCATTGTAGTACGTCTTCATCATGCGCCATCGGAAGCGCGCCCGTTCCTCGGCGGGAGGCAGTAGCCTCTCTCTGTCTATCTCCTTCAGCTTGCGCGCTTGCGCATCAATCTTTTCCAGCCTTTCCCAGTGTTCGGCTTGGATGATGGTGAGCGGGTGCAGTATAAACTGCTGCAGGGTTGAGGCGCCCATGCCTGCTAGTAAGAGGAAGGCCGGTTCGATGGCGTAGTGCGGGCGGATGATGGCAGGCATGCGGGGGTCGTCGCTGTCTTCTCTGCCTGACTCTGAGGATGGTTGCTTCTCGGAGAGGAGAATGATGGATTCCTTGTTCAGGGAGCCGTAATACCAGGACACAAAGTTGTAGTAGCCCTGGGCTTTGAGATACTCAAAGGTGCTAAAGAAGATGGCGCTTCCTAGACTGTCTTTGAGGAAGGAGAGGGTCCAGCCGGCAAAGATTCCGCGCACACCGATCTCCTTGATCTTTTCAAAGCTAAAGACCCACATGCTCTTTGGTCGGATAGCGCTGGAATTGCCGCTCGCGGGCGTGGTCGATGTGCCGGCGTATTGGCCAATGTCGTATCTTGCCTGGACGGCGTCCAGAGGGGCAGCTATCACACTCTGCAAAGTGCCGGCCAGGAAGCCAGCAGTGAAAGTCTCGAGAGGCGAGGGAGGCGGATACACACGTTTGCTGGCGAGTCTGCTTTCCGGATGAAGATGGCCGAGAATGTGGAGGTAGCTGGTATACAGGACAGCTCCAACAGTCACGTTGGCGATCAAGGGAGGGAGAACCTGGTCCGGGACGACGCGCCAGCCATAGTGCTTCACAGCGGAGGCAATCACACCTGGCGTTGTTGCCCTGGCGCGCACCCTAACCCATTCCCATATCTGGCTGACAGCAGTCGGGGCGCCAGCTCGCGCGGCCGTGGTGAGGACCTGGGAGGGGACATGAAGCTGACTGAGAAGCACAGCCTGCTGCTCCTGTAGGGCGCGCGCATAGGCGAGGTAGTCGACTCTGGTTCGGAAGAAGGCCTTTGCGGGTGCGCGGAAGTAGAAGGTCAACACCTGGGAAGCCAAGGCCCTCACGCCGGCAGCGGACGCGCCCGTGGCGGCATTGCTGGAGGGGGCCTTGTCCGGGAGCTGGCCATCGGATGGGATGACGGGAAGGATGCCGGTGTTGATGCCGCCGGGGTAATTCCCAATGCCGCCTAGGGCATCTCGGGTGTAAATGTTGTTGTTCAAGTTGCTGTCGTTACCGAGGCCATGGGAGCTGCGTGGTGTCATGGTTCGGGCGCATCGTTGAGACGGTTGACTGTACTGCGTGAAGTAAGGTAATTAGTACCGTTGATAAGTGAAATGACCATCACAGGTCAACACAAGATGGATCGAATGGTGATTTCCAGAATTCCCATTCATCAATCCAAACTCCAGAATCCGGATGCCTCTCGTCTTGGCATCCATCAGCTTGGTGGAGCTTGGGCATTCGTCCCGTCTGAACATTCTACCGACGAGAGTCAGCGGCAGGCAACACTGCTACTTACAGTAGTGTACCTAGGTACATATGCGGGGTTGGGTAGAGTCAGTTGCTCCCCAAAGCATTGCAGTTGGCAAAGTCGCTGTTCCTGACTGACAGCTGACAGATTATGGGTCCGTGTGAACGACACCTCATGATGGGAATGTCAACTTCAAGCATTGCTTTCATCACTCACTCTTTCACTAGAACGGACGTGATTTTTTCCTTTGATCTGCTGCTTGCTTCTCTCTGTCCGCCCTTGCCTAAGAAAGCCCATGACAGTTTTCTCTTACTTTCTAATACAATATGGATGTCACTCTCCTAGGCTCACCTCCACTACCGTCCTCAGCGATCCATTTCGTGACAGATGCCGCCTGATAATCTGTCTGATTCGAAAAAAAAAGTCATCCGCACTTGATTCCCTCCAGCTGCCATAACCCGATCATATACTTCCGATCATGACTGACTGGCCGGAAGGTTACCTCCCACGTTCGTCAAAACGTCGCATCCGGTACTGGCGAGTGGCCTTCTCGGCACGAACATGGTGGTTTTGTCCTCCAATGGCTGACGGCGGCCAGGCCATGGCATCGTCGTCACGGCCGCTCATTGGGCGGGGAACCCTGCCCCTGAATCTGGTCCAGCATCACCTGCAGCTTCATTCTCGGTCGCCCATTTGACCTTTCGAGTCTGCAGCTCATGCACCCTACACCCCCCTTGATCTGCTGTATTTTCGCCAATTCTGCCCGTGATTCGAACGTCAAGTCAACATGTGGAAATTCACCTCATCCAACATCGGGGAAAACGTGCCAACACCATCATGAACAACAGCCGAGAACCTGAGACGAAATTTCTCTTTTCGCAACACCCCTTTCCAGAGACAATGTTCACGACTCGATGACAACATGACTGATCTGCTCCCATGCCAGTATGAAACCGCATATGTTCACTCGATATGGTTTCACTCAACCAAGAATAGCGCCGGGTGGTATATCTGGCTTCGACCAATCTGCTAGTGAGTTGATGAGGACCATATCGAGTGAGAAACGGCGGTACATACTCTGCGCAAGCCAACGCCCGATGCTTCATCGTATCCTTGTGGTTGCAGTCGGATGGGTATCCTTGATCCCGAATAGGAAGGTTGTCGAACCCTTGATCTGAAAGCTGTCCGGTTATCGCACCGCAAGTGCCGTCGATGGATGCCCATATAAGATGGATCGAGTGTCTCGTTCGATCGGACTTCAAGTGAAGAGCATTCGGCCGGGCATCCCTCGTTTACCGCCTCAGAAGCCGCCAGACCAAGTCGTCAACATGGCATTCCGTACCCTCTTCTTTGCGGCCTGCGCTTCGGCACTCACCGTGCCCAGGAACACCACCTTTACTCCCCCTTCCCCCTCCTCTTCCACACTGGATGATGTTCACCTCTGGGGAGTAGCCGTCAACCCACCCACCGCCTTGCCCCAAGCCGCCACCGCCAACGACCTCCGGTGGCAGCCCTCTCTCGACTTTGACACCGACGGCTGCTACAACGTCCCAGCCATTGGCGCCGACGGCACCATCGCCCAAGGCCTCCCTCACAACTTCGTCTCTCCCTCCTCCGACTGCCGCGACCCGTCCGACCTGGACAACAACAATGTCTACTCGCGACAGCGCTGCAATGCCAACGGCTGGTGCATTTATCTCTATGACTACTACTTCGAGAAGGACGTAGCCATCCCCTACCTGCTGGATGTGGGCCATACCCACGACTGGGAGCACATCGCCGTCTGGGTGGACGCAAACAACAAAGCCCAGTACGTTGCCGCCTCTCGGCACGGCGGCTACCAGATCAAGGCCGCCGCTGATGTCAGGTGGGATGGGGAGCATCCCAAAATAGTCTACCACAAGGATGGGGCGAACACGCACTGCTTCCGGTTCGCGGACGCGGCGGATGATGCCATTGAGAATGCTAAGGGCGTCTGGTTCAGGGGCCCATTGGTTTCGTATAATGGGTTTCCGGCAGGGATTAGGGACCTGTTGTATGCGCACGATTTTGGGAAGGCGAATATTGCGCTCAAAGACTCGGCGTTTCCGGGGAATATCATGAGTGCGAAGCCGGCTGCTATCACTTTCGATGCATATGTAGATGCCTTGGGGTCGCCAGGGTACCCTTAGGGGGTCGGCTGGGAATTGTGTATCATTGGATGATGGTTTTGGTTTCCTTTGCGTGGCATGTCATCATGGTATTGGATGGAAGTCAATATTGGATACTTCTGGTCGATCCAGAACGTGTATCACCTGACAAGGAATCAGTCTTTGAGTCTACATTCTTGTACATAGTACTTTTGTGTTTTGTGTCCCCCGCCACATCCTCCTTACGAACAACCGCTACTTGTTTCCATCTCATACCTTAGGTTCCCTTACTCCTGACAACAGGTGACGGACAGAAAGTTCAAAGTATGAGCGATGGTAGTTTCCCACATGGTAGGTCGTAAGGAAATTGTATAACACATGTCAGCTAATAATGGAAAAAGCGAGACTGCAACTGGACACTAGGGCTACATTTCTCAGCAACGAGATGCAAAAAGAGCTGATATGGCAGGATACCACGAGACAAACTGTGCAAAGACGTTACAACTCTTTGAGTTACAACCGCAAAAAGACTACGCGCTGGTGCAGGGGTAGCTGAGCGGATTACTTCCCGTGTGAAGAAAGAACAGCGATCCTTTTCCTTTGCACGCTTGGCCAACGCGGCTGATTACCCAGATGTTTCCAGAAAAGCAGCACATCCGCACCCGCAAGACTAGTAGGCAACCCAGCCAGCGATTTAGGGCCCCAAGGGTTCTCCCCCCATCGTATCATCCGGGTACGCAGCCCATCACCCGGTACGGCCTCCCGTCTCCCCGCTAATAGCTTCGATTGGGTGTGTTGTGTCTGTCATGGAAACAATAATGAGACTCAGCACCCGAAACAGTGTACGAATCCTGCTTGTTTGCGTGTGCGAGTCATGGATAGCCGTGAAGGGGTAAAGCAGGGGCAGAGAAGGATAGCGACAAACGGGTTGATGTATGGAAGAAACACGGAATCAGCAGGAGTTGAGGTGTGTCAGGATTGCTCGTATGTAGCTTATATGTGGGTGGAAGGGAGGGGACAGCTGGTTCTGAATTAAGAACCCGTTGGGCATGCTGCCGAGGAGTGTATGTGGTGGAAGTGGTAGTGGGAGTGGGAGATAAGCTTGATGGGTTGGGGACTGAATTAGAGGGACGGGGGAGGAGAAGCATTAGCAAATGTGAGGTTGGATATCAAGGGGTAATGGAGGAACCAGGAGTTGCAAAGGGATTCAAAGCTTGGGTGATCTGGTGAGTATAAAGAAAACTGCACTATACGTAATGTCCAAGTCATTGAGGAGTCACCGAGTTTTCGTCTTTTGCGCTCGCCTGATACCAATCTAACTTCTGTTGGCGTAACCTCGTAAAGGTAGGATGCATCATGCGTGCTGACGATACCTGCGTAGGTATCCTGTCCTTGATGCACTTCCAAATGACAGCAGACGCAGATGCCAGACAGCCAATTTGGGTCAACTCGACATTAGTCGACTCACGAATTTCTTTCCATCTGCAAAGACTCCTACTGGGAGGCACATCTCAGCTGTCACGGTTATAGCAGCTTGCACTACTGCATACGACACCCCATTTTCCTGAGATCTGCCCTTTGGCTATTTCTATTTTGGCATCACATTTCACTGCCGCCCCTTTCACAGTCCAAGAACGATTACCAAGGTCATTTAATTACGGCCATTTCCCATCACATACACGTCACCATGGGCAATTGAACTTGCGCAGAGGCTCCAGGAGTCTTCGGGAAGACGACCCTAACTGCAAGGTGGGAACAGTCCTGCGCCCCTTTGGAGAAAAATTTATTGCAGAATCACTAATGGTGCTGACGCCGCTACTCTAGCCGCTGTAGGAGCGGAACTGTATTGGAACAACGAACCATGGTGACGGGAGGCTACTATTCTAATCCCACGATGGGCAGTGACATCCGCCCATTTGTCTTCAACTCAGTAGGAGGAATTCGGAATACAAATAGGCGACAACTCTGAACACTTTCGAGAAGATTTGACAGGACAGCAATCATTCATAACAGCAGGCACTTGTTCTTCAAACTCTCTTTCATTACCTTTCCACCTAGGCACTCAGCGACGAGCATCGCAGACATCACTCACCATGGAATTCTCTTCCGTCTACGAGACCATGTCATTCTCTTCAATCTACAAACCTCAGGATGTGCTCGCTGCTAACAACAAGGGTATTGAAGAAACCGATCTGTTTCATACCCATGAGCTGGAAAGCGTCGATGGATGCACCATCATCAAAGTTCCTCGTCGCCTCAACCTCGAGAAAAACAAAAAGTTCACCGACAACCAAGTCCTCAAGATGTACCGGTTCCTCGAAGACAACCACGCCAGTCTCTCCGAGCTTTGGAAGACACTTGGGACAAACGGAGAGCAAGAATCCATGAACCTCTTCGTCGCCAAGGCCTATAACGCCACCATCGAGCACCAGCAGCGCGAAATTATGAACTTGCGCCGTCACCAACAAAAGCCTTTCACCTTTGCTGACGCCGAGTGCTGGTGTACACGCAAGTTCGACGAGACCTGGGACCCGGACATGTTCTGCGACCTCGTCGGCCCAGTTCCCGCGCATGCTTTGGGATGTACCGTTCCCGAGGGCAACGCCGACACCGACGAAGCCGGTTACCGCGCTTTGCTCGCCCAAGCCCGGCAGGACTTGAACGCGGGTTGCGATCTCAACACACCGTGGTTGCCAGGGCAGACAGAGGTTGGCGTGCCCAAGGTTGCCGCTGTTAGGGTACACGACATTCTTCGATCGGTCGCCTCAACCGTGGACCCCTCCAACAACGAGAACGGATTGCCCTCGTACGAAGCCAAGTTTCTCGCCATGGACACCATGTACAAGATCTTCCACTGCCTGCTTACCGAGACGGAAACGCCCGTTAAGCGGTACATAAAGACAAACAGGAAGCTGTGGAGGGATCTGGAGAACTGCTTCCTGCAGGTGTTTGGAAGCTGCAGCAGGGACGATCTCTATCGGCTTGCTACGGAAGACGGCGGAGTGTGGCGCGACAAGTTCTTTGAACTGAAGGATCTGATTCAGGAACAGGAGCCCTTGTCGAAGCTGCTTCATGCGGGTGTCGTGCTTTATACAGCGGATGAATTCTGTGGGAAGTCCGAGGACGATGTTGCGTTTGTCATTGATGGCAATGGCGCTGCTGATGGAGAGCTGGCGTACTGGTAGGCGGTAATGGGCTAGATATCTTGAGATCCACGATGGAAAGAGTAGGTGATTGTGGGAGGAAGAAACACAATTTGGTACCCGGTGCCATTGGTGGGAGGGCAGTAAACTATCAGCATGTATTCATTATTGATGCCAAGTGGAAATCTACTTAATCAACTTCTCTTTCATTGCTCCATTACGGCCACCCCCACCTTCCTTGCATGTCCCATCATGCAAACAGCAAAGTCCGGTTACGAAGGAAGGAATCAGTATCTACATGGAATGAGCCCTCGGTATTGGAAAGAAGCCACCACCAGCCAAAGAAGGACCCCTTGACTGAAGGAAGGAGTCCACCGCCAGCCGAAATATGGTTTCTTGGTTAGGCAAGAGCAGCTAAAGAGATGTTCATGATCTGGGCCTTTGCTTGCCTTTAGCTTGAGGCCGTTTCTTTTCCTCTCTGGAATCCAGCATTTGTCCAGATCTTTGAAACTCTCCAACTTTTTTCCTTCACAATCCCCCTCGGGGTTTATCCATTGTTCCCCCACCACCGGCCATATGTATCAGCACCATCACTTCTGCAGTATGCGGCCCGTACTGCGTCAACATGAGGTACATCTACTTTATTACAGGGCTTCCGTTGCTGGTGTTCACGTAAGATCAATCTCAGAATCAGATAATGATGAGTCTCTTAATTGGCCATGAACATTGTGGTCCTAATTTACCATTGGCTTTCGTTTACGATAAGAATGGTCCCAAATCCATGGACACTTGGTCTGTGCTTACCTTGGATAAATGGATCATCTCAGCCCACGGTACACCATTTGGTTCCTCATCTTCGTACATCCTCTTACTCCAGTTTCTCAACCACCCTTCGCACTCCATCCAGAAGCAACAAACACAGCATAATGGCATCCGCTTCGGGAGACCAAGTCCGAGTGGTCTCTAGCTCCGCTTCCACCAACAACGAAGAGTGGACAGAACTGGAATACACACAGAGAATGGGACGCATGGATGAAACCCCAGTCATCAGAATGCCTCCCCGGATAAAGCTCCACGAAGAGCACTACCCAAGCTTCACCGGTCACAAAGTCCTCATGATGCGGCAGTTTCTCAAAGACAACAACGCCAACCTCGGCCAGCTCTTGACGACACTTGGAACAGACGAACATCAGTCCATCGACATGTTCATAGCGAGGGCGTATAACGCTACCATTTCGGACCAGCAGCGCAAAATCATGAGCAAGCATCAGAACATTCCGTTCACCTTTTGCTATATCAAAGGCGAATGCGGCCCTACTTGCAAGTTTCGAGTGCGGATTGACGGCGACGCTGGCCTTGGAGTCGTCACAGGCTGTGTTTCTCACGACGTCGTCAAGACCTGGTTGAACGAGGACCCCAACTCTGGCTACCCCAGTATGTTGGGAGAGTCGCGAGTCGTACTGAACTACGGCCCCCATCCCGCATGGAGACTACGCCATAGTTTTGATGAATGTGTCCAGTACGTCCAGGAATGTGTACTTGATGCCATGGACGAGGCCGCTGGATTGTTGGACGCGTTTATAGCGTGTGTTCCATCACGCCCACCCCACACACACTACGACGAAAAGTTCCTAGTTCTGGACGTCCAGTACAAGATCCTGCACTGCTTACTCACGCATGAAAATCCATACAAACAAGCAATCAAATCAAAAAGGGAAATGTGGAAAGACTTGGAAGACTGTTTCATGGAGGTCTTTGGGCGGTTTGACAAGGACGACCTTCATCGACTCAAGACCGAAGACGATGGCATCTGGTGTGAAATGTTCGACCTTGTCTGCCACTTGGCTAATGAGGAACACATCTTGCCGAGACTGAGCGAGGCGAGACAGGCTATTGCTGAAGCATCCTGACCAGACGAGGAGACTTGCGAGATGGATCATAAGGGTGGAACGGACTGCCTGATGGTTCCTATGAACAGGGGCAAGGAAAAAAAGGGGGGGATTGATGCAGTATTGTGGCCTCCTGTGGGCTGACAAGGAGCTCACCGAGGCCAACAACGCCCGATTACAATGTCATCATACGTGTACCTGCGAATTTGTCTGCAATAAAAAAAAGAAAAAACAAAAAAGAAAAAAAAACCAGTCATAAGTTATAGTTTCTCCCACAAGCGCATCCAACTCAAAGATCCAAAGTCTAACCAACACCACGGTACAAGCAATGCACTCTTTACATCGGCATATCCATACCAGGAAGCTTGGTAAGCCCTAAGTCAGAAAGCAAGAAACGTTAGCAACCACAGTCTAACCCATCAAAGTTCACGCAAAGTTCACGGCGAAAAGTAGGTACTCACAGCCATCATATTCCTCCTTAGCCAACTGCTTGACCGCGCACTTCCTCGCATCCTCAATCTTCTGCGTCTTGAGGGAAGCACACCGAGCGCCCATGCACCCGGACGTATCCATGGCCTTTTGCAGGGAATCGCCCTTCCAGCCAAACACGTAATCGGCGTGCTGGCCTAGCCCCGTCGCGTCGCCCGTGCTGAGCACAAACGGCTGCGACCCGTCGGCCGGCCACTCGGCCTTGTTGTTGAACTTGGTCGTGTCCCAGACGACCTCATACATGAGCTGGGGAATCCGGACTGGGTGCGTGGACGGGCAGGAGCCGCCCAGTGATAAAAAAGTGGCGGGCCCGAAGGTTGGGTAAGCTACGTGGTCTCGATGATTGGGGGAGTCGAGGTTTTTACCGTCCCAGCAGCTGTTTTTAGGGGGCATGTATGTTAGTATCTTGTAGGTAGGTATCTATCTAATGAATGCAAGGGAAGTTCATGTCGAAAAAAAAAAAAAAAAAAAAAAAAAAAGAAATAAAATAAAAATCTCACGTTGGGAAGTGGATGTTGGATCGGATCCCGCCCGGGCAGGGCTTGCTGGGAAGAGTCTCCGAGTCCACTCGGTCATCCTGGCACGGGGCGCCGACGTCGCCGCCAAAGTTGGGGCCGGTGTAGCAACGGTAGCAGTTTTGTCTCTTCAACTTGGTGTCGGGTCTCGACCGCATGTTCGGGTCGCCGACGAGCATACGGAATCCCTGTTTTGCCGTGAACAGCAGCCGGCCGGCCGAATTAGTCATATTTACCTACCTAGGTACTGCCGGATACAACGACTAAAAACGGGAGGTCATCACACTCACAGGCTTAAACGCCGTGATCTTTCCCGGATCAGCCGACACATAATAAACCAACACCCCGCCATTGATCTGCGTGCTAAACTGGTCGTTGAACTGCAACGCCGCACCGCCCTGCGGCACCCGCTTGTAAGTCCCGTTGCGAGCCTTGAAATACAGGTTTGCTGTCCAGTAGTTGGAGAAGTCCTCGGAGAACTGGCACGTGGTGCAGCTGGCAAGCTCGGAAATGTCCGTGTGAGGCATCGACACGTTGAAGCCGTTCCCGCCCACGATCTGGTGCACATGGGGAGAGGGGATCTGGCCCGGGTTGACGAGCGGATCGACCCGGTCAATGACTACTTGGGCACAGCCGAATCGTAACATGGTGACGCGGTTACCGCCGCCGCCGCCGAATTGGGGCAAAGCTTTGGCGCCCGCGAAGAGAGCGAGGAGGGTGGACCAGAACATTGTGGAGAAAAGGTCGATGATCTGTGAAGAGCTACGGGGGTTGCTTCTTGGTGGAGTGGCTGTTCGACGGAAGCATTAAAGCCAAGGACGATGAGAAACTCGGATGTCCGTTTGAGTTCAACAAAATAGGTTCAACGGTTGGGAAGACGGATTCATCGTCACCTAGAATCATGGGGTTGGGTTTATAAGTCTTGGATGTTGCACGGCATCTAGATCCAGAAACCACATGGCCCGCTCATGATTTACCCTGCCGTAGCTTGCACAACTGCCGTTTATATTCCACAATGTAGAAATGCCGATGGTCATCAAGGCTCTATTTGATATATTGTTCGATATTAATATGTCACCCTGTGACGTTTGGTCGGCTTGTGTAGCCTATGAAATACCTTGAGTAGCATTGGGCGGACAGGCCAAATCCGGGGAACAAATGTATGTGCCGTTGTGGGACCAAATGTGTGGCCTGGATAATTTGGGAATGAAGTGGACGACAAGGCCCAATCTATCGGTAGATCTCTTCTCCCAGATAAAATACACCCGTAGAGGTTGGGGTTGTTGGCGGCAAATTCCTGATAGGATGATAACAGGGAAACGAGACAGACATCAGGCGGTCCATTCCCAACTCGAGAACGTCACCAGGCAACCTCATGTAAAAGAGAGGAATTTCATCACTAAATGAGGCTCTTAAAGCTACAGATTCTAAAGGGAGGGTACTAAAGAAAACCCTGCCCTCTGAAACCTTGTCTGTAAGAAACGAGCGCTCGACCTGTTTGCTCTTGTTTTGTACACGGGGTATCTCCAACATAGTCGGTCACTTGCTCCGTATAATAGAGGTAGCAAAGTGAACCTGAAACCAACAACAATGCAAACCTTGTCCGGAACCTTGTCCGGAACCTGGTTCGGATGGGAGTGATACTGACTGACCACTTCGTAAAACTAAACAAACGGAAGCTGCTGAGAGCAACAGAAAGCAACAGATATTTACCCGGAAGTTGTAAGTGGTATTGCTTGGAAGCGCAGTACCATCGATGTTGCATTTAGTATGCACCCACTCACTGGGCCGGTGATATGTGGAAGAACTGCACCTCGCAGCAATGACCGCAATGAGAGCCGCGACAAGGCCTCAGATAGACATATGTTGTTCTTTGTCAGTGCTTAATCCTGCTCCCCCCAAACGTGATCAAGCCAGCGTCCAATCTCGCGATCGACATTCAAAGAACCCTCAGGTTCGTCGCGGCTGTGCTTGGTCTTCACCACATTCTTCTTCAGCTCATTAGCGACAAAGTCACCGAGCCCTGTACCGATGGGGTTTTTGCTGTTCCGAGAGGTGATGACCTTGTCATTCTCGTTCTCGCCATCGATGTCCATGGCATCCGACATGACGGTGTCCTCGCGGTCAAGACGACCCAGACTGACCCATCCCCCGTCGACAATGACTTCCTTGTACCATCGTGCGGTCAACTCCCAGCCGACTTGCATGGCTCTTAAGACAGGCCAGGCGAGACCGTCCGTTTGGGATGTGGAAGGTCGAAGCTGCAGCTTGTGATAGGCGGGAGTACTAGTCTCGTGGCCCACGATTTGAGTAGGATCTAAGTGAGGCAGTCTCGAAGTGACTTGAGTTGATCGTGAGTTCTTCTTTCCGAGCTGCAGCGGCGTCACCTCAAATCGGACAATGTCAGGAACGAAGTATCGCTTGGCTCGCTCCAGCTGCGCGGGAGAAACGAGATGAAGTGAGTCTGAGGGAATAGGAAGTGCGAAGTGACCGAGGCGAGATTGGTCGGGGGGTTGACGCTGCTCGAAGCACTGCTTCCAGATGATCTTGAGATCGGCGGCGGAAAACAGGTCGCCTACTTTGCGTTTCTGGATAGAGCGAGTTGATGCTGGGTCGGACTTGGGGTCACGTTTGTTCTCGGGCCTGGATTTGTTGGAAAGCAGTGAATCAAATGTCGAGGGTAGAGTAGGGCGATGAACGCTCTGCTGTGGCTCCTGATATACGGATTTGTCGCCTCCTGAGGTTTTCCTTTTGCTCGGGAAGGAAAATGGAGAAAAAAGACTTGGCTCCTTTTCAACGGCCAAGGTACTGGGGACTTGAGGGGCGGAACTGCTAGAGTCATTGTCTGCATTGAGGGGAACAGGGGGCTTGAGAGGCATGCCAGTGCCAGACGTCAATGAAGCAGCAGTCTTCGGGGAAATCGGTTTAGATGAAGCGCTCGGCTTCGACAGGGCGTTAACGGGCTTCTTTGAAGCAGCCTTTAGTTGGGTGGTTGGTGTCTCAATTGGAATGTTGGTGGTCGATATGTATCGAGGCTTGAGGACGTTTTCCCCGGTCTGGGAAGAATTGGGTTTGGCCGTCAAGGGCGGTAAAATTGGCTTTCCTCTAGCTTGGAAATACATGCCAGAAGCTATACGTGAGGCTGAGATTGGGTTTGGACGCCTGTGAAAAGCGTCCGGAAACTCTGACTGTCCATCCTGATTTTCCATTTGTCGCATTGTCGGCCGTGGGCGAGGAAGAGGCTCGGGCTCGGGCTCAGCGTAGTCCTCGAAAAACTCAGGACCTGGACCATCGCTTACGAAAAGTGAATCTTCATCGTCATCATCATCATCGGGCGACCTACTCCGACCAGGCCTGGCCCTGGGGCTTGGAAGGGGAGACCGATTGGTGATTTCTCCTAATGCTTTGGAAGATGCTTCTTTACCACGTTGATCTCCATAACGAGACGCATCATTTCGGTGGTAACCCCAATCAGGAGCAGAGAAGTTTCGTCCACTGTGATTCCATGGGCGACTCGCTGCAGGGCCTCTTGGAGGGGATGCTTGCTGAGAGTTAGATCTGCGTCGATTTCTGGATCGAGATCCACCACCTGCAGGGCGAGACGAGTCACGACTGCTGCTGTTCTGGCGTTCCCTCGGTCTGTAGGAATCCGTTCGCTTGCTGAACCCCATCGCTAATCAGATGGAAGGCAAGGCTATGTGCTCCAGAAGAAAAGGGAAGCAGAACCTTGGTCTGTTCTGTGTAGATGGAAGCAAAAGCTGATGTCGCGACGTGAGCCGTCGTAGCACAGCGCGATCAAGGAGCGCAAGAACTGAAAGGGGGCGGGGTTCGTGATGACTGCACTTCGCACGTGTTTTTGTGCTCTTGAAAGGCGAAGTTACTCTGTTGACGTTGAGGTCAAAAGCGACAAGTTCAACTGGTGAAGTTGATGCTTGATGTGGGTAGGCCTATAGACACTAGTCTAGTAGGTTGACGATATGACGAGAAATGAGACAGAGACACCTTGCTTTGACTTGATATACTCCGAGAGTATGGTAGTGTTGTGGTCGTAGGAGAAGAGAACCTTGGTGGGGGAAAACCACGGACTCATGTTGTTTTTAAAATCGAGATTCGCGTTGTCCGGCCAGCGTGATTTTGCAATCGGAAAGAGTGAAGGGTCGCGCCATTAGGTGCTGCTTGTCGCCTCGTTTGTATTTTCATCCGATGTCGGTCTAGGGCCTGCGAAGCGTTATGTGTTTCGTAGCCTGCCTGTTGAGAAATTCTGATTCTCCATTATTCTTTGGCGCGACATTCAGTGTCGAAAGGTCTCTCGAAAGGGGAGGATGACGAGTAGAGTGTAAGCTGGATTAATACACTCGAGCAAAGGCAAATGTGTGTCTGTGTCTTCTTTGAAGTCAACAACTCGACGGTCCTACCTAAATTCCATTGAACTTGTTGGCAACAGGTACCATTGAAACTTCTGAGCAACTGTTTAGCTCCATGAGAGTGAAGTGTTGAACCGATTCATATATATCAATGAGAATGTCACAAGACAATGAACTCATGGATTCTAAAGAACGAACCAAGTGACAACTCGGCTCTGACACCAGGCCCTTGATGCCATTAGGGTGACGGTTGCTCAGAGATCGTCAAGCCGATGGATCGTCTCTTTTCCCTGGTTTAAGTGGTGCACCATGAAATCTAATCGTGTTGAGAAAAGCTCGTGGCGTTGAGCATGCGGTTCTATTTCGAGTGGCCAATGTGCGCATCTGAAGAACTACGACGACAGTCCGAGACATTAATCTTGATGACTTGTAGATTTTTGGACAACGGCATGACAGCTGTGTCTTCCACCGAACTGACGGTGTTGTAACCTAACCAGGCATACCGCAAGGCAACTCCGTGAAACCACGCCAATGCTCCAACACCCGGACAAAAATGGGGTGTATAATGTTGTCAGTTTTGTGTATCGTATTCATGAACCATAGTCCGATGTGGCGAAATTACCCAAACTAGTGCCGCAGCAGTGTGCTTCATCGCAACTCGCGTCCCATGGATTGCATCACCATCTCAATCAAATATGCCAAGGGCGCATATCATAGACCACTCCTCTCCGTCGCGGCTTGCATAATGCGGTTGCGTTGGAGCCGCCTTTCGTAGGTGTATTCGGCCGTGGATAATGTAGGTAGCATCGGGCCCAAGTGGATCTTTCGAGGTCCATCATTCTCGCCTGTTGCGTATGTTTTGTCCGTCTTTCTGAATCTTCGACCATGATCCCAACTCTCTCTCGGTCTATCAGTATCTCAAACATCATGATAGTATGTGCCGACCGGATGAATGGGAGGCGTCAGGTTCGCAGGGGTCTGGTACGACAGACAGGATCACGGCCGCTTCTTGGGAGGTAAAGGCTGGTTATCGATGTCGGTTGGCGTTCCCCGCGCCTGGTTGCGCATTTCTTCGACAAAGAATTTGACGAAGCTCTGCACTTGTGGCTTCTGTAGATTGGGATCCTCGGTAGCCTCGCCTTCGCGCAGTGGTTCGTTGGGATCACGACCGTGACGGAACTCTTCGACGGTGCGGTGGATTTTGCGGACGCCATGGTGGAACTGGGGCATTTGAAGGATTCGAGCGACGAGGGCGTCCTAAAGCAGTGAAAAGGAGGATGTGTCAGTACCCCGACGATGGAATGAAGACTGGTGGTAAACAAACCTCGACCTTGAACCACATCATGGTGACGATTTTGGCGATCAAACTCATGTTGATGGACTCGTTCAAATGTCGTATTAGGAGCCAACGGATAGTATTCACATCTAGATGTTCTCTTCCTTCCCTCGGACAGCAGCGGCGTGTGGTGGCGCGGATCGTGAAGAGTGTCCAGCTGCGATTTTGAAGTGAACGGGAAGGTCAAAGTTTCGAGTCCAAGTTCACTGGAGTTTAGAGGTCAGTACAGGCACCTCTACGGATGGACGGGGACGCCACCTGCAGCGGACTGTCAGATCTGCAGATCTACTCAGGCCCACTGTTTGAATGCGGGGCTTCGGGTAGGGACTTGAGCTGATTACACTGTCTTTTTAGCTCCCCTGCTGCTTGTTGGTGTTCGGCAACTCTTAGAGTACACTAGGCACCTTTATCTCTCTCGACACACCTCACATTGGTGCCCTACGCCTAAGATCTGATGATTTACATCTCCTCCTGGGCCCTTGTGGACATCCATCGGGCTCTTCCTCTCAATGCGCTGGCTTCTGCCTTTTTTTCATTGACCTCGGCCTTACTAACTACGTACATCTTCGATACATATCCCCTGTCCCTACTCAGTATTCCGACGGTGAGCGGCCAAAGCTGCTGGGATGGCACTTGATCCAGGACGTGCTGCCAGTGAAAAGCACATGGCAAGCGTAACTTTATTACATCACCTTGTGTTGTGAAGTCTTTTCTTTACAATCCAAAGTTGCCGTTGAGGGACTCCATAGTGCGATGAGAATCGGAAGCTTACTAGTTGTCAAAGTATCTGGATGGCTTTCCTTGATCGCGGGAAATGGATGGGCATGGCTGTTGGCAAAGAGCAGGCTATTTCTTCAGCATGAGAAGTGGTCGAAAAGACCGGGTAGGCGTGAACAGATATACCTATCTGAATCCCCGTATTCCATCTGTCTCTGTTGACTGTTCGTTCTGACGACGACTCCATATCCAGCCACGGCCCAAAACCTTATCCGTTCGTCTGTCCTATTGAAGACCGCGAATGACAGAACTTTATCGTTTCCGAGGATGTTAGTTGAGCGTCCACAGCTCCCATTGGGGCGCATATTGACACCGCAACCCATCACCGCGTGTCGCTCTCGGCTAAGTATATTATCCGGTAGCGGTACCTGCGGACCGTGCCCATTGCAACCTTAAATCGACGAGGTAGTGATCAGTTTTACGTACAACCGGCCTTTATCCACGAATAGTCTCCTCGCGCTTATACGTTACAGGAAGTTGGAGAGCCCAAGAACCCGGGGAAGGGCGGGGGAGAGCCATAAGCGACCATCTCCGACATCATCATCGAGCATCTTGTCGCCATGTTCTGTTCAACTGGTGCATGTGACTGTTGCGGCGCGTTCGTCATAGCACCGCAATACGGACGCGGCCAAGACCATCGTCTGGACCATAGGATGATCAGGAATGGATATGCCCAGACGTTCGGTACCGGCAGTTCAAGAATGAGACCAGCTCTGACCCAATGTCTTCGAGTATATACATCACGAACGAGGCCCGATGAAGAATCAATGCTGTCGGAAGCTGTCGTGTTTCTCGAGGCATCGTCAGCATGGTACACTTTCACCTAAACCCCAGCCTGTGGGCAGTTCTTCTGACATTCACGTCACTACAACCATGTTCTGCCGACAAGCGCGTTGATCTCATTGTCCGGCCCGATGGCGGAAATGTTTCCTCCCCGATTATGTATGGACTCATGCACGAGGTACTTTTTACCCTCCCTTGCCTTCACACTGAGCGGGTGTAAAGATAGTCTCGCTCATAAACACTATAGGACATCAATAACTCCGGCGATGGCGGCATCTACGCCGAGCTCATCCGTAACCGCGCTTTCCAGTCCGGCGACGAGTCCCGTTACCCAGTCACTCTCGACGGCTGGTCGGCCGTCAATGGTGCCAAACTCAGCCTGAAGAAGCTTTCTCAGCCGCTCTCTGCCGCTCTCCCTTACTCCATGAACGTAGCGGTTCCATCATCTTCGAACAAGACGGTTGGCTTTGCCAATGCCGGGTACTGGGGAATGGATGTCAGAGTCCAAAAGTACACTGGGTCGTTTTACGTCAAGGGCGCTTACCAGGGAAAATCCTTCACAGCTTCGCTCCAGAGTGCTCTGACTGGCGAAGTGTTTGGGACCACCAAGGTACCTGTCAAGAAGGCTGGCAATGATTGGGTAAAATATGACTTCGACTTGGTTCCAGAGAAGGCGGCACCAAACAGCAACAACACGTTTGCAATTACTTTTGACGCTGCAGTAAGCTACCACGACATCATGATCGTTATATAGGGGACCAGTAGACGCTAACAAAGACAATACAGGGCGTTCGTGGTGGTTCACTAGACTTTAACCTTATCAGTCTGTTCCCGCCGACATACAATAACAGGCCAAATGGGCTGAGGGTCGATATCATGGAGGCTTTGGCCGCACTCAAGCCGGTAAGGTGTTGTTCAATACCCACTTCTGCCTCGAACATGATCTAACATCGGAGACAGAAATTCCTTCGCTTCCCTGGCGGTAACATGCTCGAGGGCAACACCCTCCCAACTTGGTGGAAGTGGAACGAAACGATCGGGGACCTCAAGAACCGTCCCGGCCGGGCCGGCGTCTGGGGATATCCTCTGAGTGCTGGACTGGGTTTGGTTGAATACATGCAATGGTGCGAGGACCTCAACTTGGAGCCAAGTCAGTTTTTACCCTCCTCCATTCTCAAGCCCTACAAACCCCTAACAATCTAGTTCAGTTCTCGCCGTTTGGAGTGGCCTTGCTCTCGACGGGGGCGAGCTCCCTGAATCTCGCATTGACGAGGCCGTCCAAAGCGCACTCGATGAGCTCGAATTCCTCACCGGCGACGCTTCCACACACTGGGGTGGCATTCGCGCCTCCATTCTCGGTCACACGCGTCCCTGGAAGATCCGGTACGTGGAGATTGGTAACGAGGATTGGCTGGGCGGCGGCTCTACGGGCTTTGAGAATTACAAGAAGTATCGTTTCCCCGCCTTTTTCAAGGCATTCCAGGAAAAGTACCCAGAGATCCAGCTCATCGCCTCGCCGTCAGTCTTCGATGGCATGACTATTCCCAAGCCGGCTGGTGGAGATTATCACCCGTACTTGACACCAGATAACATGGTGTTGAGTTTCAACAAGTTTGATAGTCTGACGAGGGATAACTTGACCTTGATTGGTATGCCCACTACATCCTGGAACCCCAGGACTTAGACGTGATATTGACTTTTTTTACCAGGCGAGGCAGCATCAACACACCCCAACGGCGGTATCGGCTGGGAAGGTAACCTTATGCCTTTCCCTTGGTGGGGAGGCAGTGTCGGCGAAGCCATCTTTTTGCTCGGACTGGAGCGCAATGGTGATAAAGTCATCGGCGCCACTTATGCTCCTGGTCTTCGCAACCTCAACCGCTGGCAGTGGGCCATGACGCAGATTCAGCATGCTGCTGATCCAGCCTTGACCACGCTGTCAACCAGCTACCATGTCTGGAAGGTATGTCCATCCTCCTTTTATTCATTCCCTTCATACAGATACATGACTGACAATGATCTTCATATCAGCTGCTGGGCACCACTGCCATAACCAAGACGCTTCCCGTCACCGCCACGACCGGTGGCATCGGACCGCTCTACTACGTCGCTGGAGAGACAGAAAGGGGAAGCAGCGTGTTCAAGGCCGCTGTCTACAACTCTACCGAGCCAGTTGCAGTCTCTGTCCAGTTCGCGGGACTTGGTGAAAAAGTAAAGCAGCCGCACAAGAAAACAGCGACCGCTACACTGACGGTCCTGACGGGTCCGACGAATCCGTACGAGTACAACGATCCGTGGAAGCATAACAACGTGGTGGAGGAGACCAAGACCAAGTTGAAGGCGAAGGAGGGGGGGATCTTTTCTTTCACTCTCCCACAACTGAGTGTTGCTGTTTTGGAGACGGATAGTGAATGAGACAGGTAGAGAGTGCAGTGGCATACCTAGATCAGTCCGTTTACCGACGAGAATGTAGATACCGACGTAGGTACTTTTACACAAGCGCTGCTGAGAAACCCCAGTAGAGGTAGGCGCTTCGGCCCGTGACAAACTCTTGAGGGAGCCTCATGCAGTCAATCGCAAAGGTACATTTTCATCTTTCCTAGTTCGGCACATGGATTCCAACGTGGTCGACTTCTGCATTCTTTTCTTTTTACCGCCCGCGTCCATCCGCATAACGGCATCCCCGTACGATAGGTTTGTTCCTGCCAAGAGTCAAGGGCAACGGAGGGGATCAGGGGGACGAACGATTCCCGAAATGGACATGATGGAGTCGAGTGTTCCGAGGTTTCGTTTCACAAATGCTTACCCGCGTTCCAAATACTACGCTACCAAACATGTTTCATCCTCTTCGATGGATACTACATTTGTTTGCATTTTGTGGGTGTTTGCAATTAGGGGATCTGGTGCACAGACCACAAAGCACATTCTAGCCACCAAAGAGCGCCCAAGTGCACCAGAAGAGTGGGCGCACTTTGGGGTAGTAATTGCAATTTGGGGGTTTGCACTTTTGGGGGGTTGATGTTACTGTATCCCTGGCTAGGGAGGCGCCTAGCTCGGATCTCGACAACACCACCGCTCGGAACATCGAGCCGCATCGACAACTACAATCTCGGTTGAATGCTTCCTCTTCCCTAGCTTCTGGCAACAAAGCTGGCTGTACCGCATTTTACATTTTCAACAATTCCGGCTCGGTATTGCAACACCGCGCAAGGCAAGGTCTACGGGTGTCTTGCGATGCCACCTTTCCGGTCATGGCTTCTCCTGGCGAAGATGTTGAAAGTTCCCTAGGGTTGTGGCAAGAATATCAATTGCCGACTTGCCATTGTCAAGCGCCATGAACGTTCACCCCCTTTCATGGAAGTTCGCTGGTGTTTCTCACATGCTTCCGCCGAGTGTTACCTTACCCCTGTCGAACAGGCTTCGCTTCCATGGCCATGGTCCGGACCGCTACCCTTGAATTTCCCTCCAGGCAGAGGAGAACACCGATCGGGCCATGTCCCCCCACCCATCCCCCAAGGATTATCGACACGCCCCATGCGTATGCTACGATGGAAACAAAACGTCGGGTACGATCTCGCAAAAAGACATGGACTTTATGCCGCCGGATGGAAGGCTAAGGTAACATCTCATGGATAAACACCATCGGGAGTCGAGGGGAGTCTTCGACTCTGAGATTGCAGGACCCGTAATCTGTAAGCGGTCTTAACGAGTACGGGTCTTTAGGGGGATGGTTGATGGTGAGAGAGGTGGAAGAAGCAGACAATGTCTAAAGAATATAAAATCACATCTTCCCACTCTTCTTCGTGGTGCTATTACTATCATCAGCATCAGTCGTTCCTTCTTCTACTCTCGTTCACAATCTTTACTCTCGTTCCATCACACTCTTTACTATCCACCATGAAGTTCAGCAGCGCTCTCGCTTTCCTGGCTGCGGCCGGAGCCCAGGCTCACTGTGAGTTCCCTTCTACCTACCACTGGAACTTGATATCCAGGTTGTCAACCTTTTCTTTACTAACACCTCCTGCCAGACACTTTCCCCAAGGGCTACTCCACTGGCGCCGTCTCCGGAGAATATGAACACATCCGCATGACCGAGAACCATTACAGCCGCGGCCCCGTTGCCGACGTCACCTCGGAATCCATGACCTGCTACGAGCTCAACCCCGGCACTGGCGCCGACAAGACTTTGTCCGTCGCGGCCGGGTCCAACTACACGTTTGTCGTTGGCGACAACATCGGCCATCCCGGTCCCTTGCACTTTTACATGGCCAAGGTCCCCGAGGGCAAGACGGCTGCCACTTTTGATGGCAAGGGCGCCGTTTGGTTCAAGATTTACCAGGATGGACCCCTGGGACTGGGAACCGGCGAGCTCACGTGGCCTAGTGCTGGTATGTCTTGACTTTTTCCATCTCTCCCTCATCCCATCCCATCCCGAACGGCCCCTGACCTACATATGTATCCATGATGCTAACCGGAACCCCCTCCTTTTCCCACAGGCGCCACCGAGGTCTCCGTCAAGCTCCCCTCCTGCCTTGAGTCAGGCGAGTACCTCCTCCGTGTGGAGCACATTGCTCTGCACAGCGCCGGCACCGTCGGTGGCGCGCAGCTGTACATTGCGTGCGCGCAGCTCAACGTGACGGGCGGCACCGGCACCATCAACACCAGCGGCAAGCTGGTTTCCTTCCCCGGCGCGTACAATGCCACCGACCCCGGCCTCTTGTTCAACCTCTACTACCCTGTTCCTACCAGCTATACCAACCCCGGTCCCGCTGTTGCCACTTGCGATGGTGGTGCCCAGAGCTCGGCTGCTCCTGCTCCTGCTGCGTCCTCCGCCCCTAGTGCTCCTGCCTCTGCCCCTAGTGCGACGGTCCCTGCTGTGAGCGCGACCAGCGCTGCTGCTGTGAGCAAGGCGAGCTCTGCTCCCACTGGCACCCCGGCCAAGAAGGGCTGCAAGCGCGCCGCTCGTAAGCACTAAGTAAAAGGCGGAGAAGAGAGTGAGAGAGGTTGAGTTGCCTCGCTTGTTTGAAGATGTGGTGGGCGATGGTGTTTTTGTTGAAGGACGGGGAGAGCTGTTGATCAGTGATGGGGATGTTCTTTTCTCTTCTCTGGTAGATATTTTTATTATTGGTCGACCTTGCATTGGGAGCCATTGTTGCTCTGTCTGTACATAGCGAAACATAGCATATAGAGTCAAATTTTTGGTCGACTTCTTTTTGCAACCCCCAGACTCAGATATTCACTATGCTTATCATGTCTCATTGTAATCTGTTGTATACATGATACCTCTTTCATAAGACTTCCGTCGGTTTCGTCATCATCCTACGATCTTGGCAAGTCAGCTCAGTCTCCAAGTGGTTGTGGCCTGCTTCGCCCATTTCGTCTTTTGAAGCTTTCTCTGCAACATGTTGCAGCTCTTTTCAACTCCCACCTAGGTAATGACCAGAGCCTGGGAAATGATACGACTGGGTTTTTGAAGTGACGAATGATGGGTTGAGGATTGAAGCTTCTCCCATCAAGATTCAGCGCAATCGATGGTCTTGGAGAGGTGTTGGTTGAGGAAGTGACGGATGACAAGAGGCTGAGGTAGGTGGCCCGGCCCGGGCCGTGCTCCCCTAAAGGGGAAATATTCAGTTACTGTACACTACCTGGCTCCAGTCTACTAGTCTAGACCTAAGACAGCGTGGGTGCGTTTGTAGGTACCTACCCCACAAGGGTCTTTCCACTAGACAACGCTAAGACCCCGCTGTGGATGGCGCTAGGCGCAAACAGTAAGGAAACACATGCTTTTCATTGTTACCTTGAAAACGGAATGATGAAGCTTTTGTTGATATTTGCATCAAAGACCCAACAGCTTCTAGTCTAGTTTCTCTCTCTACAGCTCCTAGACTACGGAGCCTATTCTCTTCTCTGTCTTTACTATAGCATTTCTCATCGACCTGATGTGATAGACCTCCTGCTATCAGACGATACCTTCCACCCGGTTTTCGAAATCCGTCCCAGATCGCCCCGCGCACACCATGGGCCACGATATATCAAAACCTACGGGCGAGCCAGTCTCGTTCCACCACTCTGGTTCCCCTATGACTGCCGCGGGTATGCCGAACTTCGCCGTCCGGAAGCAAAGTTCAAGGAAACCTCGAAATCAGAGGCAAAAGAAGATCAGAAACCGACGCGCCCAAAAAGATGAAGGCCCTACGAACCTCGGCGCACGTACACACCCCTCCATACCTATGCTCTGTCCGGACTGGGTGTGGTCGACCATGTCCAACGTGAGGTATGTGCCAGTGGCTCTCCACGACCTCAGTCCTCTTTGGTCCCATTCGCAAATTGTCATCTCTGACCCAATCTCACCGCACGCGACTGACCTGTTCTCTTCTCGCCCAACAGCGTAGCCAAAGACCGCGAATGGTTTACGACCTACACCCCCTTCAAATCTACCGTCTGCATCAGCGGTCAAAACCTCGCCGTCCGCGGCATTGGTACCGTCAACCTCAACGTCAAACGCCACCCAGCGCGCACCGGCCGGCGAAATCAAAGCATCCTCCCTCTCAGAACAGTCCTACACGTGCCCGACGCGACCTGCAATATCCTCGCCAAGATCCCAAATATCGATGGACAGTCGTGCTCCGTGTACATCTTTCCAGCCCGGGGCGAAAGTAGGAGCTACTCAGTCATGGACGGTGAAGAGGTAGAAGGCCACCACACGGGGCAGACGCAGCAAAAGGAACTGATGAAAGGCTGCATCAAAGACCACACGGGAAAAATGGTTGCCTACTTTGATCCAGACCACGTATTGTTCACGCTGAAACTGAGCGGGCCGCCGATCGGACCGATAACGCGGGAGTCGGTTCTTAAAGCGTGGCCCGAAAGTTTACCCTTCAGCATCTTTGCGCAATGGGCCGCTGATGAACTGGACAAATGGAGTTTGAAGCGGGAGATGCAAAACTTGCTCGCGGATAGAGATGTGGATCAGGACAGCAACGATGATGCCAGCAGCGCGACGCTCGACACCGGTAATGATGAGGCCGATCCGGACTTTGTTTCGGGCAACGACAACGGCGGCAGCAGTAACAACAACAATGTCGGTCCTGGTTCTGAGATGAGGCGAAAGCAACACCCGGGCGACGGGCGATATACTCAGGAGGAGAGGCAATTTCTCAAGAGAAACTGGAAAACGGAGTGGAAGTTCCTAACCTTATACGGACTCGACATGAATGACGACAAGGCAAGGGACTTGGGAAGAGACATTTTGAGAACCATGATGGAAAAGGACAAAGTAGAAAAGATGAGCGCCAACAGGCGGGCGGGACGCGGGGCGAGACCCCGAAGAAAACAAGCGCCACGCAGCAAGGTTATCAAGCGCAGCGGACCAGGAAGAGCACAAAGAGCAAATAACTTGAAGAGCGAGCCACAACAGAATAGGTTTTTGACAGCGAGACTGGGCAATTATCGGGTTACACGGGCGCCACAACGCAGGCTGGGTAGCGGCAGATTGACTGTTATCAAAGAGGAAAGCCCGTGATACAAGCAAACCAGGCTACACAGATCTGGATTGTATTACATTTTGAACACTGGAAGAAGCGTGACGGACGGATTGGTTAGGCGTTCTTGGTCGGTTAGGGTGAGTTGGTCTACTTTTGTAAAATAAAGATCCTGGGTTGTCACTTTGGATCGGATCGGATAGATGGATGGCTTCGGGTTACCATTTTTGGGGCATGAATACCTACCGGTCATTGTGGAATGGACACAGGTACCGTATACCATAGCATGAGGTTTCCTTTTTGGTTTACCTCTTTCAACTTTGTCAAGTCATCGCTTGCTGAGATGGGTGTAACTATCCTAGGTACCTAGACATGGTGGGAGATTGGGGAAGCAATCAAGACTGCCCGACGAGTCCATCAATACCTACCTATCTACCTAGGTAGGCACCCATGAGCCAGCCACACGCGCGCTTGAAGTATCCAACCACTCACTACTACCGCGACGAGTGACTTGTACTGTACAATATCGCGTGGGTGTCTGTCTCATGGCGATAGCGGTACCACATCCTCGGGACAAACCTCGACCAATCCCAAGGCTGTGCGGCTCAAGTATATATATCCGATATCTGTACGTCTGTCCCCTTTCCTTCTGGGTAACACGACGTCATAGCAGCCTTGTCATCGACACCATCGTGAGAACAGCGGCGTTTCGTTCACCATTTGGCGTTGTTGCTGATGGGACTTTTTCCAAATGAACGTATTGGTCGACTGAGCAGTTTTATCGCCTTGGAAGGTACCTAAGCGCCTGACACTCGAAGAAACGAAGATACTGACAAAGTGATGATACCATTTAGAACTTCTGGAACTGAAAGTCCATCTCGTACGGAACAGCCATCTCAGATTGAACCTTTTGACACAAGCAACCACGATGGTATAAAACAGCTACAGCAGCACCCTATGGTCATGGTTGTGGTTGTGGATATCCAGGCAATCCCGCTTCGCTGAGTTTACCTAAGGTCATCGGCCGTTCAGGTTCTGCGAAACATGCTTCCTCAGGTTCAGTGGCGAAGTGAAGGATCAAGGTCAGCCACTTCACTTGCACATATGTAACTTGGCGCCGCAGAACCTTGATCTCGCAGACCGCAGAAGAGTGCAGGAGGACATATACCAGACATTTCACCTCCGCTTCGGAGTCGATTACCGTTGCGGCAGTGCCCTTCCCTCGAAATATATGTGGCCTTTTTAGGGTTCTCCATATCAACCTTCTACACCTTGCCTCCTCTCGACACCGTCCACCGAGATCAGATCGAAGAGCTCTTCACCAGAACTGCCATTCACCAGGACCGGGAAACCATTGAAAACCTTCAAGTATCAGGTTCGTTTAAACCTCAAGGTTCATACATCAGCTGCCAGTCACATCTACCACCAGCTGTCTCCCACACAATTCGACGTCGTCTCAACAAATCGTGCCCTTTACCATTCACTCGTGGTAAGCTGATCTGAACCTTCGGCCAACCGGCAACCTGAAATAAAACGTCAGCCGACTTCGGACGCTGTCAAGTCCATCACAAGCACCCTTTGGCCTATACCTTTTACAAGACGACAGACCTTACCATATCCAGGCTTCTCCCGTCGTCTTCTCTTGATCAAAGGCGCAGCCATCCAAAGACTCGATACGACTCTATCCCTTCACCTCAAGCATTACTTCGTCCGGTGCCCTCGGGCAATCTTGTCGCTCGCTTCTTTGACCTATCGTCCGATAATCGGTTATATCATCATGTCGCTCTCTGAACCTGTCTTCGTCGATAGCAGCGATGGCACTCTTGTGCCCAGCTACGCCATCGACAACAGCGTCAATAACAGCGCCGGAAACACTGTTACGCCCAGCAGCCCTATCATTGCACCTCGACTACCCGTCGAACTCCTCATGTGCATCTGCGACTTTCTCCCCAACCGCAGAGATATCGTCAACTTGTCAGCCACGTGCCAAGAACTCCGCGGTGAGCTGTACTACACGCTGGTCCACCGGGATCTTCGCTCCGGCCGCCTTATCACTCTGAAATATGGCCTTCAAACCCGCAACATAAGAGTCATCAAGCCGTTCCTTAACCGCTATCGGCATCTGATCACGCGTCTCACCGTGACTCCCAAAAAGAAAGAGGTGACGCCGAACAAAAAGGCCATCACCGGCGAGGTTCCTGCCAGGGAGGTCGTTCCCAAAAGGGTCAACGACCCACAAAATGACACTGATAAAGCCGGCACCATCAACCAAACAGTTCTCCCAGTTCGCACAAGAGTACCATCTCCCTCCAAAACCATCATCTCCTTCCGCGATGAGTACCTCCCCTCCCTCCGGCTCATCCGTCCCCTCCTCACCTCCGCACTCGAGGAAGCCCTTCTCGCCCACGACTTGACCTTTGCCGAAGAACTTCTCTGGCACGGCAACAAGGATCTAATTCCCAGCCTCACGCCCGTTCTGGAATCCGTGCTCTGGTCTGCCTTTAATCCCAAGACCAGTCGTTATACCGGTGAAGCTCTTGACCATCGCCCAGACCACAGGTGTGCAGACCCAGGTCCAATTAGCCCTATTGTATGGACCTGGAAAACCTGTCCTGTGGCTGCTGTCAAGCTGTTGATGAAGTTTGGAGCGAAGGGAAATCGTGCCGGTGTTTGGGCGGAGGGCAAGAAGATTCGGAAGAGGAGGAGGGAGTGGTTTAGCGGGAATGGTGGGAATGGTGGCAGTATCATCAACAACGACTCTTCCTTAAACTCACCATCCGAGGAGGACGAGACTCCCGAAACTACTGACGCCTACGATGGCTACTTCCACCCCCGAACGCAAACTCATGCCGCTCACGTTCACCAGCCGGCCATGCCGCCTAACCGGTTATGGACAGGCTTGGAGCTGGTTGCGTACCTTTATCAAGAAACGTGTGAGCGCGCGGCGGCGGCACAAGCTGCTGATGTTGGTGTTGCTGTTGCTGCTCCTGCTACTGCTACTGCCGGTTCTGCTGACTCTGGTGCTGATGTGGGTCCTGCTGCTGCTTCTGCGGGTGCTGCTCCGGTGGCTAAGAATAGGGGCATAAAACGCAACTTTTCTGGTAGCTTCCGCAACCCAAGTTCGGGTTCGCAACCTAGCCCTGGAGCAGGCAAAGAACATGGCTTCTTCCCGGTAACATGCGAACATCACGTCGAGAGAGGAGAAGGCGGCTGCCTCAAGCAGCTTATCGAAGTCTTGAGTGATAGCGTCGCTCACGGCGAGATCCTCCGAGTTACCAGCTTGAGCAGCAACGGGCATGCACGTGTACCAAAAACTCCCCTTCTAGAACACGATCTCGACAACATGCTCAAACTAACTGAAATCACCGTCCCGTTTGTTAAGATGCTCATCAACGAGCAAGCAGGGAAACTTTTTCAGGAGATCTTTGAGGAAGCTGAGAAGAGAATATCTGAACGGCTCGATGGGTTGATGGAGAGGAGAACGAGGCTCGAGAAGAACAAGAAAATGAAGACGGAGAGCATGACGAAGACCCAATTTGGGGGTGGAGAAGAGGATGAAGACTTTTGGCTGGAAGAGCAGGAGTTGGATCTTGATGAGGGGGAGCCAGAGGAGGGGAACCCAGAGGAGGAGGAGGATGACGAGGAATGAGCAGTGTTGTCTCGAATAGAGGCACTGCCGTTCAAGGCTGTAGCAGGGTGGCACGTTCGGGATCGCTTACAATACCGCGTCCAGTTATTCAACCAGGGAGATCTTTTCGCCAATTTGGTGTCTGATGAAAACGAGACTTATTGTCAGCTGTATTTCGTTGGTGTTCGTCCCAAACCATGTTCAGCGCTGAACCGCGATAGGAGCCACTGACTGGCTCGACGATGCTAAGCATGTATGAAACCCGGGATTTCCATGCTCTGTTGGGGGCAGGCATATGAGGCGTGTGGAAGATATTTATAACTCCATCAGCGCGGTAAAGCCGGGAGCTTTTCTTTAGCATCATCAGCTTCGACAACGATTGGATGCTGGGCAGTGAATGTTGGTCGAGGCATAGTGTTCTGGTTCATTCAGAAATGTTTTTGAAGTGCAGATATTCCGCGATTATAGAGATTGTGATTTCCAACCGTGACCAGTCCCGTGTTTGCATCTGCGATGAATGAAGAGCTCGATGACATCGATGGCGAGGACGATTGTAAAAAGAGAAAGGATATCAAGTGCCTTGGATGTTTTCAAGAAGAAAAAGGGAATGTCCTACCGCCTGACAGAGAAAAAAAAACAGACAGTTGGATGAGTGTAGAGGCAGGTGGGTGACGACTGCCACAGGTAGAAGGAACAAGGCCCATCACTTGGCGAAAAAAATAAAAAATAAAAAGGGAGTCACGGACTTTGATATCAGAGAAATTTGCAGAGGGAACCAAGGCCTTCTACTTGGGTGTTCTGTTCCTGCCGCGCAAAAAGTAACGTCACCTTGTGGAAGGAGCGAAGCAAATGCACTTGTACCTTTGTGCAAACTGAGTGCAAAACCACCACCACACTTCGCAACAAGCGTATCATCAGCCCTTCAACGTCCCATTCAACCGATATAAAAAGGAAAACATCAAAAACAACAAAAAGGAATCATTTGGACGTCAAGAACATCAAAAAAAAGCCAAAAAAACATGACGTCACCTGCAGGATTCGAACCTGCGCCCACTAATGGATTGCCTACGCTATACTATTATGTAATAGCAGGGCAACGCGTTAACCACTCCGCCAAAGTGACTAGTCGTTGTTGTTGAATTTATAGGTCAAAAAGCAAAACTATATACCAAACTAGAGGCATCTGACCCCCTCCCCAATGGGTAGACTGTATAATTTCGGGCAACTCAGATTCCAGGTCAGGCATATACACCTGGTGCCCAGCTAGGAATCAAATGGCTCGTTTAGCATATTTGTGCATTCTATGTCCTCTGTACTCGCTGTATTTGGGAGGATGATTCTGGGTTACCCCACCCTCCAGTCGATTCGCTCGGTCCTTCTGAAGCCCAGTCCCTGTCCTCTCTACTATTCCCTCCCTATTGTTCTTTTGCCCTGCATCATCGTCGTCGGTTGGGTATATAGACCTCCGCTTGGATTCATTGACTCCCCCACCCTTTTGCGTAGTATTTGCATGACAGAAAGCAGCATTTTGAAAGTGCAACGGGCAGAATCTGGCATCCTTTTCCAGCTAGACACCAGGTGTATGTGCCTGACCTGGAATCTGAATTCCGCGAAATTCTACGGTAGCTTGCAGGCTGTAGTTGTATGTACAAAGCCGGATGCTTCATGACAGTGTAGATGATGTTGTGGATATCAATACAGAGATCTACACATTGCGACTGGTTGAAAATAATGGAATCACCCAAGCCTTCTTGCAAGTAGCAGCCACTGCATTAACCACTCCGCCAAAGTGACCAGTGGTTGTTATTTGGTGCATTCCTTCCTCCGCCTATGTACTGACTAAAGATAGTAGTGCTGCTGAGCTTTACGCTGCAGGGTGTTGTGGATGATTGATATGGGATCCGCATCTGCATTGATGCTGGCGGCAGGCGTATAGTTCATTGGCTGCCAATGATAAACCACCGCAAAGACTTGGGCCGTTCGCTTTGGGAAACTGGCCTAATCAATACTATAGGTAAACACATATATGCCAGCATGCTGCAACATTTACAGACATCGTAGATATACAAGGAAGTGGTTTTGAATGTCCCTACCCTTCAGCGGTCTTGAAACGTCAAGAGAAAAAGGCAGGACACGAGACGAATTGAATTTACAGTCCCCCGGGGTAGCAGGTAGTAACCCCAAGCATTACCAAGACCTCCTTTTTCCATACAGACCACCTACCCTTGGCCCAATGAGATTCAGATGTTCATGTTCAGCCTCAAGAAGCTTGTGTCCATGTGGAACTTCAAAATCACAAAGGACTGGATTACACAGGGTTAATTGGGAGTTTGACATGTCGTCGAGATATTGCAGCAACGGAGAGAACAAAGAAAAAGAAACAAAAAGTCCACAAAGGGGAACAGGACACTGACGAACCAGAAGAGACGATTGCTGTTGAACTGCGGGGCTCATTTCTCATCGTCCGCCATTATATAGGCCTGAACGGCATGTGATATGCATAGGCTGATCAGTCTCTTGACTTGGCAACTGGACGGAATGTATCAAGTGGCTTCGATAGAAAATTGCATTCTGGGCATTTCGGCAGCGAGTCGTTTAGTCGCCTAGAGATAGATATTGGGAACCACCATCATTGCTAGGGCTAAATATGGCGACGATCTGATGATCCTAGACAGAGTGAGAACGTGGTTGTCAAGCGTCCTCCTGATGGTGCCAGGTGTGTGCATGGTGGATGACTTTGGTTCGTGTCGAGCGTTAAAGGTGGAGGTCACCCACAACAACAAGGGCACATCAGTGGACTCACTCGGTATAGTGGTCGGTCCCTTGTTTTTCTCCAGCGCTTTGTTGTTTAGGTCCGTCTGCCTAGCTAAAGGTAGCTGAAGTTTGGTTGATACCTATTATGGAGTTTGAACCACATCAGGAGATTGCCATGACATGCTATTTTGATTACCCTCCGGATGGTTGTACAAAAGCTATTTTTCTCTGTTTATCCTGTCCCGTCAAAAAGGCAATTGCCTTATTAGACTATGTATCTGACAGCTCGGAAACCTGACAAATGGATATAGGAAAAAGAGAGAAAGCGGCAGATTTTCCAAAAGGGTCTATCGGATATTGCAACCCCTGAGAAGACCCCTTAGTGTACGCAGTAGTGAATAGTTCCAGGGGTAGAGACAGGGCTCAAAAACTCGACTCGTCCGAGCGTGGTGGTAAATTTCGGTGGGCCCCCCAGGTTGCAACGCTTGGGGCTTGGCGAAACCCAAACCAGGAACGCGGTTGATATCGATCCTCTCTCTTCAAGTCCAGGCCTGTTTCAGATACATGCTTGGATCAGGAAGATCGGACAAGGGGAGTTGAAGTTATGACGGAGACAAAAAAGCATTCAGGGTCCGGATCGATGGAGGCTGAGGAGAGGAGGTTCTTGGAGAGACGCTCACAAAGTCAGATAACTGCCGTGAAGGAAAATATCATGGAATGTCATGTGCACGGACGGCATCAATCTGATGGGTACCTCTACCTAGTGGGCACTAAAGTTTCATTTGGCAGCACAAAAGGGGAAAGCGCAGTCTGTGTGAGCCAACGAGCGTCCAAGAGGCCATGCCGGCATTGTGACTTGCATTTAGTACATATCCGAAAAAAGGGGCCTCTGCATCGAGGGGACGAGGGGGCATGTCACTACTTTGTTCCATCTGATCTTCTCCAGATTTCCTGTCAAGACTTGAGTTGAGTCCAGGCTTTGAAGCAGTTGTAAACTAGAACAAAAGACTCGCGGCGGAGATTGGTAGGAGACAGACTTATTTCCGTTATGTGTTGGTCTGAGGAAGGCATCATGGAAGCATTTGTGCCAGGGAGGCGCGCGCAATGGACTCAAAGGCCCAGGAAAGTCCCTGGTCAAGTTGCCCGTGGTTCTGGGCTGCGCACGTCTGGGCTGGTACCTGAATCAGTGGTACCTTGACCGTGCGGAGCGAATCCCCGCACTCCCGCACAGGATCTGAGTTCGAACGCTCCGTCCCGGTCAGGCACTGCACTGCATTCCATTCCGTCCCCTTGAGACCAAGTTTTTTTTCCCTCTTGTTTCATACCTACTTACCTTGGGTACCTTACTACTCAACCTCCGTCAAGTCGGAATTCGAGTACGGTTGGCTCAATTCACTCGGTCTCTCGCTCTCCTCGTCACTGCAGCTTTAGAAGTAATGGGAGGCACAAGGCTTCCACTTTCCAAGGAGACTCCAGTTCTGAGTCCGGGGAAGGAAATCTGAAGTTTCCATGCCAGCGATACCCCACTTTCAGCGCCGTGCTAAGGTGTCATGGATTAGAGGATCAGCCTGACGTGACCTTTTCAACCCAAGTTTAATTTCAATTCCGTCCGACCACAGTTTGTCAACACTTGACACACGACGAACCGGAGGAGGAGCGTAACTTTAGGCAAGTCGCCCGGGTACTCCAACTACATGTAGACGGGAGGTATACTCAGCAACAACGAACCGACTTGATCTAACCACACACACCCTCCACGGCACCCCGCCAATTGTCGCTGTGAGCCGCAGTCCTTTGGGGAACAAGTCGAAGTCACACATTCCTTTCATCCATCCCAGCCGGGCAGTTCCTCCCGTGCCACACCAACACAGATTGATTACACCACACACATTACCTTACTAGTTACAGGGCGGGCACTCACCTAGACGTACCTAGTGTACACACTCGCATATCTGCCGTGCTGTACCTACTCTTTACACGCCCACTTTACTGCCCGGTACCTACCTCTACATCCGATCCATCCACATTGGGTTCAGCGCAGCGGGTTCCTGTGTCGTTCCTCGATCGTCGTCCGTGGATGCCCCTTGCACCGCGCCAATAATCAGCCCGTTTGATTGCGCGCAACGGGGATTGGCTTGGGCGCGTTCCAGTCTCTCCAGTTTCACTCCAGTGTGGATGGCCTCGGTAGCCTGTCACTGCTTATCCCAACCTAATCCATCCCGGTCTCTTTACTTTTTTTTTACCTTCTGAGTAAAGGTGTGTCTTGGGTCTTGCTTGCCTCGAACTAGACCAGAGTGGCTCCGGCTACTGTACACCACAATGCATTCTCCAGATACGGCGCGCCGAAGTGCGAATGCGAGGCGGAACCACAACCAGCACCCTGACCCAAGGTTAGACTTGAGGATCAACACCAGAGATACTCCGACTCCCCCTTCCCATCTCGGCCATCACACGAGCCATCACAGGAGGCACAGCAGCGACGACTTTCTGCAAACCACGCCCGCGCCGCACCCCTTCCTCCACCCGTCCACGCCCCCCAAGCGCAAAAGTGGAAGGTCTCCCTCTGGTGCCCGCTCGCTGAGGGACCCTGTGCGGAACGCCGCCGATATCGAGTCCTTTCTTCAAAGCCTCAGACCCGTCGACACGAACATGTCGAAGGAGTCCGATCCCTCCGAACACCCCTCCGAACCCTCCCCCGAATCGACGCGCCCGCCCCATCGCGACTCGCACGACCTCTCGCTCTCGCCCCGCCAGTTTACCCGCGATTCCCTGGTCACAAACATGCTCCTGGGACTCGACAAGCTGTCATTGGAGCAGATGGGCACCTCGTTCGGCGGGTCACGGAACGCCTTTGACGATTCCAACATCTACTCGTACGGAAACGACACCGGTCGCACAATGTCGTTCAACTCAAGGGCAGGTCGTGGACATGCGTACACTTACAGCTCCGATTATGAGGCAGAGGATAGGTTGTCGCGCAGGCGCCGGAGTAACAGCAGTTCGGGCTACCAATCAGGCCTGGGTCGCATCAACAGCATGCGCGAGCTGGGTGGCACGCCACGGGCGATACATTCGAGAGGCGGCAAGGGCAGCAAAGGCAGCAGCACTAACAGCATAGACCCAGGCTATGCGCAGGTTCTTGGCAGCCAGCGCTGGGCCCGAGGTATTGGCAGATCATCCAGCTTTGATTGCGGCGACGCAAGGCCCTCCACCAGTCAACAACAGCCTCCGTGGCACATTGAGTTTTCAAAATCCCTTTTTGACAACGGCCACGAGCACGACTACGATGCCGCGCCTACCCCTCACGTCCCCGCCGGCCCACGAAGGCTGACTACCGTCCCGTCATTGCCCGTTCTTGCGCCCCCAGACACAAAGAGCAACTCCAAATTGACGCCCAAAGCCCCGGGTAATGATCGCCCACGCAGCATGAGATCTTCAAAGAGCGCATCGACGGTGCGCCAGTCCGAAGTGAAATACAATGCCCAGCGCGATGTTCCCTCCGTTCCTCCGGCTTCCATTCCTCCCTTTGACGTGGAAGCAGCGCCTGCTCCCCATGTCGGCTACGAGAAGACCAAGGATACAATGCTTGAGAACCCGATAAACGCCATACACCAAGCCATCCAACAGCCAAAGGAGAAATCTGGCTTTTTCCGCAAATTGTTTGGTTCGTCCAAGGCGAACTCTCAAACCCCGCCCACGTTCCCATACCTATCATCGACAGCCAACGACGGCTCGAGCAGTAAGGTGAATTCGCTCAAGTCGCCAACCCTCCCACCTGTTCGCGAGCCACCCCAGACCGTCACACATACGCTGCAAAAGAAGACTTCGTCCTTTTTCAAGAGGCGGAAGCAGTCCATCACGGAACTGGAACTACCGCCGATCCCTCATTTACCGAACAAGTCGCCAGCCAGAATGACTCTGGGCAATCGAGACACCCTGATGGCTAGGCCGGAGCCGAGTCCCATGGGCGGCAGCTCAAGGCGGGCTATGGACCCGTTCTTGCAGGATAGTCCTATTATTGAATCGTTTGCCGATGCCCCTCTACCGTCGACAGAGGCTTCTGACTCGGGCGCGCCATACAGATCTTTGGAGGATTCTCCCGAGATCAGACGGAACAAGGATAGTTATCAAAGAGGATTCTCTCCCGACTACGAACCGAGTCCAAAAGCCGTGATACGCGCCATCGACCCTAACTCTTCTAGCGACTCGGTTGAGGCCAGACAGCCTCGAATAGAAATGCCAGGCAGGCCAGCGCTCGATCGAACCATGACTTCACCCCCGAGATCATTCTTGCGCGATGATAGCGAGAGCGAATACAGTCCCGAATCGAAGACAGTTTCTCGCACCGAGTCCCGTAAACTAAGCCTGAGGCCGGGTCGAGCAAAGGAAAAGAAGAGACGATCCTCTTCGCCGACGGTGTCCAAGTCGAAGAGCTACCCTAGCCTTGGCAAGTCAAAGGAGGACTTGAAGGCTCCTGCTCGTCAGAACTCCAAGATGTCCTCCAAAGCGAGCAAGAAACCCAGCTTGCCTAGTTTACGGGTAGATAATACCGAGCCTAATTTGCTGGGCTTGGGCGCAGGTGGCTTGAAGACTGCCGAATCAATCAAGCCGGCCAGCAAATCAGAACTCGACGAGCCCGAACAATTTGTGGTCGGCGACCCCACCGACGATGACCGGCAGAAGGCGCTCAAAATTTACGAAGGTAATGAGGACTTCATTGCCAGAGACAAGGCGGCCGCATGGATGGGTGAGGAGGGTCCTGTCCGGCAACGCACGCTCCGGGCGTACATGGAAAACTATGAATTTGAGAACATGAGTGTTTGTGCTAGTTTGCGACAGCTTTGCAACCGCCTCCTTTTGAGGGCGGAAACCCAGCAGGTTGATCGGATTCTGGTCGCTTTCTCCAACCGATGGTGTGAATGCAATCCCAACCATGGGTTCAAATCAATGGGTAAGTCCTGCTTGGAATGCAATTGAAGTGTTTCTTGCGCTGACAATCTACGTTACAGACATCATTCACACCATTTGCTACTCCATCATGCTCCTCAATACGGACTTGCATATGGCTGATATTGAACACAAGATGACCAAGAGCCAGTTCATCAAGAACACCATGACCACGATCCGACAGGCACTCGAGGATTCGAATCCAGAAGCATTCGAACGTCCCAGTATTCTACCTGGCAAAGGTGCCAGTCTTGGCGTTGAGGGCAACCGTCGCAACTCTAGTGAAGATAACAAACACAGTTTCAGACATTCTTTCAAGCCGCCAGCACGGCCGACGTCCGGCTTTGGTACAATAACAGATTCGTCTACCGCTGATAGTTGCGGGCCTCTCGTAAGAGCGCCCTTTGATGGGCCCCTGAAGGGATGGGAATCGCAAGTCGAAGCAGTCCTCAAAGACATCTACTCATCCATCCGCGACGAAAGCCTACCGTTATTTGGCGGTGCCGCCAATACGACGGGTCTCTCGACAACCGCCCAAGGCAGCTTATCGGTTATGGGTGTGCTCAAGCGGAGCCCTAGTGTACTGAGTAAAGCACCATCGGAGGGTATGGCTTCCACTCGGGGTAGGATTCCCGAAGGGCCCAAAGCGAATTCATCCAGATGGAACTCAAAGAGTCGGTCGAGACCAAGAGGCTTCGGAACTAGCTTTAATTCGAGCCGGACTAGCTTTGACGACGGAAACTCACTTTGGAGCCCCACCGAATCCTCGGCGACCTGGAGCAAAGCGTCGCTGGGTAGGACCCATACGACCATGTCCATGGACTCTTTTGGATCCTCCTTCCGTGGCGACTATCAGCAATCGATTGGGTTTGCAAATGCGCTTAGTCAGGCCATCATACGCGAAGACAACACACTTGATCTCGCGATTAGCAAGACGGAGGATTTCAACGCCGGGGAGCTGCTGGAAGATGAGTCCCTGGAATTAGCCGGTCCTCCATGGGTCAAGGAGGGTATTGTTACGCACAAACATCATATGGAAACCGTCGACAAACGGTCCAAAGAACGCACATGGAACGAGGTCTTTGCAGTTATCCAGAAGGGACAGCTAAGCTTGTTCTCCTTCTCTCCAAACAAATCGACAAGCAGGAAAAGGGGAATGCGCAGTAACGCACCAAAGGGAGGAGTTGTTGGTGGTGGCAACTGGCAAGACAATGCGGTAAAAGTGGGCACGTTTTCGCTGCGCCAGACACTGGCGACGATTATGCCGCCACCAGGCTATTCGCGAGCCCGTCCGCACGTCTGGTGTTTGTCGTTACCTAACGGGGCGCTCCATTTGTTCCAGGTCGGAACGGCCGAGATTTGCAGGGAATTTGTGACTACAGCCAACTATTGGAGCGCGCGGTCAAGCACCCATCCCATGATAGGCGGTGTCTCCAATATCGAATACGGCTGGAGTGATGCGGTCATCAACTCGACCCGGGTTTCTGGCATCCAAAGTAATGGCGACCTGAACAACACAGGTGGCGGCGGCGGCGGCGGCGGCGGCGGCGGAACTGCCGGGCGTCCTGCTAGCAACAGCGTCAGCAGCAACTACAAAGGCCATTCACGCCCTGGCAGCGCAGCAAACGCGGCATCGGCAATGGCAGCGATGGCGGTTTCCAGCACGATCTCTGGCAGCCGTGCCTCGCTCCATAGTCGACGCAGTGTTAGAAGCTCTTCTTTCGACTTTGGTCGGCCGGGAAGCTCGGCCAGCAGCGGCGCCCTCGGTGTCACATTCAGCGGCCCCGGCGCACTCCCCCGTCCCAACCACGCATCATCGTCCTCGAAGCTACCAGGTGATAAGATTCACATTGCCGAGTGGACACCGCCCTCGCAGTCCCTTCGGCCCAGCACCCTTTCGGAGCGTGAACAGTTTGGGCATCTCATCGCCTACGTCAGGAGTCTTGAAGAAGACTTCCAAAAGCATAATTCGCTCAGGAGTCCTATGCTTCTGGCATTCTCGCCTCGATCAGTGAACGCGGCCAAGGCGATGACCAACTGGGAGAAGAAGAGCCAGCATCTCCTCAACGAAATTGTGAAGTACAGGACGTATGTAGACAGCCTGCGCGAGGCAGATATCAGGAGGTCGGAGATTTACCGTGAAAGGGAGAATGCGAGACGCGCGGCAAGGGGTGAGGATGTGGTTGACAGCGATGGAGAAGGCGAACCTTTACCTGGTGAGGCCATGGATGCGTCGCTGGAAAGGGAGGTCAAGGGCTAAGGGACAACATAATGGATGGATGATATGGTATGTCGTGAAGAGCTTGGGAAAGAAAGAGAAAGAGGGGACAAAGGCGTTTAAGGTAGATTTTGGCGAAGATGACAAGCGTGACTTCATGGGGACGGGGATCTTTTATCGCTAAACACCACAAACACACACACACACACACACACACTCTTCCTTTACGTTATACCATGGCATAGAGCAAGCGAGCATGCATGCATGACAAATTCTGTCTATCGTTACTTTCTGGGGTGCTTACGACTTGAGAATACATATTTAATACCTTCCTGGCACTTGTCGGTCTGGACCATAGGTCTCACCGAGGAGCATTTGTGAATGCCCTCAACATAGAACGACGACGACGGCATTGGTAGGTGTGACAAACAGTGACCAATCAGACGAAGCTGTGAGTGATGCAAAAGTGGAGACGAATATTCAAGGGTTAGGATTGGCCACACACTGTACATAGTAGTCACCTAACTAACAGGGAAAGCTAGACAAAATCATGTGATACCGTGTGAGGAAGGCGCGATTCGCCCCCCACCCTTCCGATCTTCGCGTCTGTGTTTAGTCAACATTGTTAAGGTAAGCAGGCGCCAATCGCCATCTTCCTTCCTGGAGCCCGCTTAGTCTTTTTGCGGTGGTTTTTTCCTTTCCCTCTCATTTGCCTTCCGGAATTTTCGGTTATTGTTCTTTTGAGTGACGGGCGTGAAATAAAAAATTCCCACATAGAGATACAGGTCTAGCGTTGTTCCTAGGAAGCTACCGAGGCCGTTGTAACAAAGCCCGTTCCTTACAGCGAAGATGTAAGCACACACCTCCCCATCCCATCAATCACCAACATCACCACTCTTAACATCCGGATAATAACATCCTTGAGTCTCGATAGGACAGCATCCATGGTCTCAACATCCAAGGCCGCCTCCAAGGACAACAGCACCAACAGTCTCGCTCTCACTCAACGCAGCAAGTTCCCCACACCTCAATCCCTCGATAAACTCACCAAGCCGTTCAAATGCCCCGGCTCCGCGACGCGCACCGTAGCCGTCGACCGGCCGGCACGAAAGCGCAGAAAGATCGATTATAAAGGTGCTGGTGGCGAAGACGACGAGGATGGCGCCGACAAGCCCTACACCAACGCCGATCGGCTCGCCCTCGCCAACCGCGACGCCAACAAGTTCCCCGTGTTCGCAGTCAAAGACAAGTCACAGGTATTTCGCAAGGCGTTCTCCGTGCCGCTCATCAACAAGAACACGACCGCGTACAACCCAAACCGCCCCCCACCCACGCTCGGCCTGAGACAGGGCGCCGTCTTTGTGGCTAAGCCGCTGCATGACCCGTGCGACGAGTTTGCTATTGTGCTGTATGATCCGACAGTGGATGATAAGCCCAAGGATACGGCGCCAAAGGCCATTGAAGAAAAGAAGGAAGAACCAGAGGTCAAGGTTGATGCGCCGCTGGTGCACAAGAGTCTGGCGGAGATTCTGGGCATCAAGAAGAAAGTCGAGGGTGAGCACCCTCGTGTCCCGGTGGTGATTGATCCCAGGCTGGCCAAGGTGCTGCGGCCGCATCAGATCGAGGGTGTCCGGTTCATGTACCGGTGCGTGACGGGCATGATTGATGAGAAGGCGAATGGTTGCATCATGGCGGACGAGATGGGCTTGGGAAAGACGTTGCAGTGCATCACGCTACTGTGGACGCTGTTGAAGCAGTCGCCGGATGCTGGAAAGTCGACGATCCAAAAGGCCATTGTGGCGTGTCCGTCGAGTTTGGTCAGGAATTGGGCGAATGAGTTGGTCAAATGGTTGGGCGCGGACGCTATCACGCCCTTTGCCATTGATGGAAAGGCCTCGAAGGAGGAGTTGACGAGGCAGCTGCGGCAGTGGGCGATTGCCAGTGGACGGTCTGTGACGAGACCGGTGATCATCGTCTCGTACGAGACGCTAAGGCTCAATGTGGACGAGCTTAAGGGGACTCCCATTGGGTTGATGCTTTGCGACGAGGGTCATCGCCTGAAGAACGGAGACAGTCAGACGTTTAGCGCCTTGAACAGCCTGAATGTTTCGAGGAGGGTCATCTTGTCTGGTACACCCATTCAGAACGACTTGTCAGAGTACTTTGCTCTGATCAGCTTCGCCAACCCAGATCTCCTCGGTACTCGTCTCGAGTTCCGCAAACGTTTCGAAATTCCGATTCTACGCGGCCGCGATGCTGACGCCTCGGAAGCTGAGCGAAAGCGTGGTGACGAGTGCTTGGTTGAACTCCTTGCCATCGTCAACAAGTTCATCATTCGTCGTACCAACGATATTCTCTCCAAGTACCTCCCCGTGAAGTACGAGCACGTTGTCTTCTGCAACCTCGCTCCCTTCCAGCTCGACTTGTACAATTACTTTGTCGCCTCCCCCGACATCCAAGCTCTCCTGCGTGGCAAGGGCTCTCAACCTCTCAAGGCCATCAACATCCTCAAGAAGCTCTGCAACCACCCAGACCTGCTCGACCTATCGGCCGATCTGCCTGGCTGCGAGCAGTACTGGCCAGAAGACTACGTACCAAAGGAAGCGCGCGGCCGCGACCGCGACGTCAAGCCATGGTACTCTGGAAAGATGCAAGTGCTCGACCGCATGCTCGCCCGCATCCGCGCCGACACCAACGACAAGATTGTGCTCATCAGCAACTACACCCAAACGCTTGACCTCTTTGAGCGTCTCTGCCGCAACCGGCAATACGGCTGTCTGCGACTAGACGGCACCATGAACGTCAACAAACGCCAAAAACTTGTCGACAAATTCAACGACCCGGAAGGCGACGAGTTTGTCTTTTTGCTCTCTTCCAAAGCCGGTGGGTGCGGCCTCAACCTGATCGGTGCCAACCGACTCGTCCTCTTCGACCCGGACTGGAATCCAGCAGCCGATCAGCAGGCGCTGGCGCGCGTGTGGCGCGATGGCCAGAAGAAGGACTGCTTTGTCTACCGCTTCATCGCCACGGGTACCATTGAAGAGAAAATCTTCCAGCGACAGAGCCACAAGCAATCCCTTTCGTCGTGCGTCGTCGACAGCGCCGAAGATGTGGAGAGACACTTTTCTCTGGACTCGCTGCGCGAGCTGTTCACTTATAGACCCGGGACCAAGAGCGATACCCATGACACGTTCAAGTGTAAGCGGTGTAAACCGGATGGTAGGCAGTATATGAAGGCGCAGGCCATGTTGTATGGCGATACTAGCACTTGGAATCACTTTGTTAATCATTGGGAGGGCGAGGACGCGGCGGGTAAGAGTGGAAAGGGCGGCGACCCGAATGGTGGTAGTGGAGGAATGAAGAGCATTCATGATCATTTGTTGAGGCAGGAGGTTGGGGAAAGGGATGTTAGTGCTGTGTTTCAGTATATCTCTCATTGAGCGGCTCGTTTTTCTTTTCTTTTTCTTTTTTCTTTCTCTTTAATTGAGGAGGGTGGGGATGCTGGGTAAGAAGGTGCGTGCAATCAACGCAGCCTGATGGAGTTTCGGGTGTCGTCGGATGGTGAGATTTAGCTGAGAAACAAGTATCATGTAGCGTACGGTGTTTGGGTGTTTCGGGTGTGTTATGGGAGGATTTACAAATACACATATCGTTACACATCGTAACAATCATCACACTACGTAAACTATCAGTAGCATTCATCCTTCGATCAGCTGCTTGGGTTAGTAAAGACTCCAGCGGCGGGTTATTGTCTATATAGCGCAGTATCTGATGTTGATGCTCTTCAGCTGGTTGTAAGAAGGGTTTGAGAAGTGGTTTATATATCATCTATCAAATGTACTATAGGCGCACGCTACATTGAACAGGAATAACTAACACCCACCCATGCCATGACACCTCGCTTTGCAGATCTACAACTCATCAATGACATGCTCCTTCTCCTCCTCATGTTTCTCCTCCACAACCACCGGCTCCTCAACCTTCTTCCCCTCCAAAACTTCCCCAGCCTTCTTGTCTTCCTGCTCCTTGACCCTCTTAGCCAACGCCGCGACCTCCTCGTCATAAACCGTCCACTCAGGCACCTGCCTCCTCGCCCTCTCCAACTTGGGCTCCTTCGTCATGGGATTATTGCACAAATCAATCGTTCTCGCCTTCGTCAGCGTCTCATCTGAACACCACGTCTCGCACCACAACCACTCCTGCGGCAGGCTCTTGATCGGGATCTGGAACTGCATATGATTCGGCAGATCCTGGTCCAGATTCGACAGACTATTCGGATCCGCGCTCAGCGTATGATACTGCTGCCTCAATCGATCGCCAGCGGCCAGCTCCCTGAAGCGGCGCAGATCAACCACGTACAGCGCCGAGATGTGGTACGGCTGGCCCCGCAAGTAGTTGGCCCAGTACCCGGTCTTCCAGAAGCGGAAGCCTTCCATTTCGGTTCTTGAGTCGCACATGGGCGTGAACCCGTACGGGGCCCCCTCCAGGTCGAGGCTGACGAGGTCGTACATGTCCGTGCGAACGATCTGGTCTGCATCCACGAAAATGACCTTGTCCAAGCTCAAGGGGAAGAGGACGTCCAAAAACAGAATCTTGTAGCCCCAGATTTCGCGCTGTTTTTCCGATTGGTGCCGCAGCCAGTGCGGCCATTTGTAGGCGACCATTTCGTATTTGAACCCGTATTCGGCGGCCAGGTGGGGGAGGAAGGATTTGAACGAAGGAGAAAGGAATTGCTCGATGAACCAGAATTTGACCGAGTGGTCTGTGTGCTCCATGACGGAAAGGATCATGATGGAGAGCATGCGCTCGTACAGATGGCCGGAGGCGACGGAGAAAATGTTGATTTCTGCGTGTTCGGTCTCGGATATGGACTTTTCGGTGGGCTTCTTGGCTCCGAAGAGGCCCTCGGCGAATTTAAGACCCTTGGAGACGAGGGATTCGTCTTGGGATGTGGTCTCGTCCTGAAGAACGTCCTCGCGCTCCATGCCTGGCTTGCGAGTTAGGCGGGGGTAGAGCGTGGCGCCCTGGAAAGACAGCAAGGCGACCTCGGTGGTTTCGTCGCCGGGGACGGGGGACCAGCCTTGGGCGCCGACGCTGTCGAGCGTGAAGATGTCGGAGCTACGGCCCTCCATGAGGTGGATGTTGTACATGCCTGGGTTGGCCTTGAATTGGAAGTAGCCGAGATTGGCCATGATGATGGTGTCGGCGAAGTGGGGGTGTTTCTCGGTTGCTAGGACGAGCTGCACGCCGCGCGGAGGTGAGCCGGACGGGAATTCCCGGGAGTGACCCTCGATTAGAATGTTTTCCAGCTCGTAGATGGCTTCTACGTGCTCTGTGTTTCTCTTGGCTTTGATGTCCTTGAGAAGAAGGTTGTCGAGATCGTCGACGGATACTTTGGACGCGACGAGCCAAGCAGGCGGGACATCCATGCCGGCAACGAGGAGGGTCTCTGGTGGCACTCCGCTGAAGGTCGCCGACAAGGCTTTTACCTTGCCGCTTTCATCGAAGCTGGGAGCAGATTCCAGGACGTAACGGTAGAACCTCTTGACGGGGAGCTCCGATAGTTCAGTCTGTGGATTGACAAATACTTGCAGATGAACACCCTCAAGTTCGGAGAGGACCTTGAGTATGGGAGCCCACTTCTGACCCATCTCACTGGCAGGGTTGATGACCGCAACAAAGAAGATCGTGGCGGTTTCCGGGTTACCGACATGGAAGGAGGTGTACGTGGTGTTTAGTTTGTTATAAGCCGTTGTTCTGATGGGCGGGGCAGAGTCAAATATGCCCTGGGGAGTATCTGAGATGCCCGAGAGAGCAGTGACCGAGGTCAGCTTGGCAGCAGCCAAGGGTCCAGAGACCTTATCAGTCAGTCCAAGATCCTCGATTGCCTTGTAAACCGGAAGGATGCGGTTCATACGTTCCGTTCGGAGGAACTCAGCAAAATCCTCCTTTACGAAGTCATTTGCCGACGCGATAGGACCAACGATGCGGCCATTGAGGATGAGCATATTGTCTCCAGACTTCAAGTTCAAGCTAGAGAGGAAGCTAGCAAGGTCGGCATCAAAATCCGGATCCGCCTCAGGCTTGCCCTCCTCGAGGATAGTTTCAAGGTCAACAAGGCGGGTAACCTCCAGCAGACTGCTCTCCTTGGCCTTAACGCGCTGATTCATGATGGAAGGCGAGTTGGCCAGGTCAGCGGGGTTATGAACAATATCGAGTCGAACTCCTTGATGTTCCTGTCGGAAACGCAGCGCAAAGTAAAGGAGTTTCTGGCCCTCAACGCTATTAAGGTCCGTAACAACTGTAAGTACTGCCCAGTCTTCCTTGGGGGCAGTGTCATCCGCGTCAACCACAGGCACCTTGCTGAACAGACGTTGATGCTCGCTATACACCTTGTTGACATTCAGGACCTTGACGGCGTTGGCATCTTCGGGGTATATGAACGTATTGCGCCGGGCAATGGCGTTCTCTAGGAAGAAGCCCGGGACATTGGTGTGATCATTGACCTTGTTATAATAAACCGCCTGTTGCAACATCTGGAGGTCCACCATAAGCTTATGGTTCATGTTCCGTAGCCAGTCTTCTTCACGGGGGATGGCGAAGCCGTTTATGAAGGCAGGGGGAATGTCGGTATCAGCCCTGAGGCGTTCACACCAGCGCTTCGCGCGGTGGACCTGCTTTTCCAACTCCTCGGAGGCAAAAATGTCCTTGAAAGGTAGCGCTTCATGGTCTGGTCGAATCTCACGGTCCTTGATGGCCAGATTGAAGATATCCTCGTTGGGCTTATCGGTACTGGAGGCTTCAAGAGACTTTTCCAGATAGGTAGACATGGCAGCCAAACCATACGTGTTGAGAAGATGGTACAGGACCTTTGCCTGTTCTACGGCCTCGCCTGTGGGAGTTAGGGGGACAAGGCCAAACCGGACAGGAATGCCTCGCTTCATGAAAGCAAGGAGCTGTCTGGTGACTAGGGTGACATCCTCGGCCCTGGAGAAGTCTACAGGAACAACAAGGTTGAAAAGGTTCTTGCGAACTTGAGGCAATCCTTGTCCAAAGTGCTGAATCAAAGCCCAGACCGACGGCGAATACTCGGCGTAACGTTTGTCCTTTTCAATGTTGTTCAGCCAGATAATGACCTGACCACCCTCGGGCTCATCCCGCCAGTCGAACCTACGAGGCTCTTCCTCGGTGGCCTTTGCGGCGGCAACCTCGTCATGACCCAAAAGGGAAACGGCTTGCTGGCCAGTCAGGCCCAAGTCCAGGGCACCGTTGATGAGTTTGCGTTCCCGGCGAAGCATGTCTACAAGCCCAAAGGGCTGGACCTGTCTGTCTACCATCTGAACACCGTTCATCCACAGAACGTTGGCACCTGGTGGCACCAGCAGTTGCCTGTTGTACTCATGTTCGGCCAAAAACTCCTTGGACACGTTGTGCTTTCCAAGCTTGGTCGAGTACTTGGGGAAGTCCTGTGTAAGTTTAAGCAGGGTATCAAACGGCGCTTCGCTCTGCATAACGAAGGATGCCGCCTTGACAGCGAGGGGTGAAAGCTCGGACTTTTCAAGGGGCTTGATGTCTGCGACCTCTTCATCCTCGTCCAGGACAAGCTCGGAATCAGATCTAATGGTCTTTTGGGAGTCATCTCCGGTGGCCTTGTCACCACCAGTATCCCTGTCATCAATGACGATGTAGTCTGTCCTTTTCAGCGTAAGCTCAACGCCATAACCGTTGACCGCGAGCGCATCATCTGATTGTCCAAGGCTTCTCTTGTAACGCAGCCGATACGAAGCCTCTCCTTTCCGAGCAAGTTCCATGGCGGCCTCGTGATATTTCCCAAAGGCAGGGGAGGTGATGTCGGCATAGAGCACAATTTCCTGATGGCCACTACCGAATTGTCTGTCAAAAGGCAAGGTACGCTCTCGGGAGTTGCTGTTGACATGGCCCGATGAAGCTTCGAGGCTGGCTTTGCAGTATTGCTTCCCGTTGTATAGAAACCACAGATCACATCCGTCCTCGTCGGCCACTACATATGGCTCAACAGCGGTGGTATAGTACTGATAATGAGCCTCGACACGGGGCGCAGCGGACCGCAACGAAAGAGCCAGCTTGAAGGTCGCCAGCGCCTCAGGGTTCACATGCCCATCTTCTTGAAGAATCTGGAGGAACTTTTCATAGAGCTCTTTGTCGGACTTGGCCTGGGAAAAATCTCCCTTGGCAATGCAGTCCAGTAGTGGGAAGTAGGCAGTAGCATTCTCGGAAGCCGCGGTTTCGCTGGATTCGGATGTGAGAATGGTCCGGTGCGGGTGAAGTGGGATGGTCAGGGAACTTACAGGAGCTCTACCAGATACGGAGGTGAAGGAAACGCAGCCTTGAGTGCGACGTCTACAGAAGGAGAAGCTGCAACGTGGTGTGAGGGAAGCCATGTCGCCGTGACAAGGGCTGCCGCGAGACCCCACGGCAGCTGGGAGAGGCGGATCATGGTTGTCCGGACCAGGAAGCAGGTTTATTTATGGTGACGCAGGAAGGTAATGCGTAGGTAAAAGATTGCTCGATGAGATGGCTGCCTGTTTCAAAGCTCAATCATGAGTGGGATGAGAAAAGGTGCCACGTTGGATGTCACCAACGTCAAACGGCACAGCTCGAATGTGGTGGTGTTGGTGTTGTTGGTGTTTTGTAGAGAGAGAACGAAACAAAACGGGACAATGTAAGAGGTCACCGGTTTACTCAAAAGGGTTCAAACAAAATAACAACCTCAGTAATCTGGCAAAGTTACCAGATATACATGGAGTGGTGAAATTGGGGATAGCTTCACAAACAAGTTGGCGCTGAGGTTCCTGCCGTGTGAACACCTCGCCCCGGCTGTTCAGTTGTAGTGAAGCAACAGAGCTCGCCCAGTTCGGTCTAGCGTCTGACTGAGGGAAGCTGTGTACAGGTGGCCGCCAGGGTTCATCATGATCCGTCTCACATGGGAGGTTGTGGCTGGTGCGACCCTCGACTTGCGGCCCCTTAAATGAGGCTTACGCATGCCGTAGCCCCTGAATTGCGGATCCTCTGTGTGTTTATGGCGTGGCGGTGCACGAATCGATGAGGTGAGTGCCGCTGAGGCCACGCCAGTCGTGTCTGCAAGGCCCCAACTGCAGTGGACAGGTGCTGTGCGAGTGGCAGCTGCAGCGCCCGCCCGCACTGAATGGCCCGGGAGGTGAGGTGCGATGGAGATGCCACGCTTCCCTACCACACAGCCCGGTACGGTAGTATCCTAACAAGTGGAATTGAAGCCACCGCCCGAGACCGTCCACTCCAGCACCTCAGCTCCGTTCCTGATTGTGAGTGGCATCCATCGCGGACCTTTCGAACGACCTACGCTGAGCACTCACTTCGTTGTACCTCGACACTTTCCACTTGGCTCCGTTCATTCCCCAAACCACCACCACGCCGCCGCCGCCACCCCTCCTCCTCCTCCCACCCCCCGAACGGCATTTCCCATCTACCATAGTATTTTGCGACTCCACGGCGTCTCGGCTGATCGCGTCCTAATTCCCCCCGTCTCCCACTTAAATACTTAATCCACCTTTCCCACGTTGATGCCGGGAGCTTAGGCTGTGCTCCCCTTAAAGCCACTGGCAAGATGCAGGCCTCCTCGGGAATGCTCACCAAAGTACGTTGTTTGTCGTCCACTCTCCATGCGCCTTCTCCCCAGCTCGAGCGTGTCTAACATCTTACCTTACCCCTGTGCGCAGTTCGAGTCCAAGTCGTCGCGAGCAAAGGGCATTGCCTTCCACCCTAAACGGTCAGCCTCTCCGTCCCCCGAAAGAGCAGAAGCTCCCCCGTCACTTGACCCTTGGGTCTTGATGTCTACGCTTGTCAAGAAAACCAAACGCGAAACTAACATGGCCTTGCCTCCAGACCATGGATTCTCGTCTCCCTCCACTCCTCCACCATTCAGCTATGGGACTACCGCATGGGTACCCTGATTGACCGATTCGAAGAGCACGATGGCCCCGTCCGCGGCGTTGATTTCCACAAGACACAGGTGAGCTCCCTGTTCCCTCGATGCGCCGAACCCGGGATATCGACAACTAGCTTACACATCCGTTACAGCCCCTCTTCGTATCTGGCGGTGACGACTACAAAATCAAGGTCTGGTCTCTCCAGACTCGGCGCTGCCTCTTTACACTCAACGGCCACTTGGACTACATCCGCACCGTCTTCTTCCACCACGAGCTTCCTTGGATTGTCAGTGCTAGTGACGACCAGACGATTCGGATATGGAACTGGCAGAACCGCTCCCTGCTTTGCACCATGACGGGCCACAACCACTACGTCATGTGCGCCCAGTTCCATCCCAAGGAGGACCTCATCGTTTCCGCCTCCCTCGACCAGACTGTTCGCGTTTGGGATAGTACGTGGTGCCTTGGCCGGGAAAGATGGCATGGATATTTGCGGAATACATCGATGGCTGACCATTTTGTCTTGTCACAGTCTCGGGCCTCCGCAAGAAGCACTCCGCGCCCACGTCCATGTCCTTCGAGGACCAAGTTGCTCGCGCCAATGCCAACCAGACCGACATGTTCGGCAATACCGACGCCGTTGTCAAGTTCGTTCTCGAGGGCCACGACCGCGGTGTGAACTGGGTTGCCTTCCACCCCACTATGCCCTTGATCGTGTCCGCCGGTGACGACCGCCTTATCAAGCTGTGGCGCATGAGCGAGACCAAGGCTGTACGTGTTGTGAGGATTTGTGCATCTGATGACAACTTGCTGACTGAACCATATCCATAGTGGGAAGTCGATACCTGCCGCGGCCATTTCCAGAACGCCAGCGGCTGTCTTTTCCACCCCCACCAGGACCTCATCCTTTCGGCCGGCGAGGACAAGACGATTCGCGTATGGGATCTTAACAAGCGTACCGTAGTCAACACCTTTAAGCGGGAGAACGATAGGATCTGGGTCATCGCTGCTCATCCGGAAATCAACTTGTTCGCTGCTGGTCACGACAATGGTGTTATGGTGTTCAAGCTCGAGCGCGAGAGGCCCGCTTCTGCCGTTTATCAGAACAACATCTTTTACATTACCAAGGAGAAGCACGTCAAGATGTACGACTTCCAGAAGAATGTCGAATCGCCCACGCTTTTGTCGCTCAAGAAGCTCGGAAGCCCTTGGGTGCCCCCAAGAACGCTCTCCTACAACCCCGCGGAGAGGTCAATCTTGGTCACTTCCCCGGCGGATGGTGGGTCGTACGAGCTCATCACCCTTCCTCGCGATGGTTCTGGAGCTATCGAACCCACAGAATCCAAGCGGGGCCAGGGCAACTCCGCTGTGTTTGTGGCTCGCAACCGTTTCGCTGTTCTCAACACTGCCACCCAGACCGTCGATATCAAGGACTTGACCAACAACACCACGCGATCGTTCAAGCCCCCTGTTGGCACTACCGACATCTACTTTGGCGGCACCGGTAACCTCCTCATCATTACTCCGACCGCTGTTCACCTCTACGATATCCAGCAGAGAAAGAGCACTGCCGAGCTGGCTGTAACTGGCGTCAAATACGTTGTCTGGTCTAACGATGGTCTTTACGCCGCTCTGCTCAGCAAGCACAATGTGACAATTGTGACCAAGACCCTGGAGCAGGTTAGCACTTTGCATGAGACTATCCGTCTCAAGAGTGCTGCGTGGGATGACGCTGGTGTCCTGCTCTACTCGACTCTCAACCACGTCAAGTACACGCTTCTTAATGGGGATAACGGCATCGTTTGCACCCTCGACCAGACTGTTTACCTCACCCGTGTCAAGGGTAGAAACGTGTACTGCCTTGATCGTGCTGCGAAGCCCAAGATTTTGCAGATTGACCCCACCGAGTATCGCTTCAAGCTTGCGCTTGTCAAGCGTAACTACGAGGAAATGCTACACATTATCCAGAACTCGAGCTTGGTTGGCCAGTCAATCATTGCCTACCTTCAGAAGAAGGGCTATCCTGAGATTGCGCTCCAGTTCGTCCAGGATCCCACTACCAGGTTCGAGCTTGCCATTGAGTGCGGTAATCTCGAGGTCGCCGTTGAGATGGCCAAGCAACTGGACAAGCCCAAGCTCTGGACGAGACTTAGCCAGGAGGCCCTCGCCCATGGTAACCACCAGATCGTGGAGATGTGCTACCAGAAGCTCAAACACTTTGACAAGCTTTCGTTCCTCTACCTCACCACCGGCGATCATGACAAGCTCTCGAGGATGGCCAAGATTGCTGAGCACCGTGGTGACTTCACTTCGAGATTCCAGAACGCCCTTTATCTGGGAGAGGTCCAGGACCGAATCCAGATGTTCAAGGAAATCGATTTGTACCCCCTGGCCTACATGACTGCCAAGTCTCACGGGCTTGAAGACGAGTGCCAGGAAATCCTCGAGGCTACTGGTCTCACAGAAGACCAGCTCTCGATGCCCACCCTGGGTGAACCCCTTACACCGCCCAAGCCCGTGGTTCCCACATACAAGGCTAACTGGCCAACAAAGGCGGCCTCGCAGTCCTTCTTCGAAAAGGCCCTGCTTGGCGAGGTTGAGGGCTTGTCTCTGGAAGACCAGCCCTCTGCCGCTCCCAACGGTTTAGGTCTTGAAGAGGGTGGTGCTGATGAGCCTGCGACCAAGACGGCCGGTGCTCTTGCCGAAGGCGATGAGGACGAAGATGCTGCGGGCTGGGACATGGGCGATGACATTGTTCCAGAAGTCGAGGAGGGCTTCGTCAACGTGGAAAGCGCGGATGCCGGTGGTGCTACAAGCAGTGAAGCGGATCTGTGGTCCCGGAACTCACCGCTTGCAGTTGATCACGTCGCGGGTGGTTCTTTTGAGTCGGCAATGCAGCTGCTCAACCGCCAGGTTGGCGCTGTCAACTTCGCTCCGCTGAAGCCTCGCTTCTTGGAGGTTTACCAGGCATCCAAGACTTACCTCCCTGCCGCGGCTAGCCTGGACCCCCTCGTCAACTACGTCCGCAGGAATCCCGAGGAGACGGATCTCAGGAAGGTTCTCCCTATCATCCCCAGGGACCTCGAGTACCTTGCTTCTAATGACCTGCAGCGCGGTTATGACGCGATGAGGGCGAACAAGCTCGAGGATGGTGTCAAGATCTTCAAGGGCATTCTGCACTCCGTCCTTGTGAACGCTGTAGGCAGTGATGGGGAGGTGGCTGAGGCCAAGAAGCTCATCGCTTCTGCTTGCGAGTACTCGGTTGCCATGTCCATCGAGCTGGCTCGCAGGCAACTTGGTTCTCCGGACCAAGTCAACAGCGATCCCTCGCTCCAGAAGCGGAGCTTGGAACTGTCGGCCTACTTCACCATTCCCAAGATCGAGGTTCCCCATCGCCAGCTTGCCTTGCTTAACGCAATGAACCTGGCTGTGCGGAGCAAGAACTACAGCTCTGCCCTTAGCTTTGCCAACAGGATATTGGCCAATGGAGGAGCCACCAAGATCACTGAGAGCGTATGTGATCACCTATATAACCTTACCCTTTTATTTTTTTCGGGTAGAGACACTGACATGTTTGAAAATAACAGGCCAAGAGAACCAAGGCGCAATGCGAGCGCAACCCTCACGACGCCGTGGAGATCGAGTTCGATCAATTTGCCGAGTTTGAGATCTGCGCTGCCAGCTTCACGCCCATCTACAGCGGTACCCCTTACGAGGAGTGCGCATTTGACGGAGCCAAGTACCACACCAAGTACAAGGGCACGGTGTGCACAGTCTGCGAGGTTTGCGAGGTCGGAAAGCACGGCAGTGGCCTGAAGCTGTTTGCTTGAAAGGGGTGGGTGTGTATGCGGTGGGTGCTACACGATGATGGGGGTTTTGATGACAAGTAAAGAAGTAGTTAAAGTACAGTTAAAGTAGGTATAATGATCGCGTTTCTTGCTTTCTTCTGCAGGAAGAACAGGGGAGAAGAGAAAAGGAAAGACAAAACTGTTTTGGACGCGCCTGTTGCATAACAATTACTGCCTGCCACCAAGTAAGTTCGTGTGCTATAACCCGAGCATAAAAGTCGTTGTCACCTGAACTGTCGATTAGATAATACTATGCCAGACGCAAGCCGTGATATTGTTCATCACGTTTGTGTATACATATAGGCGACACACGGAACACAACGGTAAATAGTGTATCTGTACGTGGCCTCTGTTCTGCCTATGTAGCTAAACCTCTAAGGACCATCGTTTAAAAACGCTTGCGTAAACCAACCCAACCCAACCCATGCCACACCGGCCAGCCACTTTGTTGTTTTTCTACTGCTTAGACGATCGTCTCCAACTCCCTAGCATAGCCCAGCGTATTCTCAATGATCAACCGGCTGAAGGGCTTCTCCTGCTCGGCACCGGCCTGCTCCGTCGTCGGCTCAGCAGACGGGAAGTAGATGTGGCCGTCCTTGAGTAGCCAGCCGCGGGAGCGGGCGAACTCGACCACTTCGCCCTCGGACTCGAGGAAGAGGAGTGACTTGGTGGAGGAGATGGGAAGCGAGGGGTAGGCGCGCTCGGAGGAGGAGGCGATTTCGGAGCGGATTTGGAAAGTGAGGATCTGTTGACAGTAGGGTGTGGTGGTTAGTGATTAATGTGGTACAGATAGTTAATCATGATATCGTTGCTGGGGATGGAGCGAGAGAGGATTGGGGGCAGGGAAAGGTAAAGAAAGCAAGACGCAAGAAAAGAAAACCCACGAACCTCGGAAAAAACTCCATACTCCTCACAAGGAACCTCCCCCTTCTTCATTGCCTTCCACACACGATCATAGCTCCCCTCCATCAGCCACCTCTCCAGCTTGATGGGATACCCGAGATATCTATCCGCCTCCAGCTCGCGCGTCGCGCCACCCAGCCTCGTGCTCAGCGCCTCCAGCTCGCTATGGAACTCGGCATACTGTCCCTGCGTCAACAGCAGCAGCAAATACAAGCCCGTGACCTTGTTCTTCTCCTCCCTGTTTGCGTCCGCACCGGCGATCCTGCCACCAGCAGCACCGGTACCGACAGTACTCTCGAGCTCGTAGAACCCTTGGAGCTGGCTGACGTAGCGCAAAAAGGCGTCGGGGTTCTTGGCGCGAATCGAGGCCAGGGCGCCTTGCTCGTAGACTTGGCGGGCGAGAGAGAAGAGGGAGGGGTTGGAGGCGGAGCCGGGCGCGGTCGGGGTCAGCGCGTTGAGTTGGAGAAGCAAGAGCTTGGCTTTGGAGAGGAGGGCGGAGGAGTCGGTGTAGGAGAGGGAGGAGGCGGAGGTCTGGAGTTGGGTGAGGATTTGGGTGAGTTGTCGTTCTGCCATGCTGGGCGGTTGTGGTGTCTGGTTGTGGTGTTGTGGTGGTGATCTGAGGGTGCGGCAAGTCGAGGTTCGTTTGATGTTCTAGCTTCGAGGTGGTTTTTGAAGCTATCGCGGGCGGCAAATCGAAATGACGGTTGGGTAGATGCGTCGCGTATGTGTACTCTAACTCGGAGTGGATATTGTTGTGGTACTAGATAGACCGGCGATGGTTTATGGCTTGTCGTCGGGATTTTGTTGATAGTTTTGGCTTGTCATGGGAAACGAGGCGATGGATGTAGGTACGTAGTTTGGTGTCGAGGCTGATGGTTGGATGCTTGCTGTCTTGGGGGCGTCACGGCGGCAGGCTGACGGGGTGACGTTTTGGTAAGTGGGAGCTGATGCCAGCTTGCTTGGCATGCGCCCGCTGAGTGCTGGGTCGAGCTCCACGACCCCGCCAGCTGCAGGCGATTGGAGCAGCTGGCTCGTGCACGGGTTTGTTCCTGCTCGGTGGAATAGCTTATCGATAGCGTGTTGTGATAGCGGCTTTCTACCTAGTTCCTGTACCTTGATGGCCATTTTACACTACACTATAGTAGTGTACACTCTTTTGCGCTGAAGGCACGAACGAGTCTCACTCAACGGGGTCGTGTTACGCCTTCAGTTCCGCTCACAGGGCTTGTGGCATGTAATGAGTCCAAGGGAATGGGTTCACCTGACTGATGCGGTTGACGAGATGCGCACTTGCCCGGCATAGGTGAAGACTGGAGAGCTGGAAATTTCTTCCGGTTTGTTCAACTTGCACGATCTAAAACATGGTGAACTCCCCTCGACTAGTGATGTTCCAGAATGTCATCCCTGGACACGACCTCCTACTTCGAGACCTAGATCCACAACCTCGATATCTTTACTCGCTCCTCCTTACAGGTCTTTTCTTCTTTGTTGCTTCCATTCTACTACAACCTAGATCTTGCTTTCTGTCAGAACTACCTACCGTCGACAGTGGCGCTTCGAACGCAGAGGTCCACGATCACCATGACGTCCCGGACAAAACAGACTTTAACCCTCCAGGAGGCTAATGTCAAAGCCTCGCGCTCAAAAGGTATGTAGACACTCGCCTTGAAGCGCTATTCTTATAGTGTTTGCATCCGTCATGTCTATGAGGGCGGACAACAAGCGTGGGTGTTCGGACTGGCACTGGGTACCACCCAACTACTTGTAACTATGGGAATGTGGAGGTCTCACATGCACCGAATATTCGACGCACTTGACCAGTCAGGGGCCGAGAGCGTCAAACACAAACTCCCAGCGGCCGCCAAGTTGCCATCGACAGAGGCACAGCAGGGCAGAGTCACTCTATCGCCGCATGTACATCGCACAGTACACTGCTTATACACCTCGCTCCAGAGTTGAGTTGAGGCTCTTCTCCAGTTGCGAGCAAACCAGGCGAGGCAGTGGGAGATATGAAGGTGTTCAAAATCTGCAACCATCACTACCATCTTCACTCTCGATACACTCTAGGAGGCGATTCAAAAATAGAGTCAGGCACCAAGCCACACTGTTGCCGCTGGATTCGGGCTGGTCCGCTGGGCCATGAAATTGGACGTTGGTCGCATCCCGTGCGAGACCCGGATTTGGCATCCGCAACATACACTCGCTACACACACCATCACCCATAGAGCACTCTGGAACTGCATATTGCCTGTCCCCAGGGGCGTAAGCCAAGCAAGCTCTTCGAGACCTTCACCCTTGCTTTGTTGAAGTTATGGGTACCCTACCTTACCTTGCTCCGTGCTATTCCATTTTATTATGCGGGTCGCCCTGCCTGGCTGTGCCGAGCTGTCGAGAGATCACGGGCGCTCCCTTCGAGACAAGAGACCTTTTTTCTTGAGACTTGCTTGCTTTCGTATAGGAAGCATTCTCCTCCGTTCTCGACATACCAAGCTTCTCTTTTCTTTAACTTTTTCAGTCATCGCAACCATCGACATCATCAAAGACACCGGACGACACCAATACAATCGCAGCATCCCACGTCTACCTGTGCAAGTAGTGGAAGACTATAGTACACCGAAGCTTCAACTTGGCGCCCCTCCTGACTTGCTAAAGTTCCCCTGCAAACGTCCCCGCAACCCCTCTCTCTCCCTTTCTCTCTTTGCGGCCGTCAGAACGACAAAGCTTGAACCCACTAGGCTACATACCTCTACATACCTTACATTTCTACCACGACACCGGAAGTGGGGGAGCCGCTGCTCACACTACTACTACTACTACTACTACTGTATGCTTTTGGACGGGATTTACTGTTAAAGTTGTCAGACCGGACATTCTGGACATAGTGGGCGGATGTGCTGACGAATACCTACGTTTTCGGGAACTTATACAGTCGCGGCCAAGCCATTGGAGCCATTGTCACCACTGTTGCCCCTGGCCCTATTTACAGAAAAAGACTCCCCCGAAATGCCTACCTTCGGCGCAACGTTTGTCCCTGGAGGCTATGATGACTATTTCATGCCCGAAGTTGTCGCACCAGCCCCGCAACGGTAAGCCACTTTCTTGCCCGCCCTACAAGTGCCTCATCAATTTGACCGCAAATTATCAACTACATACATTTTGCGCCGTCGGGTCCGATCTACATAGTAATATTGGACCGGAGTTGCATGGCTTGCGAAATGACGAATCTGCTACAAGGCTCCGCCAGCAGGTGGAAAAGGGCTGAGTGGAGGGCTGAGCCGCTGAACGGCGAGCGCTGAGAGGCTAACGGACATGTTGCGATATGTTTCTACAGGGTAATGCCAGAGGTGCCTCAGAACATGCAAAAGGACATCCAACGCATGGAACTCGAAGCTCGTGAAGTCGATCCTCAAAACAACAACGGCACCATCGGTAGTGCGAAGAACAGGGACCAACGACAAGACGAAAAGACGTAAGTCTACACCCGACCCTGAATCCCACCGACCAACCTGCCCAGGGGAGGGGATCCATACCGGTACGCTGGCTTCCAGCAGAGGGGGAGTTCCAGGATCCCTCCGTTCGGGTGGGGCGTTTATGCGCGTATGGCACATGTCGATGCGCTGTATACCGCAATCTATAAATGCAAGGTGACCTGCTGCTGACGGCTTGCCCAACCTTGGTGGGCAACAAACAGGTTCAAGCCTTTCCAACAACGCTCCGGCGCCCGGTCATCAGCCATGGACGCTCCCTCGTTCTCCCCTTTCCCCAAGGTCAAGGGCGAGAACATCCCTCCGAGCGACGAGGAGAAGGAAGAGATCCTCTACCAGGCCCGCACCCTGGTCCTTCACTCCAACAATGTCTCGATGCAGGTGACATGGGCGCGCGACTCGTTGATTTGGGTCGACATAGCCCAGGAGGCCGCCGCCAGAGACTGGAAGCGTGACGGGAAGGGAAGGGAACGGCCATCGACGCCTACGACAGAGCACGAATTGCGCGTCGACGCTCTCAACATCATCGAGTACCTGGCAAGCCAAGATCATCCCGAGGCGAACTTTATGAAGGGAAAATGGCTGGAGTTCGGCAAGTTTGGATATCGCGAGAACAAGCGGGAAGCCTACGCCCACTACAAGAGGGCGGCAGAGAACGGATACGGTAGGGCCGAATACCGCATGGGCATGCTCTACGAAAACTCCAACGACATCCCCAACGCCATCAAGCACTACGAGGCCGGCGTGAGGATGAAGGATACCGCCTCCAACTACCGATTAGGCATGATACACCTCATGGGCCAGCACGGCTTCCACAAGGATATTCTGCAGGGCCTCGACATGATCCAGCTTGCAGCCGACACGGCCGATGAGGACTCTCCGCAGGGCGCTTATGTGTACGGCTTGCTTCTTTCCCGAGAGCTTCCCGACATTACCATTCCCGAAGACATTCTCCCGTTTGATTTGGTCGTCGCTCGCCAGTATATCGAGAAGGCGGCATACCTCGGCTTCCCCAAGGCACAGCTAAAGATGGGTCAGGCGTATGAACTCAGTCAGCTCGGGTGCGACTTCAATCCAACCTACTCCCTTCACTACTACGGCCTTGCTGCACGCCAGGGACAAAGCGAAGCTGCGTTGGGTGTTAGCAGGTGGTTTTTGTTCGGCTTCGAGGGTGCCTTTTCCAAAAATGAGGCACTCGCGTATAAGTACGCTCTGGATGCAGCCAACGCCGGCTTAGCGACAGGCGAGTTTGCCATGGGATACTATCATGAAATAGGTATTCATGTACAAAAGAATGTCATCGAGGCACGAAAGTGGTACGAAAAGGCGGCGGAGCATGGAAACAAGGATGCCATGACCAGATTGGATTCACTGAGCCAGTCCAAGACGCTGACGAAGCAGGACCACGAAACAACCACACTTACGCGTATCAAGTCTCAGCACGGCTCGCAGCGCGGCAAGCGCCCTGAGCGGTTCTCAAGAGCCCCGGAAGTGTTGCCTACCCTGAGTGAGGGTGATCCCGGCGACAACGTGCCTCCGGTTCCTGTCAAAGCGTCTCAGGGATCGGCAATCGGCCATGATCAGATTGACTTTCCGGATCCTGCACGAAACGCGAATAGACCGCCTGCCTTTACGGTCAATTTCGATTCGAACCCGAACCTGAACCTGAACCTGACCTTGCGGTCCAAGTCCACGGCACCGTATCCCGAGGACACTAGGCCTCCGCCGCTCAGAGCGCGTACTAACACCGCACCGTATCCGGAAGACGATATGCGTCACCCGTCTCCTCCACCACACATGCAGCAGAACTATCTGTCTGCGAAACCCCTAGCACCTCATTTCAACCCGGGAATCCGCCCGTCATCAAGCTCGGGTGGTCCACATGCCGACCGGCCAATGAGCGCTTTCGGGATCCGGCCTAACTCAGCCAACGGTCCTTCTGCACCACAAGGCCCCGGGCCTCGAGGCCGAGTTCCTCCCGGGGCAGTTGGTGCTTGGGAACCACAGGTCTCACCTGGGTATAGACAACCCAGTCCCGGACCTGGCCCCGGCCCTGGCTCCGGCCCTCGACCTGATTACAGACAAAACAGCTATCGCCCTCCACATGATGTCGGTCCCGGACCCTCGCCACAGCGGATGAGTGGAGGTGCTGGTCCCGGCATTCCGCCCTCCGCTGCACCCATTGGCGATCCCATGAGACAAAGACTACAGAAGCCCAATCCGAATGCTGGCAATTATCCTCCGGCTCAGCAGGTTGGAGGTGCCATGCATAGTCCTCAACAGAGTCCAGGCCTTCCGCCCGTGATGAGTGGTGGCGCGCAACCAGGCTATGGCTCTAGGACAAACAGCAGCAGACCAAACAGCGATGTTTACGGTCATGGGCAGGGTGCTCCTCCTATGCCTGGGCGGTTCCCGACCGGCACTCCGACTCCCGGGAACGGTGGTCCCATGCCAAGGCCAGATAGATTGGACAGTCTAGCTACGGGAGGCAGACCGGGTTCGAATGGAGGCCAAGGTCCATCTGGAGCTGGAATCGGAAGGATAGCAAGCGCACCGCCAGTACAGCAACACCAACCGCCTCACCCACATAGTAAACCTACCCATAGCCCTGGGCCTTCCGCGAGTCCGACGCCGAGTGCAGCCAGTACGACAAGGCTGCCGGGGCACGGGGGCGCTGGTGGGAAATCCAACATTGAGCATCCCGATGGCAAGACTGTCGGAAATGGACCGGCTACTTTTGAGGAGATGGGCATCCCGCAGGGGAAAAACGACAGCGACTGCGTAAGTGCACTTCTCCTGGCTTTTGCTTTCCTCTTTCCTTTTGGACGGATTCTAATAAGGGTTACAAATAGGTTGTGATGTAAGGTCGCGGTGTGCGCGCTTCTCCTACCTTCGCGTCGATAATGCTGGTAGGATCTGATACCCAGCCTGTAGCTCCAGGGTCATTGCTTTGAGTTTGCAGGGAGTTGGCGGAGTTGTGCGTGTATGTTTAAATAGGTGACCTGTTTGCTGGTTTACTTTGGTCAGCTCGGCGAGACTGTTAGATGGGGGGTAGGAGCTGCCGCAACTATGTTCGCGTGAACTCCCAGAAATGAGTTGTAGTCCTCTTCATTCCGGGCACAGTGGGAGAGATACGATAGCAACTTGCAATGAGGAAAAACAAGTACAATTAAGTAACACGACCTGTGCAAGATGGTAACGACGTGTGGGCGCTCTACTGTCGGGACTGATTGCTGAAGGTCTGCATCATGCTTGCTTGCACGGCCTACATAGGAGAAGGCACTGGTCTATATAGTCGAATGCACGCTATGTGCAGTCGAAGGAAGCGATCACGACGATGGCTGACGCACAGGGAGTTCAGGACTACTGAGGAAGTCATTTCCAGGCTCAACAATGGTTGATTGTGTGCCGGGCTGGTACGGAGAGGTGAATATAACGCAGCCGCCCCCCAAGCAAACGGTTTAAATCAATCTATCATCCTGTAAAATCGAGTTCTTTTCGTTACAATCTTTGATCCCCTTCAGATATTTTGCCTACTGTTTGACTGTACATGCTTGGTAGGAACGTTCCGGCTGCCTGGCTGAAGGGAAATCGACATTTCCATCTGATCCATGGCGGCCACTAACAGAGGTAATGGGGCCATTGTTGATGTGATGGCTCGTGGTGTTGAGGCAACTGATCACGGGTCACCCTCAGGTGTATCTTCATAAAAAAAAAAAAAAGGAAAAGAAAAAAAAAAAAAAGAATATCCAGTTGGCCTTTACACAGCATTAACACTGATTTCTCTCAGCTAAATGAAGGCAGCGTGTATTGTACGTCGTTGCTAGCAAAGATTGCAGTCCACTGCATCTCAAGCAGCACCCATCCCAGCAAGCTCGCCGCTTCCCAAAGTTCCCGCTTCGACACCACCGGTGCCCGATGCCTTCGCCCTCCTGCCCTGCCCAAGTTCCGTCATGATCCACTCATACATTGCCCACTGCACAGCATTGACGATGAAAGCCCTGACACTACAGACCGCCAACCCCCTAAAGAACGGCTTGACCCCGCCCTCTCTGTAGGTCAACTTGGCGACTTCCCAAGCTCCCAATGGCCTTTGCTTCCGCCGGCTCGCCGTCCTGTCCAAGAGTGCAGTTTGCTCCCCTTGGGTTTCGATAACACCCGAACCCGAAGCTGGAAGTGGAAGGATCCCCTGAGTCTGAACCCGTGTCTTGATCACGTCCAGGGGGAAAATGCTCGCCCAGGTGATGATTCCCGCCAGTCCACCGCAGAGAAGGACGCGGGCTGCTTCGGAGGTCAAGATACCTCCGGCCTGAGAAGAAGAGAAAGAGGAGGAGGAGGAAGATTCCCCCGAGGAAGAAGAAGAAGAAGAAGAAGAAGAAGAAGAAGAAGAAGAAGAAGAAGAAGAAGAAGAAGAAGCAGCAGCAGCAGCAGCCACCATCCATCTCGAAGTCAACTCATAACTCCAAAAATAGAAACCGTACCCGATACTATCCCTCAGCGCCGTCACCGCCCCGCCAAAGTAAAGGCCTTTGATTCCTTGGGTGCGGAGGACGTGTTTGGTTACTTGCCATGATGATGACCCTTTCTCGGTTCCTACTATTCCTATTCCCCCCCTACTACTACTACTACTACTACCTTGGGTCCCCCTCGATCCTTGCCCCTGCTGCTGCTCCTCTGCAAGTTGAACCCGACACTTGATCAACTCGGTAGGCGTGCTCACCACCCACGTAGCCAACCCGCCTACGGCGCCCGCGATCCAGGTACTCCAGAGGTTGACCCCCGTTTGTAAAGGCAGAGAGGGATCGATTCCGAAAACAAAGTGGTTGATGGCTGATTCGGTTCTGTTGTAGGAGACGAATAAGAGCGCGTTGAGGGCGCCGTAGCCGAGGACCGGGGCAGCAGTGCCCCTGAGGAAGGGCCGGATCCACGAGGTTGTTGCTGGTGTGCCTGAGGTGGGTGGTGCTGCTGCTGCTGCTGCTGCTGCTGCTGGTGACGGGGTTGAGTTTGGGATTGGGGTGGGTAGGGAAGAAGAGGAGGAAGACGACGAGGAAGAGCCGCCGGCTTGGAGGCGGACCTTGAGAATGTCAAGCGGGTTGCCGATGACGATGCCTATGGCGCCGGAGACGTATCCGGCCCAGAAGTCGGCGGACATGGTGCGCTGTGTACCATACCACTGCCGCCGTAGGGCCGAGGTTTAGCCAATCGTGTGTCCTGAAACACTGGGCTCACTGCGCGGACACCTGGCCTGCAGCGCTTCAGCTTCAGTTCCGCGCTCGGGGCTTTGGTCTCTGGCTGTCTGTCTGGGACGGTGGTGATCCGATTGGTTGTCACTCGTCAGAGCACGTCTGCTGTCTCGGACTGGAGTAGGTATTGATTCTTCAACACCAGGAACCAAATCCAACAACCAGATGTTTGAGCGTAAAGTTGGTGATATGGAATGCCGTAAGCACTCCCGTTGGTGTTAGGCCAAACAGGTCCTACCCTAGTAGTGTAGAGATAGCTGGAGAGATGCCGAGGTACCCGTGACGAATTCTGGGCTCGGCCTCCTGTCCGGTCCGGTTGATAAGGTATGTAACAGCTGCGTTCCTTTGACCTGGTCTCCACAAATTAAACTTCGCTGGACCGACTGAACACGACTTGAGATAAAAAATATGAGAGTCTGAGATTCTTTTTTTTTCTTTGTGACCATTTTCACGCCCGGAGATGGAAGGATTCGACACAGTACGTAGCATCGAATAGTGGGTCCCCCGGCGGCGCACACCGACCGTAGGCACCCCCGCCGTTTCCCCGGATTCTCGGGTCTCCACTCTGTGTGACGTTGGTGCGGGATCCGAACCGGGCGGCAGGACGTGCACCAACGGACATGGCGTGGCGCGGCGTAGATGGAGGATTGGGGAGTACCATGTATACCACCAGGAACATACATGCAATAATTGAAAATGTCAATCGGCAATCATCATGTACGAGACGCAGGTACAAGTGTAATTGTATATATGAACCCCTTGGAGACACTCAACATTCGGCTTCCGACCGCCTAACCAGGCGAGTTCCCGCGTTGTTCACATCGCCCCCCCTCCCATCATCCCCTTCACCTTTCTTGCCCCGTCCCTTGTCCATTTTCGCTTCTATCTTTCTTCCTTCCTTCCTTCCTCCCTCATCCTCACTTAATCTCCATCTCCCCAAACCTCCCATGCCCCGTCTCCCTCTCATGCTTCGCCGCATCCTTCGTCCCCTGTCCAATCCATCCACACCCATCCATCTCACACTTGATCACAAAATCCGTCGTGTCCGTATAATAATGCATCCGCTGCAGCTGCTCCGCCAACTTTCTCGCCTTATCCAACACCTCCTCGTCCTCCGTGCTCCACTTCGTCACGTCCACCTCGACGGGATAACTCAGATCCATGGCAAAGGCGATGCGGTCATAGTGGATGCCCGAGTAGAGAATCAGGATTCTCAGGCTCTTGCCCTCGCCGAACCGGTCAACTCGGAGGGACTTAACGTCGATAGATGAAATTTCAATGTTGTAAATGTCCGAGAGGATGGACAACTCGATGGCGCCGCCCCAGACGTCTGACTGCAGCATGCGGGAAGCGTAGACCGAAGGCGGGGAGCCAAGGATCGCGGCGGTGTACTCGGTGGGGTGGGAGAGGATGTAGTCGGATACTTGGCGACGGAGGACGGCGGACGGGTTGGCGATAGAGAGGGCGCCGCCTACTGCTGTGACTGTTATTGTTGTCAGAGGTGAGAAAGTGAGTGAGCGAGTGAGTGAGTGAATGAGTGAGTGCGCGCGTGAGGGGGCGGGCGGGCGGTTGTAAGATGGGTTATGAATGGGTGTGAAGGGTGTGAAGGGTGGTGAAACTTACACATGCAGCTGTTGTCATCGGGCATTACGCGGAGGACTGTGTTGTGCAGGGCGGGTTTCCAAGTTAGGATACACTCATCGCATGTTATACGATATGGTAACCAAAATTTGCTTGTAGAGTGAGCGCTCACCAAGATATCCGCCTCTTTCAGGCCACTCAATGGACGTCTCGTCCGGCTCGATGCCCTTTGGTGTAAACTTGGGCTTTTCTGGCTCTGCCGCAGGTAATGAAGCAGCGCTTTCCAGAGGAGCCACGACAATTGTCTCTCCGCGCAGCTTGAGGTCCTTGAGCGGGGTGACTTTCTGCGCTTCATCGCTGATATCGAGATCTTTTAGGGGGTAGCCATATTTCAACGAGAACTTGTCGATCTTGGTGGCCGTCCTTATCTGTACCACCAGGTCTTCCAAGATGGACTCGTCGTCGACTTCGAGGCGGGTTTGGCCGCTGGGGGTCCTGAGGCGTAACTGAATTTGCGGCATTGGTCTCGCTTAGCGTTGGTGATGGTGTGCTAGTGTTGACAACAGTATACTTTGAGGATAGGTGATACGGTCAATGTCCTGGATAGAGCTTCGCCGTGAGATTGGATGATATGGTGGATGATTTATCTAGGTTTGGGTGAAAGTCGAGAGTTATATTCAAAGCTGGCCAACTAGGGAGACGCAAGTGCAGAGTGCATTTGGTGGGTATATAAGAGCTTCAGACGGATTCTTGTCCTGGTTTGAATGATATGGTACCTTTATGCGCCGAAGTGAACGGAAGGAGGGCTGTACCGGCGGTGTGGTGCTCTGTCTGCGCAAGTTAGGATGGATGGTAAGCTCTTCCTTGTAACTACGGTTTCCCAAGACTCAAGGTGTACCTTTCCAAGAGAAAGGTTATGGGTCTTTTAGTAGTCAAGTGGAGGAGGTGGACAAACCAGGGGTCAAGGTACAAGCGGAACAAGCGCGGCCAGATCGAAGTATGTATGTCACGATGTCAACCAAGATGGGACGAGAGCAAGCTGCAAACTCAAACTGCCCAGGTGGTTGGTTCGTCCAACAATTAGTTTGATAGAGTCCAGGTGACAAGATTGATGTTGTTGATGAGGTGTCATTCTTACAGCTTACGGTACTAGTAGTGTATCAATAAGGGGGTTACCTAGATGTACAATGCGGGAACCGTTCAAGCTGACGGGGGGAGGATTCCCACAACGAACGGGGCGTGAAACGTCACTGTGGGTTGGCGACATCATTAGCGCCCATGCCCGTAGAGGTACGTGACACTTTGACCTGTAGTGTATGGCACAACAGAAACACCACGCGGTCCGGTTTCTCTTTTTCGGACTGCCATGTTATGTCAAGACAATCTGGAATGTACAACGGATAACACACGTACGTAGTATACCTCTAGTTACTACCTTTATACAGTAACATCCTCAGAGACAGAGGAGCCCTAATGTATCTGTCTCGTGTACCTACCTCTACCTACCTACGTATAGAGGCCTAGGTAGTCTCTTCAACATGTAATGTAATGTAACAGGCAGTCCAGGCCTTTAAGCCCCGCCCGTTGAGCAAGGCGCTAAGCAGCTGCTCTGCCCACCGGGGCTCACCCGTCGCGGGGCTCGGGGCCGCAGTGGATCGGCCCTTCCGGCAATCACGCACGGTCCAACCCACACAGCATGGAACCTTAGCTAAGTACATACTGTAACAGATGGTCAGGGGTCATGCATTCGTGGCAGGCGATCAACTGAACCCGTTACTGTCAACCTACCTAGCCTAAGCAACTAGCGAGGGTTTGGCGCGTCTAATAGCACGTTTAAGACGTTAAGGTGCGCTTAAGGTGGACTCCCAAGGGAACTGAAGTGCTGGAGGCGACGGACAAGCGACCCAACCAGTCACTGCCAATGCAGCAATCGACACCAATTGGACCCTCGTCTTGGTTTCGCGTGTTTCCCCAGGAAGAGCTAGCCATCACTACACTACACTACACTACTTTCTACACGAGGTATCCTTGGTGGGCATCTTTTAGGAGATCGTCGTCCTCTTTCTGCCATCGACGCACACAGACTGACTCGCGGCCCCGGCAACGGTACCCCAATCAACACCCACCAAGAACAACAGAGCCAACACGCCAACCAACTACTTATTCTACTACTACTGCTACCTTAGACATAGGGTGTGGCTTGGCTCCAGCAGCGGGCGTCTGAACCTGTGTCTGTGTCTGTGTTCTGGACTGCGCGTGGAGAACTGTGGATGTGTGAGGGAGAGGCACCTGCTGCTGCTGCTGCCGCTGCGTGTTTGGTTTGTCTGGCGGAAACACCTTGGAGAAACACAGACAAACCGACCGGGGAGAGGAGTCTAGGAGTCCACCCTTGCGCTACCGTCCCAGCTCTCTACACTACAATCTGCCCTCCCGTTACCACATCCCCGTAGCTTGCGTACCTACACTAGCTTGCGTAGCCGCGATGCCCACTTTGCGCGAGCGCCCCAGCAGAGGCGACTCCTCCCTCGCCAAGAGGAACACCACTTCTTCAGCTGCTGCCCCGACCAGGACAACCGCCAGAACCACCCCCAGAACCACGCGACGACAGTCCAGCAACACCAACAGCAATATTATGGCAGCTGCCCCGGCCCGTGACGCGATCGAGGTACGCGAGTCCATCGAGGCCAAGGGCGACGTCGATGACGATGTAGACATGGAGGATGCCGATGCGAAAGACGACGAGCCACGCAAACCCACCGACAAAGACCAAGAGGCGGACATGGCCGATGACCGAGAAGACGACGAGGACGAGGACCACGATCAGGACGAAGAAGACGAAGAAGAGAGTGATTCTGCCAAGGATCTCTTACAGCTAATCAGAGACACGTCCGAGTACCTGTGTCGGTACACCGTCAAGGTGGATGGAGAGTCAGTCACCCTCTGCCCCCTGCGCTCAGGTACTCATGCTGTGCCTCGCGAACCTGTCGGCACGCTAACCATCTTGTCTGTAGGGACTACGAGATTGCCTCTGGCTTCCAGAGGTTAGTCAACAAGCGGAGTCTTCCCGATTACTTTGAGGTTATCAAGACCCCCATGGCCTTCAGCACCATCAGGGTAGGTTGACATGTTTTGCTGCCCTGCACTCATGAAGCCAGAGCTGACCATGTTTCTTCGCAATACTGCAGGGCAAGCTGGGCAAAAAGAGCTACACAAGCTTCAACGAATTCGTTCAAGACGTGACGCGCATATGCCATAACGCACAAGTATACAATAGACCCTCCGCCCCGATCTTCTCCGATGCCGGTCGGTTGCTCGAGGTTTTCAAAGAAAAGCTTGCCGAACTCGTCCAGAAGGGGGACATTACCGAAAAAGACGCCGAGATCCCCGACTACGGTCCGTTACCCGAGTTTGAAGATTCGCCAACCCCCGAAGAGGAAGAGGATGAGGAAGAGGAGGAAGAGGAGGAGGAGGAATCAGAATCGGATGACTCGGATGCTGTCGACTCGGATGGGCGGCGCCGGCGTGGACGGAGACGCGGTGGCCGGTCTCGAAGAAGGAAACAAGATGACGACGATGATGAGGCCCAAAAGAAGCACACGAGACCCCTCAAGGTCCTCACGCCGCAAGAGGCCAGGATACAGGCCCTACTCAAGGGGCTGCGGAAATTCAAAAACGAAAATGGCCATGTGCGCATCAATCACTTTCAGAGGCTCCCTGACAAGTCAGAAAGCCCGGGCTACTACGCCGCCGTGCGCAACCCGATTGCGTTGGATATGATCATCAGGAAGCACAAGCGTAAAAAGTACCAAAATCTCGACCAAGTCCTCCAGGACCTGGAACTCATGTTTGAGAATGCGAAGCTCTTCCACGAACAGGGGAGTGAAGAGTATGAAGATGCGCTTGAACTACAAAAAGAGGCACGCGCCCTCACGGAGCAGGAAAAGGCCAAGCCCGACGATGACTTTCGCGACGCAGATGGAAAGCTGCCCTTGGACAGCATTGAGCACGGAGGCGAGCTGTGGCGAGTGGGTATGTGTTTATGCATCCGGGCCCCAAGGAAAAGCGCCAACGCCAACCATGTTGAGTTCAGATGACTGACTGTGACTATAGGTGATTGGGTTCACATCCGTAACCCTAACGATCTTTCCAAGCCCATAGTCGCGCAGATCTACCGCATGTGGTCGGACAAGTCTGGCCAGAAGTGGGTGAATGCCTGCTGGTTCTATCGCCCAGAACAGACGGTCCATCGCTATGACAAGTTCTTTTACGAGAACGAGGTGGTCAAGACAGGCCAGTATCGCGACCACCGGATCGAAGAAGTTGAGGACCGATGCTTCGTGATGTTCATTACCCGCTACCCCAAGGGCCGCCCTCGCGGATTGCCATATAACAAAATGGTGTACGTCTGCGAGGCACGGTACAACGAAGAGAAATGCAAGTTCAACAAGGTTAAGACGTGGTCCAGCTGTCTGCCCGAAGAGGTTCGCGACCAGGACTATGAGATGGATCTCTGGCCCGTGCCGCGCACCATGAGGAAGATCCCCAGTCCCATCAAGCATCTGCTGCAAGCCGACGCCAAAGAGACGGACGACTTGCCGAAACCGACGTGGAGGAGCCCGAATGCGCCTCCCCTCATTGGGGCGGTCCATCGTCGCCCTCGCGAGCCCAATGTAAGCGAAGCTGATTTCCTTGAGCGTCATTCTCTGAATTATTTTCTGTTGCGAGGTGGTTGCCAGGCCCATAGGAGCTGCTCCCTCCAGAGAGGAGCAGGAGAGCAAACAAAGTGGCTCTCAATGCGTGCTTTTGAGAATTTTCCCAACCCCACATTCATCCATCCCATTCACCTTTTCCTCGGTGCTTCTTCCTGGTTCTGTCATCCCGTCCTTTGTGTTTGATTTCACTCCTCGTTCGCAGCCTCACTCTTCACGACTCGACCTATCCCGCTCTCCCACGCCCGGGTCATCCCTCGTTTCGTTTCCGTTTGAGACCGAGGCTAGTGCCAGAGTCAACCTGTCAGTGCCTCCTCCCTTGTACAGGTTTTTTTTTTTTTTTTTTTTTTTCTTCTTCTTTTTTTCCCCCCTCTTTCAACATTGTTTGAGTCTCACTTTTCTCCCCTCCTGCCACTTCCTCTACTATCCCTTGAACTGGGTTGCCCTCTTTCAGTTCTCTTTCACTCATCCTTGTCAATTTTTTTTCTCGTTCCCATTGCCTCTTGCCGCGCCATCGATTCTCGGCACACACAAGTCTCCCTGCGCACTTCCGTCAAACCTTCTTTGCATTAGACAAAAGCTTGTCACACCTCCCTGCTCCTCCTCTACCTCAGTGTGGGACAGACTAGAAAGAAACTAGCGTTGGAAAAGAGGCGTGTGAAGTAGTAAGCTGACGACAGATCTTTCGAACAAGGAGTCGCCTCCGCCAGAAGCTCACCCAATATTTATCGCGCCTGTGCCGCTGGCTATTGGTCCTGGTCCTGGCTCCGGATCATCGCACCGTCAGTCCTTCTCTGGTGGTGTTCCAGGAACACCAACATTCCATCCATCTGTCGCTCCCGCGCCTGGACCTGGTGGACACGTCGCGTTTGGAGGTCAACACTACGTGCAGCATTTCGCACCACGGCAACAGCAGCAGCAGCAGCAGCAGCAGCCGCCGCCACCCCAGGGTCACGGCATCGCTCCTCACATCGTCCAGATTCACGGTCATCCGCAGTCGCACCCGCCGCCGCCGATCCATCAGTATCAACCGCAGCTGCAACCACATCCCCATCAGGGTCTCCATCAGCAGCCACTAGGACCCCAGCACCAGCACCAGCCAATGCCCGGCATGCCCATGCACGTGCAGCCCCATCATCCCGGGATGCCCCCGATGCAGCCAAGCCCCCATCATTACCCACATCAGCAGCCTCCTTCTTACTCGCACCAACAACCTCCTCCGTACCACGGTCCCGGGCCACAACACGTCCCAATTCCTCAGCCTCCACACCAGCCGCCGCCGCCGCCGCCGCAGCAGCAGCAGCAACAACATCTTCAACAACAACAACTTCACCAGCCCTACCAGCAAATTCAATACATTCACCACGGCCCCCCGACCACACAAAGCCAGCTCGCTCCGGCGCCGCCTCCCGGGCCCCAGTACGACCCCCATCACCCACATTCCAGGCCGGTGCACGCGCACCCGCCGCCACCACCACCACCACCACAACAACAGCCCTTTGGAGTCGGCCCACCGCACCACCCTGGTGTACCCATAGGCTTGCCGGCAGTGCATCACTCCCATTCTCATCCGCAGCCGTCGCCAATAGCGCCCAACTTCCCCACGCCCAACAGGCACCACCAGCCACCTCCGATGGGAACTCCCATGCAGCAGCACCCGCCAACCATGCCACAGCAGCTCGCCCCAGGTCCGGCCGCTGGTAATGCGTACAACGCGCCGCGTGCCCCCGAGGTCTACACCCTTGCCGAGAACATCGACAGTGAGATCCCGGAGGAGGTGAAGAAGCAATTTCAGACGGACGACCAAGGACGTGTCCTCTTTTTCACCGCGCCGCCCCTTAACCGAGCTTCTGTTCGCAATGGTGGCGTGGCGGAGCAGTACGCTGGATTGGGTCACAGTGTTCACTGGGAGAGCATCAAAGCTCGCAAGGAGGAGCGGAGGCGCAAGAGGAAGGAACGGGATGAGGCGCTGCAGGAAGAGGCAAACAAGCGCAAAGCTGCCAAAACCGCCGAGGCAAAGGCGAATGGCGAGGGGAATGAGCACAAAAAGGCACTGAGTCTGCTGGAGGAGGGCATCCTGCAGTGGTGCGAGCAGATGCAGAAGGGGACGAGGCATTTGGAGGAATTGCTAGGGGGCAGAGACGAGTGGGAAGAGATGATGAGGCAAAGTAAGGAGGAGAACAAGGGGCTAACGGAGGCGGAGATTAGGAAGAAGAGTTTAAGGTGGTGGCTTGAAGATCAGATCAAGAAGGGCTTGGTTACGGAGGAGGAAAGGAAACAGTTGGAGGAGGCTTTTCTGGCCGATGCAAAGGGTTTGACGAGCGTCAAGGCGACGGGGTTGAAGGCTTAGAAACCTTTGAATCCCAAGCCAAGTTGAGGTTGAGGTCACTTGTAGCAAAGGAACGGAGTAGGTTTGCCGTACTGGAAGCGTTCAAGATGGATGGGTTTTTGGTTGGGACGGCGCCGTCTACTTGGGTTAGCCCTGAAGTCTCCTCTGTCAGTACTACTCAGTAGAGGATATCTTGGCCATCACATGGTTTCATTTTTAGCCACTGTTCTGCATGTTGTTTTCTGTTGGGAATCAAAAAGAATATACGGAACTCGGATGTTTGGCAGAGGGAGTTGCCTGGTTAGAGCTGCTGAATATGCTGGGGAGTATATCGTTAATTCCAATTTCCAAACTAGCTGATGGATCTTTGTCGGCTTTCTATCTTCAAGTTCCGAAGGTTGACACATCACACGGTGTTTTCGTTCAAAAGGGGCAAAGTTGGGCCGGGTGATGGGCTGTTTGAAACAAGTTTTTCACTATGGAGTATCACCAAAAAGCATAGGTATTTTCCCCAGTGTCAATGAGGATGTTGATGTTTGCCGAGTTACTGCATTGTCTCCCAACGATTAACAAGGCAGCATAGGTAGGTAATCAGGACACAGCGGGGCCCTTTCGAACCTTGATCAAGCTGATAAGGATAAATCAATCCAAGCAGCAAAACAAAAGCGTCGTGAATGACCATTAAAGGTTCCTCCTAGATAAACCTTGACAGCTTGATTAGTTACAGATTGCCCGGTTACGGTAGTATAGTGTACTTAGCACTCCCCGTATGTAGGTATCCAGTCTCAGCGATCTGATCCAGTCATGCCCAGTATCGTTGGGGCGATCTTACTGTGTACTGTACTATGTAAGTACTGCGTGTGCCTGGGACAGGGTAGCTTGTGAGACAGCCTAGACAGCGATTTATAGTGCAATGGACCCCTTCTGCCGACTCCGCGGGAGGCCATAATGAAGTTGAATTCTTCTGAGGGGCAAAGGTTCCCTTGGCAAGCAGATCTGGGTTCACAGGGAATTATAACAATTGAATCATGACACTTGGACCGAGGCCGACCATGTTCAGCTTTTGGATGTACTGCGTATATACCTGTCAACGTGCGAGTGTCTACACTACAGGGGCTTTTGAGGCTCTGCGGCCTGCAGCGAGCTTGGGCTTGAAAAAGGGTGCAATGGATCGAGAGAACTATCTTCCAATCAGTTGGCCAGACACTCTCGTCATCAACCTCGACGGTCCGCTTTGGAAGCAAACGGCCAAGAGCTCACACGTCTGCCAGCTGGTGCCGGAGCCAGCTTCCGTCTGGCCCGATCCCCGGCCGGCTGGGCCTCTTGCTGTTGGGGGTCCACCCACTCATTCACTGCCACTGTATCACCGACGGGACCTAACTCAAGAGTCACCACCAATAATTTGCCCCCCCTCTTCCATTCCCCTCCTTACTGCACCATCTTTGCCGCCCCGGGATATTTGGAGAACGAGTCTTCAACCGAGTCAGTCTTCCTGAAGCGAACTTCCCAATCCCCATCGAATTTCTGGTGACTGAAAACTCACACAATCTCAGATATCTTTCGGCAAGCAAGTCAAGCACTGCAAGCAAGCATTCGTCCTTTTGTCACTCACTCACTCACGCACGCTACGCCACGCACGCCGCGGCTTGCCTCACTGGTGTCTTTCCCATCTTGCATTACGTACCGTCAATCGAGCCTGCGCCCGCACCCACCACTGCAGCTGCTCTCGCCTTCCTGTCGTCGTCCTTTCTCAACTTCATCTCACCTTTTCCAGTCGCGCGCGCGTCGACTCTTTTGGAATCCAAGTCTGGGACTCACAACTATACAAATACAGACTTCCAGCCTCACTACCGACTGCTTTCCTCCTTGTTTCTTATGCGCTGCATTGCTGGTGTTCATTAGGTAGACACCTAGGTCGCACGCACTCTCTTTTCCTGATAGCATGGGCGGTGCCTTTACAATGCTTTTTGTTCTTCAGCATCCTTCTCCTACCCTCGATCACCTTTCTCTGCTTTAGAACAGAGCCCGACCGACCACCGTGATTTGTCTAGTTGTCCACCGATCCGCCGGATAACCCCCCCGACAAGAAGCCGGGTCATCTGGCCCTACCCATTCGACCTCATCATTCAGTTTCCTCTTTGGGTGTGCTCGCGTCGTCAGTCCACCAAAGGCTATCCTTACCATATCTTCCAGCATTTCAACAATAATTCGCGTCTCACCGCGCCACATCAGCCAAACTGGGTCTCAGCCAATCATGGCGACTTCGTTCTTTGGCCGCAACGAGCCTGAGGGCCGACGGCTCGGCTCCGATCTTTCTCTGATCGGCAAATGGGGAGAATCATATACTCAGCGTATTTCTGCTCACGCAGTTCCCGTCGCTCGACTCTCGCTAGCAGATCAAGAAACTTTGTTCTCCAAGACAAAGTGCGAGTTCCGCATCTGCGAGCAGCCCGACATGACTGCCAAACTCGAGGCTATCCCCTACTCGACGGTTTTGGAGCCTACCAACTGGGACGATTTCCAGAAGACGGCCGATCCTGAAGTAGTGGCCATGATGTCCCATCCTAACTACGCCAAGCTCGTACGCATGCAGAATGAAGTGAGCAAGCTTGTGGATGACTCTGAACCCGAAGCCGCCCGCAGATACTGGGCTGTCCGTAACAAGGCTTCAAGCGCCGGTTGCGACACCAAGATTGCGGACGCATACGCCCAGCAGGCCGCTAACGATTACATTGAGAGAGTCGGCCATGATCTCAAACGGAAGTGGAGGGAACAAAAACGGGCCGATCAGCGTGGGAGCGCTCCATCTCCCAAGGCCACCAAGCAGTCTGAGAAAACTGCGAGATGCCCGATGAGTGCCGATGACATTGAGGCTGCCATGATTCAGGCGATCAAGGAATCCAACCACGCTTCTGCGAGCACGAAGTCGCGCAAGAAGGATCTCAAGATCGATCCACGAGCGACAGCAACTGTCAAAGACCAAGGATTTCCCACTCCTACGACGAGCCCTACACATGGCAGTGACACTTCCGCCCGCTCCGCCCGCTCTTTTCTATCGGCGAGCCCGCGATCCTCCCACTCCACCCCTTCACCCACGCTTCTCCCGAAACCGGCAATAACCATCTTGAAGAGACCACAGCCGAGATCTGAAACCAAAGCTATGGATATCGGCGGGAACACTGCATCACCTATCCCGCTGGCTGCGGTCAACACACCCAATTCTGCACCTCTACCAGTCATGGGAAACACGGCTGGATTTACATACGTAAATTTTAACGGGCCCTTCAGCGGAACGCAGCACTTGTCTGGTCCTGGTAACCCGGCACAGCTTGCCAACCCTTATCCAATCATCTACGCGAACAACGTCTATTATGGGCCTGTCGGTAATGGCCACGTGACGGCCAACTACACCTTCCCATGGGCATCGCTTTCCACTCCCATCGTTGCCAAGCTCGAAGAAAATCGCACCGATAGTCCGAGGACCGCAATCAGACAACCCAAGGGGTCAGCTGAGGCAGCGGTTGATACCATAGCTCAACGCCCACAGAATCAGTGCCAGATGGCCAAGTCTCAGCCGTACAGTAGCATCACTTGTTACGAGGTGAAACATCCTCTCCTCGGCACTGTTGACATTCATCCGGCTTACTGGACAACCAAGGAAGACAAGGCTCGTCTTCTGTTCGACAAGCTCTTGGGTCTGAGGGCCAAAGATAAGGAGGTCCAAAAGGAACATGCGTCTGGAACAAACGCAGTCCGATCCAAGACCGTCCATATCTTTGTCGATCTGTCCAACATCGTCATTGGCTTCTACGACACCATGAAGAAGAGCCGTGGCTTTTCGCCACAGAAGCGGCTTAAGGTGCCATTCTCGTTCAAGAACTTTGATACCATCCTCACTCGTGGCCGAAAGGTTGAGAAGAGGGTCGTTGCAGGTTCTGTGAGTAATCACAGCTACAGGCGTCCAGACTACATGACGGAAGCCGCGGGGCTCAAATACGAGATGTGCATTCTCTCACGTGTTACGAAGCCGTCTTCTCTGGATCTGAGCAAGAAATCTAAGAAGTATGGTCGCCGCTCTGAAGGTTCAGGAGAGGGCCCTGAAACGCGCAGTGAACAGTGCGTTGATGAATTACTCCACCTGAAGATTCTACAGAGCGCTCTGGACGTTCCGAATCCCGGTACCATGGTTCTCGCTACAGGTGATGCGGCGTGCGCCGAGTATTCGGACGGTTTCAAGAAGAACACCGAGCGGGCACTAGCTCGTGGCTGGAAGATCGAGCTTTACGGCTGGAAAAACAACATTGCGAAAGATTGGCGGGACCCGGAGTTCACCTCCAGATGGGGTTCTCGATTTAGAATCATCGAGCTTGACGACTTCTGTGAAGAGCTTTTGGACCTCACCGTTGAGTCGTTGTGGGCAAAGTCGCAGTAAAGGAGTCTGGAAATTTGACTGGGCTTTTGGGAATTCTTGTCAATAATGACAAGGAAGCGTTGAACGCTTGTCGCTACCGGTTTTTTCGACACCGGATCTGCATACTTGCATTTCACTTGTAGTTGCATCTGCTACAAGATCTCGTCACTGCTCGAGTCGTTGAGCTATCAGACTCACTTCTCATCTTCCTTTTCATCCTTCGTTTTCTATCATCGCGGCATCGTCTCCGGTTCTCATTCGGCGCATTTACCAGCGGTCACTGAGACACTACGTTTTCGGCTTATTTTTTTCCCATACAGCTGCATTTTGTTCACTCCATCACCATGTTGTTTACCATGTAAATGGTATAATGGCGGATGGTGTAACCTCAGCATTGTTTCTTCTCATACTCTTTCTTTTGATACCGTTCGAACAACTCACATCAACAAGCACCAGACACAACAGGAAGCGATTTCGCAGATCGCATTCTACACCAATGCTGCCTCTGAGCAGCTGCATCGCAATCGAAAGCTTCTCTGGAACGAGAAGCGCAGAGAGTCATATTTGACTTGACTGGGCCAACACACTGGCATGGATATGGACGCATCCTCTTTGATCCACATTACACTCCTTCTGAAAAGACAGGCTCGTTTTATGTGCTGCTTAGATAGCGAGTTACGAGCCATGCTCTTCATTTCCCCAGGCGGCAAATTTCACATTCATTACCGACAACAACAGGCGAGCCCATACTGTTCATCATCCACAGGCATTCACTCTTCCATCAGGCTCTTCTCTCTCCGTCTACTCCGGTTTTCTGCTGACCATCTATTGTCTGCTTCGCAAATGAAACTTGCGTGCATGTGGTAAATGGTATAAGTAAAACATGGTTGCTCAGGCTGCAGCGCTAGCTCTGGACATCCTTTTCTCTCTATTTTTTTCAACAGCAGCGACGATAATGATTCAAACAATCATGACATAAACTTACGAATGGCGCGGGCTGTCTATTCTTGGGATGGTTTGAGCCATCTGATGGACTGAATCTGGTACGAGGGTTTTCATGAAAGGGGGAAGGCGTGGAATTTGAACCTACTACATATACAGCACAGCTACCACACGGCGTGCTATGCTGGGACTTGTGTGTGTGGGATCTGTTCTTTAATCTCGTCACGATTTTCCCTTTTTTTTTTCCGATTCCGGGTCACACATCACATCACATCATGGATACAAAGGAGTTGGGAAGCAAGCTTTGGTATTGGTTGGGTTGGGCGTTCTCTTTGGATGGGGGGGGGGGGGGGGGGGGGGGGGG
>NW_009799103.1:2446032-2537749 GCF_000213175.1 Neurospora tetrasperma FGSC 2508 | reverse complement strand
GGGGGACAAAGTGGGCGTTTTCTCTATCCTACTCTGCATATTGGTAACTCGTTGCATACCCATTATTATTCACATACATTATGATACGCTGTGTCCATCGGTCTTGTTCTCTTTTTCTTTTCATCTCGAACCGTAGCGCGGCCACAACTCTGTTCAACTACACATGGACCATTTATTTGGCTGGAGATCTCTCTATCATCACTGTCGACTTTCTTCTATGTGGGAGGGGTGGATATGCGAGATAGATCGATAGATAGATAGATAGGTAGATGGAGTTTCACTGGCTATGGTGGTGGTGATGGTGTTTGTTGGTGTTGGCAGATATGGTTTGGCATTATTATCTCTTTTTTGTTCCCCTTTAAACAAGGGAATAAGTTGGGGAGTTAGGGAATATTCAGCGCAATGTGCAAGAAGCGGGAAAGAGAAATGGAAAACTGCTGGATGGATGGATGGATGATACCCCGCTTAATTATTTTGAAATGCAACAAATTATTATCCAGGTTAACAAACACTATTAGTAGTAGTTAGTTGCCTATAACAATGGGAAGAGCGTCGTTTCGCCGTTATGGTCGTCGTAGTGACTGGGGTTGACAAGGTTTGCAATGTCAGAGCATAAAAAGCAATGTTGTGAGTCTGGTAAAGGAGGTAGGTACTCGTGAAAGTGAAATAAAGCGTACAGACAACAAGTTAGCTTGTGATGAGATTATTATTTCGCTCAAAGTAAATACATTCATCCACACATGCAAACGAACAGAATGAGCTTTTTCTTTTTTTTTTCTTCTTTTTTTTTTCTTCTTTTTTTTTTTTTTTTTTTTGCTTCCAGACAACGACCAGTCGGGATCTAATTACGATTGCGGCCTGTCCTACCATGGTCTGTCTGCTCAAACCGGAAGGTAGCAAAGGGACAAACTGCCTTCCTCCCATTGCCATGCCCACTTGGTTCAACATATTCCATCGGCAACGTATGCCACCAGTGCAGTCAAAGATCAAGATAACGACCATGATGAAAGAACTACATCAATCAGATTGAAGCTCAAGAATGCATATTTGAATGCAGTACATAAACGACCTAATCAAAACCAACTATGATGATATATATGTATATAAAAGCACATCCAAAAAAAAATAAAAAAATTGAAAAACACAATGTGTCAAGCCAGCAAGCAGCCGATTTCTTAAACGCTCCGGCTCCTGTCAACCAACCAACCAACCAGTCTTACTCAAATCAACCTGTCCATGCCCATTCACCAATCCTTGTCCTTCCTTTCCTTTTTCCTACCCTTGTTGTTGAAAATACTCCATCCCTAGCTCGTGCCACTTTGATGTAAAAGTCTACACTATGCAGGCCTTCTTCTGTTGAATGACCCTCCACATACAAAGAAAAGAAGAGGAAACTATCATGACATACGTATACGAGTATGTGTGCATGTATGTATATAGGTCTGGTATGATCCGAAGTTTGCAAATCTCTAGTAAGATTGCTCCTTTTTCTCTCTGACGACCGCGTGGGCCTCAAGCGTTTTCCCATCGTCCGTTCCGGGAATGTTGGTTCTCATATTCTACACACCTTCTCTATTGTATTGAAGCCCAGGTAACGTATAGTAGCTGCGAGTAGAGACAGTGGGCATGAGATGGGCCGCCGAGGTTATTGGTGTACTCAATATCGTCTTTCGGTCCTTCGGTCGGTGATGATATGCGTGGTTACTCTTACAGCCGCTCCTGCTGCGGCTGCGGTATTTGCATTTGCTGCCGGTCTTGCAACCTCTTTTGCATCTCTACATGATATCATCGTTGTTGTGAGGCGTAAAGCTGCTGCTGTTGGTGTTGTTGCTGCCATTCCCGCGAGTCATGCAACTCATGGAACTCACGAAGCTCCTTGTGTAACCGTTGCCTCTGGGACGGTAGACTCGTACCATGTTCTTTTTGTTGTTGTTGTTGTTGTTGTTGTTGTTGTTGTTGTTGTTGTTGTTGTTGTTGTTGTTGTTGTCGTCGTCCCTGCCTTTGAGTCTGACAGCGGCCTTGATCTTGTAGTTGTTGCTGGGGATCAGTATGGCCACCGACTTCCACTGCAGGCAACGACAGATTTGAGACCGATGAGTCATAAGAGGTCGACGATGTAGTCAATGGGCCGAGTGGTTCCTATACACTTAAGCCCTGTTGATGTTCGCCCATCTCTTCTCTAATTGAGGTCATCTCCATTCCGCTTCCACGGAAACCGCTTCCGCCTTCCAGGAGTGGCTGGCTTTGTGGAGGGTTGAACTGAAGCTGCTGAAGCTGTTGATGCTGCTGTTGATGCTGCTGTTGATGCTGTTGTTGATGCTGCTGATGCTGCTTGTGCTGCTGTACACGCTGCATGGCTTGGGCGTTAAGGTGTGTTCCCTGGAGATGAGGCGGAAGATGTTGAGCCGGTGAGCCGCCACTGGGACCTGTCGCAGGAGGGCCCAGGGCGTTGACGGTTGATGCAGCAGAATTGGCTGAAGTAGCTATAGTCGTACTACCAGTTCCACTAGCGCTCGATGCGACCGCTGGTCCGCTGTCCGTTGTGATCGTACCGGGTGCAGTGGTGCTACTTCCTCGAAGAGAGGGTGAGTTCTTGGTAGCGGTGGTAGTAGACGGTGAATCGTTGCCGACTTCTCGATGAAGGGGCGACGAGTGACTAGGTGAATTGCTCTTCTTGCTCATCGAATCACCATTCCCACCTCGGGATGAGGTGCGCGGCGATACGCGCCCAGTCTATCCATTTTTCCACATTAGTAACGTGGGGGCAAACAAATCCAAAGAAGAAAATTGATAGCTTACCTGCTTTGCCCATCTCAACCCACAACTGTTGCATAGATCTCGATTCCCGCTTGGCCCACGCCGCCATTCGGGCGTGTTCCTCGTATGGCAATTTGCACAGTCCCTCACCATGTTACCTCCTCCCTTTCTTCGTTTCCGTTTTTTCTTGTTAGACAAAAGCTGCGCCAGCTCTTCGGCCAACATGCGATTCACCTTCTCCATTTGCCTCAGCTCGTACTGCCAGCTGGTGCAACGCGTTGTCTTGAGTTCGTCAAATATATTATCGGCGTCCAAAGCCGCATCCTGGCCGGGTGCTGCACTGCTACGAGCTGAGACCATGGCCCCCGTACTATCGCTGCTTCCCGACTTCGACCTCCCGCCCATAAGACTGTTACTATCACTGTCGGTCTGGATCCCTTGCATTGGCGACAAAGGAACACCGCCCGGAGACATATTCTTGACCGTTACGGTCGCGGGAGCTAGTGTCCTTGATGACGCCTTCAACAGCTTTGTTTGCGCCAACAAGAACGTTGGCCTTTGACCCTCACCACCATCTCCGGGGTAGAATGTTGTATAGGCCTGGAGCACCTGGCCACGCTTGTTTTGCACCTCATGCTTGCAGCTCGCGATCTTGCCCTTTCTAGCTTTCTCTATCGTCCTCCCAAACTCGGCTCTGGATTCCTTGCGCATGAGATCTTGCATGCTGGTACCTTGGAGGTTCTCCGGGAGCAAATCCAGGAGCGATCGGACATTCGATGAAACAAACAAAAACATGCCCGATGTCGAGACCTTGGTCCAAATTTCGCTGTCACCAATACCGCCGTTGAGTTCGAGGTCCTTTCTGTGTAGAGCAAAAACGGGGCGTTTTCTCCCCACAAGAATGATACACTTGCGACCCTTACCCTGTTCGTTGAACAATGTTCCGTGGCTTTCAAACCAGGTATAACCACTGTTCTTTCTCCGAATTCTGAAGACTATGTTGACTGGAGTGTGTTGCTGGGCCTCTTTCAACTCCCTCGTCACCGGCACGATGTCGGACGGGTGGCAAATCGAGGACAGTGAGGTCCCAACGAGGTCGCTGGCATCGTACTCCAACACTTTCTTACAGGCCGGAGATAGGTATAAGAAGAGACCCTTGAGCGACAACACATGGACAACATCGTCTGCGTTCTCCAGAAGCATCTTATCCCAGGATTGTTTGTGCCAGTCGGATGCAACACCCTTCGAATTACATTGCTGCAAAAGTGTCGAAACATCATCAACGCCCAAAGTCTGGCCGTCGGCAGGCTCCAGTTGCTTCTGGGTAGGTGGCGTCCAGATGTACTGCCCGATATCGCTGTGGGTATAGTTGACCTGCATGGGCCCATTTCCTTCCTGGCCGATTATGGCATCAGGGCATTCCACGAGATCGATCTGAAATCCAATGAAATAACGGATTTCTTCGGTATCCCAGGGAATGGGAATCATGGTCAACAGATTCAGAAAAGGCTTGCCGCCCTTCCGATAATTGATCAGACTCTGCTGAATCTCCTGGCCCTCCGCGATGGTCTTCTTGAGCGTATATACGGCGTTGTTTTCGACAAATTCGCGCTTGGTGCCAGCCTCCACATTACCGTCGGGGGCCTGCAAGAAGCGGCAGTTCCGCCCGACAATCTCGTGGCGACTATAGCCCGTGAGGTTCTGGAAGTTATCGGACACATAAATGATGGGGCAATCGTTGAGTGTTACATCACAGACGACAAACGCACAAGACATGTCCACGGCACCGAGCTTGAGCTTTGGGTCCTTCCTCGACGCCACATACCACAACGCCCTCAGCATGTCGAAACCGCTTTTGGAGTAAATGCTCTTTGTCTGGGACGCTCCTCCACCTGACGGCGTCGAGGTAGATGGCGCTGGGGTGGGGGCATTGGTGACGCTCGGCGGTGGCGGCGGCCCAATTCGTATTGTCTGTATTGTTGCGGATAAGGACGGAGACTGGAAGGTTGTCGCGGGCGTGCTTGCCGCATCCTGTGAGACTGGTGTAGCCATGCCTTGTGCGAAGTTGCTGACACCCGGCGTCATTGCAGGGGTCATGGCCGGAGTCATAGCCGGAGTCAAACCGCCCATGTTTTGTTGGGCCTGGTGAGAGGCGTTGGCATCGTCACCTCCACCAAAGCCCTGCTCCATGGTCATCATCTCGTCGTCCTGCTTATTAAGCCCAGGGGTGGGATGAACGCTGGCTGCGCTGACGGAGCCACTATCCACGTTCATGTCCATGGAAAAGTCGGTGCGAATAGTGTCGAGTCCGGCCGAAGAATAGGGGTTCTCGATCGGGGGAGAGTGGTACATGTTGAGGTTGGGGTAAGTCATCATGTTGCCCATAACATTGGGCGACATGTGCGAGTATCCACCGCTGTGGTCCGACATGGCCATGATGTTCTGCCCTGCATACGGGCCCGAGTGCCCTGACATGCCCATGCCGCCAGTCATGTCCCCATAAGTTCCTGACATATTATCGAGTTGATAGTCCGAGAAACCATCGTTGGGGTTCGCGTAATCAAACATGGACAACCTCCTATTCTGGCCCCCATAGGGCTGGGGGACACTCCGCCTTCGATGCATTTCGTCGAGGTTCTGCTGGATGATTTCGTCAAGAGAGTCGCTTCCTACTGACATGGTTACATCTGGAGCGTGAATCGTGTTGTTTCCTTGATTTGTAGTTGGAGGCGTATTCATCATGCCGACATTGCGATGTTGATTGGTATTTTGTTGCTGCTGATGCTGATGCTGTTGTTGCTGCTGTTGTTGTTGTTGTTGTTGTTGTTGTTGTTGTTGCTGCTGCTGCTGCTGTTGTTGTTGTTGCTGCTGGTGCTGGTGCATTTGATGCTGAAGCTCCTCAGGAGACAGCGGGGAACCGTAGTAGTTGTTGTTCATGGTGGCTGCATCGGTCGCCCCAAGCGATTCGTACTGGGTTGACAATAGGAACAAGCTCTTAGCTATGAAGCTCTCTCTCTCTCTCTATCTCTCTATCTCTCTCTTAGGATTTGGTCGTAGAATAGGTGTGCTAAAAGGTGGTGCGCCAGGAAGGGCCGGGTCGGGTGATCACATTGAGGGACCGTGGGTGTCGTTGCTGCATGGATCAATAAGCCGTCTGATACTGGTACCTGCTTGTCGGTACGAAGCTGTCACTCAAGCAGACGGGGAAGGAAGCTCAGACGTGGAGACGCAGACGGAACGGGAGGTGGGACGGAACGTGCGGAGATGTAGTGTGGCGGCGGACCCGAGCATGGGGTTTGAAGTTTGTTTGGCTGTCGGAAAAAAAAAGAATAAAGTATCTCTGTGTCCGTGTGCGTGTTCAAGGCAGCGCCAGTTATCTAGGTGACCAGGCAGCGGTTAGCTGTATGAAAGAGAAAGAAAGTCAGGGCCTTCTTGGCAGGGAAGGTGAAGTGTGACTCGGGGTAAGCAAGGACGAAGCAGCGCAGGGGGGGACTGGGAATGTCCAGGAAACCGGCATGCGGGCACGCGGTGCAGTGTGTGTGGTGATTTGGGTAGACGGAGCGGAGCCGGGCGATCGAGTGTTACGCGTACAGTGCGCTCGTCCGTAGCCTTCTTGCCTTGGACCCAAACATGGAAGAAGCCCGCTTGAGCGACACAGGGGATCACCTCAGCTTCTTTCTAGGTACGCGATGGAGGGGGGACGACTCGGAGATGACCAGACGCCGCCGGATCACGGAAGCAAGCGCAGGCTGCAGAGTGCAGAGGGGACGCACGTGGAATGCGGACGTACTGGGGGAGGACCCTGAGCGAGCCCAGGAGGGGGAAAAGACGAATGGAGACGCTATGCTGCACCAATAAGTGGAAGAAGACGAGTGTGATTAGACTCGGGAGGCTGAGGAGGAGGGTGGCCGAGGTGGCTTGCAACAAGCCCGGCAGTGTAGTGTAGTGTATATGGACTAAGCGTGGAAACTCTAACGAACAAGGGCCGGGAATAGGTGAAGAGAGTATGTAGGTACTATCTAGCTGGATGGCCACCAGGATAAGGTAGATGTGATGTGGTAGTGAGTGTAGTGGTAGTGTCAAGGTGTATAGCAGTAGTGGGTGTTTCCGGGATGGATGTATGGCATCGATGTGGTGCGTGGTTCTTGGCTGGCAGCTTCGCAACGGAACGTGGAGAAAAAAAAGAGAGTTCCAACATACGGGATGGGAAAGTGGAAGACGGGATGGAGGAATCGGAATCCGGCTCTGCCCTAACAGCAAAGACGATGGGAGCCCCTCTGGCCGTGGGTTTGGCAGGACTCGGTCTTGATTGGTGGTCCAGAGACGGGACGGTCGACGAGTGACGTTGCGTCTATCGAACGGCGTGTGTCCCGAGGGCTGTGAAAGGTGAGAAGAGGCGAAAAAAGAGAGGCCTTTCTTTCTTTGCCGAAGCTGGAGGGAAGCGCGTGAGGGAAGCCCCCGGGTCGTCTGTCAAGTCCAAAAAAAGAAAAAAAGGGAAAAAAAGAAAAAAAGAGGGTAGTATGAGGTTGTTGCCCAAGGAATGGGCCGGGTATCACAAGGACGAATGCTTTTGGGAAAACAATTCGACGCAGGATTGGACCATGGTTGAATTCAGTTGTGTGATGCAATGGGCAGGTGGCCGCATCCACGGTCTTACTTACAAGTGCAGTGCACCACAAAGTGCAGTCAGTCAGTCAGTCAGTGCCTTTGAACTCTATGAATGAGAGTGAACCGCAGCCGGCCGTTGGTCCTACGGTGCAGACTCTCTGCAGCTTCATTCACACGCGAATCCACACTTGATAAGTAACGCTTCCGGATTAGGTTGTAGCCACTGGCCCTTCCTCAGGGAGAGAGACCTGATAGGGCGGGGCCCCTTCTTTGTACTCGCCGTTCCCCTCTTGGCGGCCCAGCCGACGAACGGCAAAGGGAACTGAAGGAAGGCTCAGGAAGCTCACAGACACCCCGAGCGGCCAAACGAAGTGGCAGGTCGGCAGACGGGACCTAGGTACATAGTACACTACACTACACTACACTAGCTACATATTTGCGCGCCCCTCTTTTTTTGAACAAGTCTTGGCAGCCACTCACACCAAGTCACCACCACTTCTCGCGGTCGAGAACATCACAGGGGCCTGCCAATCCCGCACCGCTTCCCCCCGCCGGCCCCGCGGCCCGCGGGTTTTCCTTGTGCCCATTGGCCCTCGAGAGGGGTGTCCAATGTTAGCTAATCCACCCCATGCCCCATCTCCAGCGCCGCAAAATGGGAGAAAATGCGCCCTTTTTTGGGGCCCAAAATGAGGGCATTGCAATGTGTGCTGCCCTGCCCTGCCCTGTTTCCAACCGTCGCCCATGACCCCGGCCCGTCATTTCGGGGTTACGGACTCATCGCCGCTCGGCGCGCCCCGTCCACGTCGTCGCCAATTTGTTGGGTCAGAATGATATCATATGCAAACATGTCGTGACCTTCTTCACAGCCTCCCCCAAATCCCATCCGCTTTGGGAATAGGACCCTGAGAAAGTTGAAACCCCATCCAAGAAAACGGTACATAAAACCCTCGCCCCATCATATACACTACAATTCGGTGCTGCACCTTATGTACTGTGTAGCCTAAAGACTTGGCAGCATTTAAAGCCGGCGGAGGCCCCGCGAAGCCGACGTCAGTCACTAGGTATGCCAATCCCTCAACTTCCCCCCCAAGACGGCGTCTCTTGGCAGATTCCGACATGATGACCTCAGCACAAGACACACCGAAAAAGGACATGAAAGATGTAGAAAAAAATATGAAAGCCCATTTTCCCCCTTCCCATGACCCTTTGTCCATGTTCACGACACACCCGGATTATCGGACATTGACCATGAGGTTGACTCCACAGCAATGATGCTCCCTTGGTGTGGAGTGAACATGATGCTAGCACAGACCCTGCTACTGTACCCTGGCATTGCCCTGCCCTGCCTGGCAAGGAAGCGCCAGCCGAGAATTTTCCAGCAATTACGCTGCACCCCGAACGTTTTCGGACTGGCTTGACTAGTCGCATCCTGATAACGGACGGGAGGGAGCGTGTGTGCGTGGGAAAGTCGAGAACGTGAGGCTCCTCCGAAAAGAGGAGTGTCGTTTTTGAACGACGGGTCTCATGAGGTTCAGTTAGGTGTGCCCGACTTTCGAACGAAGGGGTCCCGATTCTTTTCACCTACACTATTTGTCAACCCCTCCCCACCCTCACAGCCGATCGACAGAACCCTAGCATGGAAATCGCGATCGCCCTATGCTCTCTTTCGTGTGCTTACATATACGAAAATATCCTTTCCTTCGTCCACTGGCTTTGCTTCCTTTTTAGTTTTCACAGCATCTTCGCACTATGACTAAGTATGGAGAACAGTTAGCAAACCAACCCCCCGAACCTGCAACCCACAACTGCCACCGTACCTACGTAGCAAGACATGCGTTCGCATGAAAACCTATTGTTTGAAATATATTCAGCGCCTTCCCCAGTCTCGAAATGGAAACATCAGCCCGACTCGCTCTGGACGGAATTTCAAACAAGCATGGCGCGGAATAGACTTACAACAATCGTGTGTGACGAGACACACTTTGCGCACACCGTCGTCCACTAGCCCAAAGCTGAGAGCTTGTCTCGGTTCGGCAAAAACAGCCCTCGATTTCGCAGCGCGTTTTGCTCCTCTTGCATCAACATATTTCCCACCAAACCCGCCATGTACCATCATGTTATAAATTCGAGAACACTCTATGCATGAAACATTTTTTGATACCCGCCACTCGCAAGATCGACTATTCATCAGCCAGCATGGACGGATTCAACCATCAGCTTGTTCCTTTCTAACCTAGCCAGCACCCAAGAGTCGAAAAGCTGGGCCAGCCCTGGACGAGCGAGTCAAAGGTACTTAGTGTACTTAGTCTACACTACAGTAACACACCGAAATCCCCCCGATGATCTCCCAATGCTCCCTTCCCTCCCCCGGCCCAAGCAATGGGCGATGGCCCAAAGCATTGCAAAACATGGGATTTTCTCCCGATTCGCATACCAGCGATCGATTTCCCCCATCTGCTCATTACCACTCTGTTTTCTTCGAATTTGCAATGCAAATCCAGGAAAAGAAAAAGGGATGAACAGAAAAAGAAACACTACACACGTGTACACCGTCGATCTCTCTCTCTCTCTCTCTCTCTCTCTCTCTCTTTCTCATCCTTGTGATTGAAAACCAGCACACAAAGCAGGACAGACATTCAAAGCCCACCCCCCTTGATTGACTCCTTTTCGAACGAACATCTTGACCGTCTTAACTGACTTGACTGACCCTTTTTACGTCGACCCTCTTTCTTTTTTTTTTTTTTTTTGCCCTGCCCGCCTTCAACCTATCATTTGCCTCCCCACAAAAACTCGTAGCACACCTGAGACGGGCCGCCGCCGGTTCGTCCAGTTCCCGTCCTTCTTCTCGCTATTACTCATCATTACTCCTTCCTCCCGTGACTCCCACGCCCATCCTCCCGAGTCCCGTCCTCCGCTCACGGAATTGCTGCCAAAGACTACCTACACTACCCGACACTACACTACACTACACACTACACACACTACACTACACACACTACACTACTTTTTAGTGTAAGTACTATCAGAAAAAAAGAAAAAAAAGCACATTGCGAACCCACAAAGTCCACGACGGGGGACCACTTACCTAACCAATCGGTAAACCAAACAATGATAAACAAGTTGCTCCACCAAATGACGTCGATTGTCGCACTTTTGATTATTCCTCAAATAGACTAAGTAAAGGTATACGCAGTAATAGCCTCACACCCCCCCTGATGGACACTTGCGTATTATACAGTATACTAGGGCAAGATGTTTTTGGAGTACCTATCGGATCGATGGCAATAAACCTCGAGTAACCTTGCCGGCAGCGTAATACAGACATATATATACACACACACAAACGTAGAAACAGCCAAGGTACAGATAGTGTCAGATGAATGACGGTATGGCAATCATGGCACATTTGCAAGTTGTAGTGTACGTATGCACCCATTCCCGTTCAGAACGGGGACCCGGACCCAAGGTTTGTAAAATTGGTGTGGCTGCTTTGGATGACCCCAAAGAAAAGACCCCTGATCAGCCTCCATCTGGGTACTTATGTATCGAGGGTACCATGTACAATGCCATACTGCAGATACCCGCCGCTATCAGATGCTGGTGGTCTATCAACTCCATTGTATTCTATTCAAGGACCCTCGAGTACCTGTAGAGCTTTTCCAACCAAAGACGCAACACATGTGCTCATGTAGCAGACATCCAACCCTCCGATCTCCCCTGTATCCCACCCGAACTAAAAGGCAAGATTGGAACGATCCATGTTACATATCCTAGTCATTTACAAGTGTTTATGTGTTTTTATACGTGTAAGATAAATGGTTACGTGCGCTGGAGGAACGTTATGGTGTGCATGGTATCTCCATCAAATTCAGATTTCCGCTTCGACTCCTCTCGCCTTCTCCCCTACATGACCAAGGCCATCAATGGCCTGATTGCGTGCGCAAGTATTTCTCCACGCTCTTACCATGATTTCCCTACCAGTTCCTGTCAATTCCTTCTGGTTCCATGCCATCTATATCCTGATTTGCAAGTAGATCACCATCTTCTTAAGTCGACGTTTTGCTTTTCCTTCTCCTACGTCCATCAGCGATGTCATCTCTCTTCCACAGCCACTACCTCCCACACTTCTTAACTGCTAAACCGCTCCCGAATCAACTGCTGAGATTCGGGGCCAAATTGCTGCAGTACGGGGTCGGGCGAAGTACCGGTTGCTTGCAACAGGTTCTTGACAGCGGCAATCACGCGCGCAAGAGTCTGTCCGCTCAAAACGTCCACCTCAAGCGCCTGTGCGACGTAGTAGAAAGCTTTAGCGGGTTGCGAAATAACGACAGGATGTTGCCTATTTGCGGGTTAGTCGTTTCCAGTTCGCCATGTCAGGACAAGAGACTTACTTTTCAATTAGCTGGGTCATGAAAGCATAGGCATAGGGCGCCGCCTCCTCGTCGTTCAAGACCGGCAGAGTCTCAAACCACTGTGTCGCAACCTGGTCGGGGTTGGCGACTTGAGAAGAGTTGAAATGCAGGATCTTGGCGATGGCAGCGCAGGCATTCTCCGTAGCATACACATTGTCCTCGTTGCGCGCATCTGGGATCTGCGTAGCCTTGAAGAGAACTTCGACGGCTTGACCCACCAACGGCGCCCAAGCCTGGCCGCCATGGTGGGCAGCCACACCAATGCCATACGCAGCCGCTTGACGAATAGCGGGAGAGGCATCCTGGCAGCCGAGGAGCAGAGGCTCCGAGATATACTGGGCGTAGTGAATGCTCTCAGCACCACAGTATTCTAGGACATCATCCATAATGCACAATCCCCACTGTCGCTGCGTGGTATCATTCGAGCTCAGGAAGCTGCTGTAGGTGGGAAGCAGGCGGCTCCATGCGCTCAAGAAGCTTGCGCCGTGATACTTGAAAACAGCATGGAACGCCTTGTTCATGTCCGAAAGGAGAGTCTGATCGTCCTCAATGGCCATCTGCATCTCTTCCGACTCGTCCTCGCCATCTTCACCTCCTTGCTCCTCCTCACGAGCGGCTGCCCGATCCTTGTAATCCTCAAGAGTGGAGTGGACACCGTCGATGAAGCGGCCCATGTGCGTCTCATCAAGGCAGGCAGTGCCGATAACCTCGATGGACTCATAGAAGCATTGATACATCTCCGCGAGCGTATCAATGGCAGGCTCGGCGCTAAGAACGTCGAGGAGCTGAACGACGGTGCTGGTCCACAAGCCCTTGAGCTCGTTGGAGCCGGGACCGTACTGCTTCTTGTACGAAATGAGCAATTGCGGAACCAGCTTCGCAGACATGTACCTGACAGGATCGTGGAAGAAGAAGGCCAGACCAGGAAGAGCAATCTTCTCCATGATGTCTGCGACATAAGGCGCAAAGTCACCCTCAAGAACCTGAGCGTACACCACGAGCAGCTCGATGGCCATGTTCTTATCGTCCATGGTGCTGGTACGGATACCAATAGTCTTACCACGGAGCGGGACAAGCTCCCACCCTTCCTCGGTCTGTAGCTGCTCAATCTGCTCGTCGTCTTCCAGAAGCTGGATATCGGCCTTGGCGCTAGCAAGCTCGAGGAGTGGCGGCATAACCTCGGGCAAGTAGGGAAGGAAATCCCTACCCAGCACACGGCACATTCTTCCCCAGCAGTGCATGAGGTACTGGGCCTGAGGATCGTCGGGATCAGTGATGTTTTGCTGGATGCTGGCCAAAAGTTGCACTAGCGCCATGGCATCCGCACCGAGACGCTCCTTTCCAACCGCAAGGGCGATCAGGGTGGCGCACTCCATCGCCTTTGCACGGAGGAGGCGGACCTCCTTCTCATTCTCGCGCTGCAACACTCCCATCAACAGGGGCATGAGACTATCATAGTACTTGGCAAATGCCTGCTCTGCGGCGTCAGCAATGGTGGCGATGGTGGACAAAGCCTGCTCTTGGACGTAACGCTTTTCATTTTGAAGAAGCTGGAACAAGTGCGACAAAAGGTTGTCAAGATAAGGCTCAAGGACGCTCTTGTCGGCCTCCTCACAAAAGTTAACAAGCGCCGCAGCAGCATGTGACTTGACCCGTGCCTCAGGTGCGTTAAGGACGGGCACAATGGCCGACAGCACGATATCGTAGTACTGCTTCTGCATAGTAGGAGCAAAGTCGGTGCTCATCTGGCCGAGGGCGTTGCAGCCAGCCCAACGGACACGAGGATGGGGGTCCTTCAGAGCCGGGACAACCAAGTCAAGGACCTGCTTCAGTTCACCAATCATCTCCTCGCGGCAGCCTTCTGAAATGGCGGACAGAGCCATCAAAGCAGCGTGACGGTCTCTCCAAGCCGGGGAGTTCATCATGCTAGGCAACCAGCCGAAGATGGGGCTGAGAATAGCGGCACCTCCGAGCTTATTAGCCAGACGATCGAGACACTGCTCACCTGCGACATGGTTGGAGTCACTCTCGTCGGTGTCGAGCTGCATAAACGCCATTAGCACATAGCCAATGTATGGGCCCCACAGAAGTTACAAGTGACTCAACAACTTACATCGTCGCAGCTAAGCCATTCGGCCGCATCATCGTCATCCTCACCAAGATCCGTCATCAAGCTAAGGCACTGTGTGATCATATCCTTGGTATAAGAAGCATCCTTCTTGCACATGGACGGAGCGTAATCGGCAAAGGTGGCCATAAGTTCCAGCGCATTTTGTCGGCAGAGGTCTGTGAGCTCCTTGTCTTGAATGACTGAAATGCTGAATCCAACAAGAGTCGAGAAGACGGTCTTGAACATCTTGGGGGAACTTTCGGCCAAGTCGATGAGAGCGATGAGGGCCTGGCTAAGGTCATCCGAATCTTGCGAGTCCTTGATAGGAGGAAGAATGTTGAGGAGCTGAGGAAGGAGCTCGAAGTACTTGGCCTGATTCTTCTTTCCTAGGCTGCGGAAAAAGGCCGCAAAAGCCTCCATAGCAGCAAGCCTGACAGCAACTGACTCGTCCGTGAAGGCTTTGGCAAATGCCATGGCTACGGCATCCTGATGTTGTTTCTCAATGATGCTAGGGGTAGCGTGGAAAATACGGAAGGCCGTCTCGCGCTTGCCAGCATCGGGTGCTTGGCTGAGGTTGAAGAGAGTCTGAAGTAGTTCTGGCCAATTTTGGTCATTGTCATAATATTGCCTAGCAACCTCGGCAACCGCATCACCAATCTTGTTGCGAACGTTTCTGTCTGTCTCGGCAAGGATGGCCTCGAGAATCTTGTTGCGGACAGCGACGGCCTCGGAGTTGTCAAGGGAAAGGAACATATCGGTAGCAGCCTCGGAGGTCGGCGTGGCTTTGCGAGTCTTGAGTGTTATCCGGCGGAAAATGACGGCGGCGAAAGAACGGACCTGCAAGGTTAAAAAACGAGTGAGTTATATGTGAGCAGTGACATGCTGAGGCGACCGGCCCAGCAAAAGAGGGTTGCGAAGAAGCCATACCGAAGCGTCGCTTGATCCAGCAATCTGCTCAGCCAAGCCCATCAAGAGGAGGCCGGGCCGGGAGCTGGTCCAGTTGTTTTGCAAGTGCTCCTCAGCCTGAGAGCGAATGTTGTTGTCGGCCGACTGAAGAGCCTGGAGCAGCTGGCTCAGCTCGGCCGTGACATCGGCAGGAAGGACCGACATGATGAATGATGTATGTTGCGAAGTAGAGTGCTAGTTGTGTCTAGTTGGTGCCGTGGGGTCGGGGAGCAGAAGAGTGAATCGCAAAGCACACTGCACTCCTTACACACAATGTGTGACCCTGGGTTATCGTCGTTCGGTGGGCTCTGGAAGAGGCGGAACGTGGTTAACGATGTTGGCCCAACAACAACATCAGAACTCTCGCTAAAGTCTGATACGGATGAGGACCGGGAAAAAGGCGGACCAGGGAGGACGGACTTGAGGTGGACACGGCAACGGTGCAGATGGAGAAGCAACTCGAGTGCCAAGTTGATGATGGATTGACGACAGGCGTCGACGGTGACCGTTAATAAAACCGAGACTTGAATGAATTCAAGTCGCGATAAAGGACGCGTCCGAAACTCGACTTTGCTCCAGTCAAAGGTGGATTTGGATTGTCGAGAATTGGTGATTGATGGCTCTAGACTGGCTCGAAAGGGTCGAGGGGAGTGGTGGGAAGGGGGGGGGGCATGGACCGTATGAAAACCGAATGGACAATATTTTTTTTTGATTGGGTCTGGGTCAACCCGAGCTCATCAATGGAGGGGGCCGAGGGGCACACGGCACTGTAGCGTACAAAAGTAGGTAGGTGCCTCTCGGCATAGCATAGGTAGGGCAGGCAGACATTAGAAGCGCCCAGGTTCCCGCCGCCGCGTCGCCAACATCCCGTTAGAGCACAGCACCATTTGCTATGTGATCACCTAGTAAATTGTAACTATCAAGCGGCAGAGGTCCGCTAAAACTACGGAGTGGGGCAGTGGCATCTTGAGGTGGCCACCGGCTCAGGCCTTTCCTTCCTCCAACCTATGGAAAGCTCCAGGGCGGCTCCAGCTTCCACAACTTGTGTGCCCGGGCTTCCATTGCCGGGTGGGTAGGGCGTCTGTGATGATCATGATCAACAACATGGAAGGGAAGCAGGACTCGGAGGTGATGGCCCAGATGAAATGTAGGTGACAGAAAATGGTGGATAGGCCTGATCTAACCCCAGTTGCCCCGCTGGATATGGATGGACCTTCATCGACAAAAATTGCGCCAGGCTGCCTTCAGTTCGCACCTCAGCCTACCTCTACTTACCTACACTAGATTGCCTCTGGGTGCAGCGCAGCAACGGTCAACAGGTGACAGCCTCAGCCCTGTTCTGCCTGCCCTGCAGGTGACCTTATCGCCGGACACTACCTACAGACTATTTGCACGCCTTAGTGTGAGAGTAGCCTGACAGTCAGTGATGCGAGGAGGCTAGTGCTTCCCGCGCATAGGCTAGACAGGGGCAACCCCGCACCATCACGTTAAGGCATGCTCAGGATACGTGCCGCGGCTGGACCATCGTCATTGCTCTCTTGTTTCTGGACTTGAGAATCAGGCGGACGTTTCCATAGGTTCCTGTTGCTCTCGACTGGTCAATGCTTCTTCTTGCTTCGTCAGTTTCGTTGGCAGTCGCAACAAGCCGATCTGTCAGTATCTTTCTCGTTTTGGTCTCGACTTTATCACTGAGTGTTTGATTCAGTTCCATACTACTACTTACACTCTCCTGCCAGATATTTCAGAATTTCAGATACACTTCCACCATTACCTACCACATACTCGGTTGCGCAAAGACGGCGGCGGCAACGACCCCGAGATTGCGGACAAGCTCAAGTGAAACGCACCAACCTCTACATACCTCTACATACGAAGCATACTTGTACCTTCCGAACAGCGGAACCGACTACGACGGCAGCGGTCACCTTGAACTTTTGGCAAAGATACAGTACCAGTAGTAGCTTCTCTCCGCGCATCGATCTGTTGTGAACCATCTCCAACTACCCTAAGCTCTCTTCTTTCTTCGGTCTTATCCGCATCATCGCCGTGTCCGACGCGAGTGCTTCAAGTTGCGTGCATTATTACCCGAGAAATCCAGCAACAACACCATCAATAATAACACTACCACCACATCTCGGAAGCCTCGATGGAGTCCTCATCAGAAATCCCCAAATCGCCCTCTCCTGGCACGTTGGCCAGCGCCAACCCGGGCTTCCAGGTCTCTGACACTGCACTGTCGGGCGCCTCGCTCCCGTCTCCTCCAGAACGCTCCAGCTCTCAAGGCGGCAACCCCTTGTCCAAAACAACGAGCAATGTTTCGTCGCATTCGCATCGCCAGAGCTTCGCCGAGAACCAACGTCATCCGCCCCCCTCGCCACGTACTCAGAGACACCCCTCCTTCACGCAGCAAGCAATTCAAGACCTGATGAACCACCCACCGCCAAACCGCCATCAAAACCCTCGCTATGTCGGCCGCGACTGGCGGGACATTGCCATTGGCGAGTTATTGCAGCCGGATGAGGTTAAATGGGCGGAACTGGACACCAGTATCCAAGAGGCCACCAAGGTGCGACAGTACCTCTGTGCCAATCTTCGTTGTTGGTTTGGACCTTGCTGATATCGTTACTTACTGTCCAGACCCTGCTTCAAAGTAGTCCGAACAATGTGGTTCTTGTCCGCCAGGACTCGTCTTCGAAGGAAGCCGTTTCTACCTTTGACCACAGCGATCTCAATGCCTACCTTTTGGCCGTGGTAGGCCTCGCAAAGCCTGAAGAAGAACAGGTTGCTCTATATACAGATATTTCGGTCAAAGCGCAGTCTCAGGAGGAGATCCCGTTACGTACCCTCCAACCCATCTTTCGCCACGAGGAACTGGTGAAGCTCCCAGCCGATTCCACTCTCGATAAAGCCATTGAAGTGTTTGGAGGTGGCATTCACCGCGTTCTGGTCACTAATAAGGACTCAGAAGTGGTGGGTATCTTGAGCCAGTTGCGCCTACTTGAGTTCTTCTGGTACGAGGCCGTCAATTTCCCCTTAATTGATCGTCTCTACACGATCCCGCTGCGTGATCTTCAAATCGGGACGCAGCAAATCATTGCCATCAAGTAAGCCACCTCCGCTTTGTGTACCTAAGTTGCCCAGTGCCATGAAGTCGCTTGGCTAACATCTCCTAGCGCTGACGCTCCTCTTGCCGATGCTCTCTTTCTCATGAGCTCCGAGGGCCTGACATCCGTCGCGGTTGTGGATAACGGCCACAACGTTGTGGGAAATATCTCCACCGTTGACGTGCGCCTCCTAACCAACGCCAACAGTCTGCCCCTGCTCAAGGCTTCATGCATGCACTTCGTCAGCGTCATTCTGTCCGAACGTGGTGTCGAGCATGGCCGTGACTCCTTCCCTGTTTTCTACGTCAATCCGTATTCTACCCTAGCTCACACGGTCGCCAAGCTGGTCGCAACGCAGTCTCATCGTATGTGGGTAGTTGAGTCCGCTTCGCCGTCGCCTAGCGCCCCGGCTACACCTTTGCTGCAGGCTTCCAGCTTGCCTCCCCTTTCGACGTTATCACCTCCGGTTGCTTCGCCCGGCAGAGCGGGCAGTCCTGCCCCTGGATCGGCAGCTGTTGTCGTTCCTCCACCAGGTGCCATCACAACGTCGACGCCCCAGTCGCCGTCAGCACAGGGGCCATTCACCTCGGTTCCGGCTTCGGCGCTGCCGGGTGCTGGACTGTCAGGGCGCTTGACAGGCGTGGTGTCGTTGACGGACATCCTAAACTTGTTTGCAAAGACAAGTGGCCTGAGGCCGTTGGATCCTAGTGAGCAAAGGGCTAGGAGAAGACGGAGCTCGAGCTGTTCAGTCCGACCTACGCTGGATACTGGGAGAGATAATGGAAGAGGAAGCGTTGATTTTCGAAGGTGATGTCATGTATAAGCAGAAATCAAAGTTAAACACATGGACAGCTTAAGGTAGATTCGATAATTACTTTTGTAGGTAGCAGGAGGGTGCAGTCCGATCAAGACAGCCCCGATATGCATAAAACGGAACAGCTATGGCTTGAAACAAAAGGGGATGCATTCTACTGCCTTCCCTATATCTACTTGGTAAGGCATTCGTTATGGGTGGCTAGCTAGATTGGGATGGTTGCTGTGTCCATTCTCTATACGGGGTTCCATATATGATGCCAGCCTTTCAAAGCTGCAAACTAAACCGAAATATAATACTTTTCGACTATGCAATGGTGCCAGTATCGCGCTGATTTCTTTCTAGCTAGTAGTATGGTTTTTCATGACTTGCATGTCACAGACTAGCACGCCATTAACCTCAGCTTATGGCAGGGCTGCTCCCTCTTTGCTCCTAGACGGTGATACCTTTCGCTTCACCTACGTCCGGGTATCCAAACACACTCCTGCTCTACCTCTCCCTTGGTCTCGGCCTCGACCTTTGATCCCCCTCTCGCCGCTTTTAGAGCGCCTGAGCCTTAATATCCACCACCTATTAAAGGGACATCGAAACAGGGTATCTATCTATCCCATGCATACCCAGGTTCCCTGAAAACGCCCCCCTCCCTTTCCCTCTCCATTAAAACACCGAATTATAGGAACAAAGTAGTACTGGTACAGGTACAACAACCCTTTCCACATTTGTGTTGTGGGCTGAGGGGGGTTTGGTTGCTAGATCTTGCTCCATCTTATTCAAAGCAGTCGTAAGATGCCGAACCTCCACGTAAGCACACCATTTAATCCACTCCCATGCTCTGATTCCAATCGAACTGGGGATCGTCTTCTGGTACTCCAATCCCGGCACCATCGAGCCTCAACCCATCGTCGGCTTTGAGAGCACCATTTCGTCGAGCTGTGGGCTCGTGAGAACCATGTGTGAAATCCGAAGTGCTGCCGCCATCGCCATCGTCGTGCTCGCCCTCCTCATCCGACTCCGGGAAACTCCCCGCCATCTTCAAGCTCATCCCCCTTTCCCGCCCGCGCATATGCGGGGGCAGGTGGTCGTCATCATTACTCACGTGAGACACACTCCACCTTCTCACTGATGAAAACAGCGTTGTTGCTGCTGACGGTTTCCGTTGGGGGAAACTGCTGTTGTCCTCCGTCTCGTCCGAAAGATCCCACTGCACGGGTATCCTCTCGCCTCCCTCGCCGGATCCCAAGACCGCGCCGCTCTTTTGTCCAGCGGTGATGCGCGCCGCAACGGTAAGCATGAGGCTCATCAAGTGTGTGGGAGGCGCCATCAAGATTTCGAAGGACTTATTGATGACCGTCATGGGTAGCTTGCGCACCACTTCGAGCTTGCTGGTAGAGGGCGCCCTTCGACGAGGCGCAAACAAATCCGCAGCGCGTGGTAGGGGTGAAAGCGCTCTCCTACTGGGGGATATGCTGCTGCTTGTTGTTGGACGGCCGCGGATGAGAGAGCGACGACTGCTGACGGAGGGAGATCGGGAACGGGAAGTCGGTGATGCGTTGGGCGACGGAGTAACTAATATCAGTCCTGTTGTTGTTGGGCTACATGGAGAGTCGATGTCATGGGTAGACGAGGGAGCTGTGCCGTGAAATGTCGAGCTGGAGGTGGCGCTTCGATCAATTGCTACCGGGCTGGTATCCGATGTCTGGGACATGTTAGATTGATTTGCCTTATCTAACGTAAGGGTTGATGAGTCTGCGGCTGGTTCGTTCCTCTTTCCAGGTGGACAGGAAGAGCCTGAAGGAGACGTCGGCTTGGATAAGGGTGGGGAAGGGGGGAAAATATGAGAGTTGCATGACCGTACACTGTGGAAAGAGTCGCGGGAGGTTACCGAAGACTGTGATCCGGGTATTTCTGGCGCATGGCCGTCCAGTTGATGTATGGATGATGGCTCAGTAAAGTGCGGTGCAGTAATCAACGTTAGCTGTGGGGGTGCGGCAACAGAATGACTAGTTTGCTGGCCGCTTGGTATAAGAGGGGTCCTTGTGAAATTCCGCGAAGACAACGACTCTGGCTGCTGTGGTTCCTCCTCCGGCTGACTTGAGAGTGTAATGTCGGGTACCGAAACGATGTTATGCTCCTGTATTCTAAACAGATCATCGCTGGTGGGTAAGGTTGACTGGCTTGTGGTACCAGTCGCTCTTCTCTTGCGCACTCTGATAGTGTCATCTTTAGGCGGACCTCGGTGTACACGGGCAATCTGGGCGGGTATGGTGATCGCGCTGACCGGGGTGGGAATGATGGATTCACTAGATCTCCTAACAGGAGTCCACGGTTTCTTAATAACCGGCGTCTGCGGACGTTCGGGTAGCTCGACGGTAAAGGATCGCTGAAAAGGGCATTCAGTCTTTTCGAATTGTAGGATTTGGTCGAAAACCTCACGCAGAAGCTGCGCGCGTCGTACATCCTCCGGGTCGTCAACAGGTACCTCGATGCGCCAGTACTGGGGCCTCCGAATTTGTAGGATGAATTTGCTCGAGTCCTCATCAACACACCAAGCCTGGCTTTTTGGAAATATCGGTTGTAGGGCAGAACCGCAGTTGAGAAAGGTGATCGAGCCAGGGGCACGGTATATTCTGAAATGTCCTGTAATGTGATATTGTCAGACTTCCGAAACCACACACGCTCCAGTTTACGGACATACCGACTGCAATGGTCCTCTCCAGATGGGAAGACCACGGCAGAGAGCCCGGCTCGACGCTGGTAGGGGTATTAGGAGGAGTGGGACCGAGGGTCGGGGGCCGGTTCCCAGCAGTAAAGGATATGATTTTGACCGAAGGGTGACTGTAGAGCGTATCGACTAGGGCATGGCTTGTTTCTCCTGCTGATGTAGACGGTCTTTGGATCTGAGAGTCTATAGGAGCCGTAAAGTTGCGGCGCGGAGCCGTATCGGCGAAGGGATTCGAGAACTCCATTGTTCGCAGCTTTATGATGTCGCGGAGAGCATCGTGACGCGGAGGAAAGACGGCTAGACTCAGCACATGGAGAAGCTGCGGTCGGAGGGAAATCGGACAATATTATACGGTACTGGTCGTCGGCGCGTGGGTGGTGTTTCCGGTCAGAGCGAGTCGCTGAGGCTGTCACAAAATGGCACGATTTAGTTCTCGATGTCTGGCCAGCCGACGTCACAGTGCTACGCTGGGTCAACGCGAAGCGCTCAGCGTCGTCGCTGGGTGGTAATGGCTTGCAGGTAGGTTTCGGAAAGCAACGACATCAACAACAGCTGGTTGAAGAGATCAAGACGGGAGTCTTGACAAAGGAGATTCTAGGGGCGGAAATCGTGGGAAAGAATTATTTCGATAAATTGGACGGTGACAGTGTTTGCACCAGTGCTAGACTAGACACTAGTCTAGTAGTAGTATCCACGTAGGGAAGACGCAGCGGGCATAGGTCGGTCGGCAGGCCGGACGCTAACGCCAGGGGGAATTTAAATACGTATGGAATTGGAGGGACCCGCTGAGTAACAGGAAACAAAAGCCGATTCTCGGGCTGTTTCTCATCCGTTCGCTCTTTTCATAAGAGATGTCAAAGCAGTACAGTACCTACCTAGCAATGCGCTCCGTGTTCCGTCCGGTCGGGTCATCCGATCGTTGGCGTTTATCGCGCTTGATGAGGTTTATTGGTACTATAGTCATTAGTAACTACCAGATTCCACGGCGGTTGTTAGGTAGTGTAGATAGCCATCTGCCAGTACCACTTTGTGAAGCCTGTCCTTAACAAAGCCAGGGGGAACAGTGTATGCCGTGCGGATAACGTCTTTTTTTGGCTTAGCGCGACGTTGCCGGAGCCTCCGAGCACGGTCCACAAAGCGGGCACGGTGGGCTGTTGACATCATATTTTGGCATGTGCAAAGACCGGGGCTCGAGGCGTCAGCTCTTCCCGTCGCGCAGTCCCAGGTCCTCCCCTCCACCCGGCGTTTGTCGCAATCATTTTCATCCGATCTAAACATTCCAAACGACTTCAGTCATCGTCCACACGAACGGGACACATCCATCTATCTACACCCGATAGTCCATCGATCGCCATGGCTACCGCCGACAGGCTCGAAAGGCGGCAGTCCTTCGACGTTGTAGCCGAACAAGTAAAACGAAAGTTCGACATCTCCCACTTCGACCTCAATGCCATTATCAGAGGTGCCCAGCTGACGCTTGTTGGTGGTATGTTATAATCCCGTGGTGCGCCTGTCTCCCGGGTCTGCCCACATTGCCTACCTAGGTACTGACATCTTGCGCCTACATAGCCCAACGGGCACTGCAGAATCCCGGCATCTTCACCTCACGACACTACAAACAGGCCGCCATTGCTGTAGCTGCTGGCATTCTCATCCGCTTGCTCATATCCATACCTGTATGGAGTTCCTCTCTCCCCGCCCATATAGGTAGCTTGCGTATGCTTGCTTGTTCTGACACTTCTTTTCTTAGATCATCGGCATCAGGGTCCTACTCTGGTTCCTGTCCTTTGGGATCGATCTACGCAATGCTACCTGGGACGACAAATTGGTGGGCGGGCTGGGCTTCGTTGAGGAACATGTTCTCCAAGCCCCCCTTTTTTTCATGAGTTTGATGCGATATGTCACTCCCACGTTGGATGATCTGTATGTTCCCATATGGCGTACTTCCACTTCTCAGGAGAGTCTGCTAACCAGTCGCTCCATAGATTCATGGACTCAATCCGATGGGTAGATACAACCTATGTCAACAAGCATAAGCATGACGAGGACCCTAGCAAGCTTCGACCCATGTACTACCCGAACCTGCGCCAGTACTCGGTCAGAGACGGCACCACGAACTCGACAAGCACCGCTGAGAATATCTCCATGTTTATCTACCGGTTCGCCAGGAAAGGCGCCATTTCGCTCGCCGTCTTTGCGGCCTCATACCTGCCTTATGTTGGCCGTTTCGTCCTTCCGGCAGCCAGTTTTTGGACATTCAACAGGGCAGTAGGTCTTGGCCCTGCCTCCGTCATCTTCGGCACCGGCATCCTCCTGCCCAGGAGGTACCTCGTTATCTTCCTGCAGAGCTACTTTTCCTCAAGGAGTCTTGTGAGGGAGCTGTTGGAGCCGTATTTTGCCAGAATCCGGTTCACTAGTGAGCAAAAGAGAAAGTGGTTCCGCAGCCGTGAAGGTCTCCTGTTTGGGTTCGGTATTGGATTCTACATCCTACTCCGTGTTCCTCTTCTTGGAGTCTTGATTTATGGCATTGCTGAAGCTGTGAGTTATCCCACCTCAAGCCTAGTCATGTATAGTGCTAATTCGATGATACAGAGCGCGGCCTATCTGATCACCAAGGTATCCGACCCGCCTCCGCCGCCGTCAGAGTCCAGCGGGTTCGCCGAGAGCCAACTCGAATGGAGGAACAAGCAGAAGTTCCTCAACTTGTCGTTGGCAAACATGGACAGCATCCATGACAAACCGCCTCCGTATTCGATCCATGACCCGAACCCTAAGACGGAACTCTGATTTGTATCTTGGCGACTTTGCCAGGACCCACACCTAACATCACTGGTGTAAGTTGGCATATGAAATTACAAAAGCGACTCCAGATCCTACACATCACAGCCTGCCTAAGCATAACTTGAATTGTATCATTACATAGACTATTGTCCCTTCTTGTCATCTTGAAACTGCATGTAGTTGAATTCCGTCAAGTAACGATGTAAGCAAGAGTACACTACACATTCCATGTAGGCCTATATAAGGGATTCTATGACAAAAAGCATACACTCACATGTTCATGGATCCATAGATAGGCCACGACTATTACGACTCGCGCAATATTTGAAAGTCCAAATGTCTCTATCGGGATGCCTCTTCCCTATCTTATCGCAAATTGCCGTCCATAGTAAGTGCCGGGACAGGACGGGAGTAGCTCGGCTTGGATTGAGGGGCGAGCGGGGCACTCCTCAAGGTCGGGAACAACGCGGGTGTCATTCGGGATATGATAAGGTTATCGACATTTACTTATCTCCAATGGATTCTCCTTTGGCTCGACCCGACAATAATGGTGACACCAATCGCCCTTTAAGATTTGGTAATTGCGAGCATACTAGTCCTGTTGATCAGCGTTTCCAAGAGGAACTATCGAAACTGCTGAGATATCTGGAAGCCAAGTACCGCACCGATATCGCCAACAGGATGCGGGGGTTTAGCAAGGAAATCGTCTATGACCTTTGGAGCCATTGACGATGATACATGGGTAGGTGATTATGCTAGAGAAGAGGTATAAGATTGTACATATAAATACGACATCCTCTCTACGGGATATGAGCTTACCTTTTGTCACCTGCTTAAAATTCTGCCCTTAAATCTCGTCTTCAACATCGGGTTCCCTGCGAGCACTTTTTGCCAGATACTGACTCGTCACTCTCCACTGTACCTACCAATTTTCAGTCAGAAACAACAAGGAAACAGACAGACAATATGGGCAAAACCGAGATCCGAACCGTCTGCAAAGTCGACTTTGACAAGCCCGCCTCCGAACAGCCTCAACTTCATGTTAGTGATTCCGTCTCTTTCTATCCAAACCTTGTCAGACAAGTCAAGATTAAAAAAACTGACAAAACCGTTCTACCCTCTTCCCACCCTTAAACAGAACAGATGGCACCCAGACATCCCGTTCGCCGGCTCCATCAAGGACGGCGAAACCGTGAAGATCGAGTGCGTCGACTGGACAGGCGGACAAATCGGCAACAATGATTCGGCAGACGACATGAAGAACGTCGATCTGACCAAGATCCACTACTTGTCTGGCCCCTTTGAGGTTGAGGGCGCCCAGCCGGGCGACTTGTTGCTGGTAGAGATCATGGATGTGCAGCCGTTCCAGGACCGGCCATGGGGCTTTACGGGTATCTTTGATAAGGCAAATGGGGTATGTTCCTCTTTCTCTCTTTTTCCTTCCCCTCTTGGTGTTGGTGGAAGTAAAACTGTTGCTGACTGAGAGAGTGGCACAGGGCGGCTTCCTAGACGAAATCTACCCCTCAGCGGCCAAAGCCATCTGGGACTTTGAGGGCATCTACGCCACCTCGCGCCACATCCCCGGCGTCAAGTTCGCCGGCTTGATCCACCCGGGCATCATCGGTTGCGCTCCCTCGGCCGAGGTGTTGGCCACGTGGAACAAGCGTGAGGGCGAGCTGGTGGCTGCCAACAAGCTCGCCGATCGCGACGTGGCTCATCTGCCGCAGCCCATCAACACGCACGCCGGCGCGGCCAGCAAGGAAATTGCTGAAAAAGTGGCCAAGGAGGGTGCGAGAACGGTCCCCGGAAGGCCGGAGCATGGAGGAAACTGCGACATCAAGAACTTGAGCAGGGGATCCAAGGTGTACCTCCCCGTCCATGTGCCCGGGGCCAAGTTCAGTGTGGGTGATTTGCACTTCTCGCAGGGCGATGGCGAGATTTCATTCTGCGGCGCTATTGAGATGGCCGGCGTGATCACTATTAACTTCAAGGTGATCAAGAACGGGGTGGAGGGTATGGGGCTCAAGAGCCCTATTTACATCCCGGGTCCGGTCGAGCCTAGCTTTGGACCAGGCAGGTATATCTACTTTGAGGGGTTCTCTGTTGATGAGCATGGGAAGCAGCGTACGTTTTTGTTCCCCCCCCCCCCCCCCCCTTCAACTATCCCAGTCCCATTACCGTCATCAAACTTCGGTGCTGACTACGCATGCTTTCGACAGATTACATGGACGTAACAGTCGCCTACCGCCAGACCGTCCTGCGCTGCATCGAGTACCTCCGCCGCTTTGGCTACTCCGACTACCAGATCTACCTGCTGCTCTCGTGCGCGCCCATCCAGGGCCACGTGGCCGGTATCGTGGATGTGCCCAATGCCTGCACAACGCTCGGTCTGCCAATGGATATCTTTGACTTTGACATCTCCCCCGCCGCAGCGCTCAAGGCCGGAGAGACCAAGAGAGATCTCGGTAGATGTGCGTTCGAGACGGGCGTTACTGAGGGGAAGGTCACAAACGGAGGAAAGAACAGTCAAATCAGCTTTGGTGGTGGGTTGACTTATAAGGAGTAGAGGAGGAGGTGAGGGTGGTGCGAGAGAAGTTTTGGCTGTAGGATAGGTAAACATAGTTGATGAAAATGAGTGGGTGAATTTTAGTTGGAACGCATTTTCCGAACGACTGTTTCCACGGCTTTTGAAAGACGAATCGTGTATTAGGGTGTAAGTACACACATGATGATTGAAACGAAACAAATCGCGACCAGATCTTTGTGAAAGTGCGAAGCGAGCGAGAAAAAAAAAGAAAAAAAAGAAAAAAAGATAACCGCCAGAAACCGTGGTGGAAGGAGGCAGATGAAACGCAAGAAACAGGTACATTCCTTATGTACCGTTCGTAGTTCCTGTCTCCACGATCTTCGCTAGCGCCCGAAGGGAATCCATTCGTGTGGACATTCGACAGAAGAAAGTGGGGATTGATTGTTATGACCAGGGACGGGAGGGATCAGATGTTTTTGAGAATGCGGAAGCCTGGAGTTGTCCATGTGCGACATTCATTCCTCCTTTCCTCCTGCTCGACGGCATTTTCCATTTTTTGACCTGACATCTTCCAGAAGCCAATTTGTGAATCCCTGCGGGTTTCATAAATCATTCTACCGACTGTAGATCTCTACACTACTGGAACTCGTCTCGAACTGCTTGACTGTTACTGAACGAAGCTACTGTAGACATAACATCAGTCTGTTCTCTTCAGCCCTGCCGGTACGGCAGTCCACGTGCCTATCTACGCAGGGGAGACACGGATTTTCAGACGAGGAGGACATCAGGGATACTATTTGTACTGATACTAGTCTCTCGTATCTTTATTGCCTTTCAATGCAAGACATACCTATCAAGCTACCCGACGGCGATGAGATGCAGCTTCGAATTAAGCCGCCTTTCGCCTGTGTCTTAAATTCGGGAGCACCACCGCTGGACACCAATGGACACTTGACTGGACTGGTGGAGGCGAATGGGGCTAGGCAACACAATTCTCTACCCTTTGATACGCCATTCGGCCCAGGTCCGGTCCCTTTCACCCATTGTTGCGTAGTACAGGTTATGAAACAATGAACATGATGCTGTCTACCAAACGCCCGATGGCCCACCAAGGAAGGCCGTGTGCGCCGCAGCTTGGCTCGGCTTCCTCCCGAAGAAACGTGGTGATTTAATCTCGGTCGACTACCTCAATTCATGACAGTCAAACTGCCCTCGGAGAAAAACAGTCAATGATAGGCTCAGGATGACATGACGGTTGTTATGTTTCCTAAGATGTGCTGCCATCCCCTTCTTTCTTTCCTTGATTTTCTTTCTGTGTTGGGCGTCGATATTTAGGCTTCATGCAGACTAAAATGTGGATCGGGAGAGGGGGGTGGCAGTGAAATGACATGGTAACAACGGACAAACCCGGGGCCTTCTCCCCTCCCTCTTGCGAGTATGAGATGTGATGGGTAAGAATAGAGATGATGATAAAAGAAATTCAGGAAAAAACTTGAAGAAAAGGAAAAGAAAGAAAGGGAGGGAAGAAGAAGAAGAAGGAGAACGCATCATCTTTCCTTGGTTAAGCGCAGAAAAGAACATATTGCACTCTTCCGGATCTAGCTCCTATTTCCCAGTACAGCTTCGGATTTACACGGTCCCTTGCGTTGACGACCGTGTGGAAAAGTGTCCGGAAAAAAATACAAATAAAGATGTAAAGGACAGCAGGAAAAAAAAAAAAAAGTATGCCAAAACGCCTAACCATGAATAACCATCTGTGATTACAGCTAGATTTTTTCCGTCACTACACATGCTCCAAGGCTCAAGTATATCACCATCTGTAATACTTGAGTGTGCCCTAAGCATTTACTCCGTAAAAAGGCTATGTTCCTGCATTGCGCTGGCCATCAACGGACCCCTCAGCAAAGACACGTAGGAACACAAAATATCATCCACACAAATCCCTGGTAGTCAACCACAACTCCTCCGACCTTGTCGACATCGAACGGTGAAGCGAATGGTGAGACTGTGGTGAATTGAAGGCTAGTGTCGAGTACTCGGAAAGAGGCGAAACAATGTCGCATGCAGCGATACTGGGCATCGTACCGGGTATCTCCTCCCGCGGTGGCGTATTGTTGCTGTTCGCTACCGCCCAGCCGAGTGATCTTGCGGAGATCCTTTTGTCGAAGGATGGCGGTTCTTCGTTTGGAGCTGGTAAGATCATGCTTCGACGTTGCCCTTGATTCCACCACTGGTTCTCAAAGCCGTTGTCCACCGTCACCATTGCTGCTGATAGTTCCTCTAGATCTCGTACACTGCCCGGCTCGGAATCTTCACAATCTTGTAATTTGCTTGGTCCAGGCGAGAAAACAGAGATGCCTGTGACAGGGCTAGCTTCGTAGATGAATGCTTCATTATCCGGATGGAAACTAGGTATGCTGTGCTGACGGTGATGGCCCGATGGGTGGTCGGAGACATCATCATTCTGTGAACCCGCCCCTGTTTCGAAAACCGTTGGTGATGACCATGGCATACCGGCCTCTCCGAGACGAAACCGATTTGGGGCCGCTGGTAGGGCTTTCCAAACATCCGACGGAGGACGTGGGGACAGCTCTGCTATTGAATTCGATGGTCCCGCCGCCTCTTCCCCCGCCAATCCTACACCCCAGGGGTTATCACCGGTAGGTGGTGGTGCCGATTGACCCCTCTCCCCAACAGGTCTCGACCCGGACCGGGACCGTCGTTGCTGCTGCCGGGGTGGCGTTGATGGTTGAGCTGGACCATAATATCCGGGTACTTGATAGTACTCCTGCATTTGGTGATGGGGACCAAGACGAGTGCCCGGTATCGAAGCAATAGGGTCGATCTGTGAAAGTGGGCGAGCAGCTTTCCGGCTTTCTCGGGTCCTTGATTGCCTTTGCTCGAAATCATGGACGGCGGCTAGGTAGGTGGGATCAGGGGCGGACATTTGACGGGGAAGCTTGGGACCCGGACATTGCTCTTTCTCGCGCACCGCCTTTGATCCTCTTGATCCATATGTCACTTCATGGTGCTTGTGTTGTTTCTTTGAAGTCCACGAGATGCCAACCTCCAGGTGAACATAGATATGCGGTCCTCGGCGTTCGCGGTATGATGGTGATGAAGGTCGATCCATGATGTTGTCCAGACCTCGGCGAGCTGTACCAGCTGGTGAAGCAGTGTGATTGACGATGAATTCAAGATATGAGGAGGATATTAGAATATGTGTAAGGGAGTGATTAAAGCCTCAGCAAGCGTCGTTGAAGCGGGGGTAAGGGGGTGGGTGAATTTAGAGAATGGGAGGAGGAGCAAAGCTAAAGCCAGCGGCAGGTCAGCTAAGCCGCCCGCGACTCACAAATACAACAAAGAAGGTTTCTGTTGGGTTGGTGCCGTGGACCCGATTTAGTCTCCTGTGATGGTCAAGAAGTGCTCCGGGGATAACGGGCAGGCGGCGGTCAGGGCAAGGATTTGTCAATGAGCCAGGGACGAAAGTCCATCCATCTGTATCATCAAGGTATGGCTGTGGGGAGTAGTGCAATCCAGATCTAGTTGCATGCACCGCCCAGATCCCGTAAGATGGAACGGAGCTAGAAAAAGCGGCAGCCTAGACTAGTGATGTGGATGTCGGACAATTCCCGGATGACCGACCACTGCTTGTTGCCGCGTCCGAGCGGACGGGTCCAATATCGGGCAATTATTGCACTTTTTTCTTTCTTTTCTTGCTGTTCCTGGATCAAGACTTGGATGTCGAAAGCTTCTTTGTTGCGGTGTCGCCGTGTGCTCTCCGAGAAACTGTGCCGTCCTGGTGATAGTACGCGCTGCCTGGTTTCGCGGGAGACAGCCAACTGAAGCTCCTCGGCCTGGTGAACTGTGGCTACCTATGAGGAAACCTAAGTAGGTAAGTACTAGTACGTAGTTATAAGACGACTGCGAAATGGCCACCCGTGACAAGCACAGCTCTTGCTTTGTGTTTGCTTTTTGCTGGTCCGAGATAGTGGCTTGCTTTAGTGTAGATAGCGGAAGGAATGATGACCCCGCCCTCTTCCACTCAGCTCTAAACTTCTTCCTATTTGCGAGTACGATTTGGCTGCGTCTCGGAGGGGGTTCATTACTGAATGCGGGGCAAATTGTTGTATTTAAGTTGGGAGGCACGAGAAAGGTATGGTGTACCATAGTGTCGGGTTCGCTACCTGCCCGGTTTCTTCCATCCTTGATCGACCCCCCACCGTATCAAAACAGAAAGATCATCTCTAGCCGACATGTTATGGACATCGACCCGATGTTTGCAATACATACCCAAGTGGCCAGGTTTCATTAGAATCTGTAATGCCACAAAAACATGGTCGTCGAGAGATGAACGTGGTACATATCGGCCACCACCGAATGTCCAATCAATGCTCGCATTCAGCTTGTAATTGTGGGGTGGGGATCGCTTCCCGTCCCGGACGACCGGCCCCCAACACCTCCGACGCTCCCCCGTTCTCTCCGGCTTTGCTCCACAGTTTGTCTCGAATGGCCGGCAACCCTCCGGATCGACACTTCTTCTTACCTCCATCTAGGTACCTATATTTCATGCCTTAGATGGAGGGTTCGGCTAGTATGGATTGTCCCTGATAACCTACTCGTATACCCCCTACATATATGTTCCTCACCATGCTATGATGCAGTTGGTTCTTGATTTCACGTCACAGTCGGCATTGCGCATTTCACTCCAGACTGGAAAGGGAATCTGAGCTCTGTCTGAGAAATGTTTCGTAACTCGGTTACTCTTCGGCGAACAATGATCACATGCAGTTGATCATCTCGGCAACGCGTGAGCCTTGTAAGTGATTCACTCGATGCCTTCAGGTATTCCTCCGTTTTTTTTAGCACTAGGCCGATGCGAAATGTCCCGATAAAGGCATACTGGTCGCGACGAACGGCCGGAGAAAGCAAACTATTCATTTAGATCCCACGTGAATGCTTAGCGCCAGGAATGATGAGTAAACATTGGCACCGTTGAGCTGGGCGGAGGTGTGGCGTTCGCGGCATGGCTATGTGCGGTTGCTGATTATTTCGTGTTAGGATTGGGTAGAGAAATCTATCTAGAGACAAAAAAAAAAAAAAAAAAAAAAAAAAAAAAAAAAAATACGACAATGGCTTTCACAAAGCTTCCATCCCAGAAATCTCGGACTCGACCGACTGACATGCTCATCTCGCCGCTTCAACATCCTCATTGACATAATCCTTAGCCTTGACCTTTTGGCTTTCCAGCTTGTCAGCTTCGTGCCCGTCATCCTCCTCCCAAAACTTTACGTTACCATCCCTTTTTCCCCTGATCAGCCCTCCCAGATTGAACGGATCAACTAGCGTCAACAAGAACGGTCTCGAGTCCTTGTATCCCGGCCCAGTGACTTCGGTCTTGCCGTCCCTTGCCGACAAATACGTCTTTGTGCTTTTCGGCAGGTACCTCCTCGGATGCCTGACGTTCATCAGCACATGGTTCACAAGCATCAGACTCGCCTCAAACACGTAAAAGAACCACTCGTAACGGATGATGGGGCTGAGCGACATCGGATCCAGAGATTTGTCGTCGTAGTGAAGGTCCGCCACGCTCCAGTACTCGACCACCCGGTAGATGGTCCGGATGGTTAGGAGGCTTGTTGATGCGTAGAGCGTGTAAAGAACATTCTCGAGCTTGGCGCTCCTAATGCCGCTTCGACGGCACCGCCTGTGGAATGTACCGGCTAGGAGAAGGAAGAAAGCGATAACAACGAGCTGGATAAGGAGCGCGGCTTTGAGGAGGTTCCGACCAAGTTCTTGTTTCCAGCGCGGAAGAGACTGGTTGGCGCTTAGCGATGCACCGTTGCCGTTGAGTGCCTCGACAACGGTGGAGATGAAGGCGAAGGTAGTGATAACGCGGCCAGGATGGATCGGTGAGTGGTAGGGGACGTAGTACAGAATCCTTCCGAGGATGTTATAATTGGCCAATTCGGCGATGGGTCTAATAAGAGGTTAGTGATTTGTCTTGACAGCAGCTTTCGTGCTGATCGTCGATACTCACGGCGCTGCGTATACCAGACAGGTGGTGACGATGAACTTGACCAGGTCACCATAATCAAAGGCACCAAGTTCTCTGACAATGAAGCCGGCGGTGAAGAGGACAGCGCATGTGACGTAGAAGCTGGTTAGTCTCCAGCTTTTGTAGTGACTAGCGCGATCAAAGTAAGTAACTTGTTTTTCTCCCGAGCTGTGTGGTATCAGAACATAAAGGCTTACAAGCACTGATAGATATGACAGATGCCAGATGCCGCGAAGGCAACGGCAAAGAATACTGGAGCGCCCTTATTGGGGGCATAGAAATAGATACTGCCGTCAACTTGAAAGAGATCCTGTCAACTGCGCTCTTAGCAATAGTACATGGAACATTTGGTAACAAACCGTATCTTCCGTCCGACATAGTGAGGAGAGTTTCCAAGCAAAGTCCGAACGTCCAAGTATTTCTTCGAATGTTCACTGGGGTTATTGTAAAAACACATCCGTATCAAGAGCAATGCGAAGACTTTGCAGCCTTTTTATGGGTTTTCGCCGTGGGTTTCGCATCTCAAACTGCACATATCTCGACCTCATCGTCAACTAATCCCCTGGTCGGTTTAGTCGCTTTCGTCGCTTTCGTCGCTTTGCGCCCAAATTCAGCCATCAGCACAGCCTTACCGTAGTCATCACATACATCGCATTGGTTCTTCATGTTGGACGAATGAGGTGATCACCTTGCAAGCCAGGGGTAAGATTTCCCTCCGCAGATTGTGGATTACTGTGGCTGTACAAGGCAGTTGAATATAACTAGTGTAGTGGTTCCGTGCTTACTTACATGCCCTTTCCGCCTTTTTCGTTCGCAGAACCCCGTCAATCTTTGTTCGTAGTATGTTTAATCCCGGTTAACGTTGTAAGCAATTGGTTAGTGGTTGAATGCGAGGATGCGCTGTTCGTTCGACAACTGGTTCTTTTTAGCTATTCTGGAAATTCTATGGGCCAGCTAGCACACAGCCTGGATAAATTGAAGCGCATGGTCGCTTGTTAGATGAAACGAAAAGCGGTCTTAGGTAGTTTTGAATGTGATGACGGAAGATAACAAAAAAAAATCGCCTTTAATCTTCGCAGGCATGCCTCTAGGCTCGGCAATGTGATGGGCACAACGAGCAATATCACTGAAACGTTTCCCTCATGTCAGATGCCTGACCGAGAACTGGCGCAATGGAGACCGTCGTTGGCCTCCTGAGTTGCCAACTAGGCTAGGTGGACGGCGTAAGATTCTGAAAACAGTTCTCGAGTTATACCGTCCTCCAAACAACAAAAGTCTTCACTACCCAGATTCTACAACAGCCCTGCTTGTGAAATGGGAATAAAATCATCTAAACCATAAAGCCCTACTTGATGAAACGCCGCCCATATAGCCCTCGTGGTAACAAACAAACGCCTTTGCCCATTCTTCGACCATGGGGAATAAATCGGGCAGTAAGTAAGAAATAGCAACGCAATGTGAAAACCGCCTTAGCATCCATGAGTTGAGACTGGCCTGCATGCAATGTTGGAAGAAGTAGCCGCTTTCACGTCATATCAATCTCAGTGGTCGTGTTCCGCGGACGACCATTGTCTGTCCAAAGGCCCACGGCAGCATCGGCCTCCTTGTGGGTATAGGGACCCTCCTTGAGCTCCTTCAACCTGTTTTTAGTCCAGCCACGTCAGTTTTCAGACCGTTCAATGGCTCACATCAGAAAAAAAAACAGAAAAAAACAAGAGAACTCACCTCCTCTTGTGAGGCTTGCCCTTGGTGTGCTTGACAAGAGTCGATTCCATATCGAACCACTTGGCGCACTCGACGCAGTAGTGTCTTCCCAGACCAGGCAGGTCCTCCACGGCCTTGGCCTCCTTGTAAAGCTCCAAGTGTCTGGCATTGATCAAATCCTTCTGGACCTGATCCACATCTCTGTTTTTTTGCACGACGTCAGTTGTCCAATCGACGCAACGATGTGTGTAAACAATGAAGTCTGTCACTCACCTCAGACGACGCCTGGTCTTGCACTTTGTGCGCTTAGCAAAGATGCCCATTTTGAACGGTGAGTGACCTCGGTTGTACCCGACTCTAAATGTGTCAGGATGGAGTTGGAAGTCTAAAATCCAAGTGCGATTACTGTGACGGCGTGGTGGTTGTTGTCGTCGTCGCAGTGAAGGTCTCGACGACGGCGGCGATACATAGACATGAGAGAGGCTCTCATACAGAAGGGGTCCAGCAACGAAGCACAATTGACAAAAAAGTGGAGAAAAAACTCAGCAGCACAACACCTGCGAACGACGGCGGCCTGCCTTGCCGCCCACTGAATTGGAAACTTGACAATTTCATGGCTTGGCAGCTGTAAAGGCCAGCTGTCAGCTTCCGACACCTGGCGCGGGCTGCTTACACTAGTTGCTTCACTGACAACCTAATATTCATCATGTGAAACCCAGATCGGCTCGATGTGGAAATCCACGGAGATCCGGTCTGGACTACGTACCAACCTTGAAATGCCGTGAAAAGCCCACCGGCGCGCCGAGGAACGGAAACGGCACGGCGCTGACACCCAACTACTTTTTCTCGAAATCCCCATCTCTCGACGACTTCTTCCGGTGGTGTTGCGAACTTGCGCTGGTCCTCACTCTTTCTCGGAGCGCCGTCCGTTCTACGAACCAAGGAGAAGGAGGGGCGCCGCCGCAGCGCCGGAGCGAACGCAGCGAACCGAGCGAACGGAGCTAACAAGCCTTATCGCCCTCGAATCTCCTTTCGCGGCCGAGAGGAACCAGCGAGCTGGCAAGGGTTCTGGATTTTCTCCATTTCCCACTACCTTCGCCGAGCCGGCCAACGAGCCGGGGACCCCACCCTAAGGACTGTCTCCAGATTTGCAGAATTTTTATCATTTTCAGCTGGTCCCTGGCGCCCAAAGACGGTTTTTGAAGCTGGTACTTGGACAACTAACAGATGATGGAAATCGCAGAGCCGACGCGTTGAGCCTTTGGGGCTTGGGGATGAAGGTTCAAGGTTGTGTCTTCTCGTCAACACCTCGTAACTGACCCTCTGGTTCGCGGGTCATGTTGCGCCCCCCCCTCTCTCCCCCCCTTTCCTTTTGAGATGGCCTTTCTTTGAGGGAGAGCTCTCGGGTCTTGACTCGTTGACCTTTGATGGCGAGCCAATCACAGGCCGTGGAAGATCGGGTGGCCGTGTGTTCTGTTAGGATTTGCGTCACTGGTTGGAACCAGCCTTGCAGTCCACATTTGTTGTTCAAGCGTTCGAGGACGTTCCATCCCGTCTGCCCCACGTCAGGATGATCGAGGCGGGGACAGCAATTATAACACGGTGACCCTGAGCGAACCGGCATTGGCGAATGAGGCATTTGCTGGATAAGAGATCCATCACCGTGCGATGGAAATAGCAATGAGGAGATTGGCTTTACTTGCCTGGCACCACCGGCTGTATATGATGAAAGGAAAGAGAAGTAATACCATGGAAGCATACATGTATGCGAACAGAGGACCGGCGGGAGATGGAGTTTTATCATTGACAGCAGCAGCTCGGCGGTTGACATGGCTGCCTGTGGCTGCAGAGTGTAAAGCCAGCAAGCACATGCCATCCGAGCCGAGCGGCAGTCCCGTCTGGGGTGGCACGCACGACAGCAGGTCAGGTACATACACAGGAGGCTACTGTACCTCTCTACATTAGTTTACCATCCGTTATTACTGGCCAGGCGAACGTCCTCTCCTCCTTGACCACGAGACGGTGAGGTTGAAGATTCGGGATTCGCAATCTAGTTTAATCCCCGGACGGACCGGTGAAGACGAGGATTCTGGGACACAGAGATCCTGAGGTCCGGATGCCCAGGAAATAATTCAGTATCGATCAGCAGCAAACCATGGCTGCCTCGGCTTCGACGGTCAACCCACGCGAGGCTTCTTCTCCTTGACATGTACACTACATAGGTATACCTATTTAACTTTGTTCGCTGGGGCACATCGTTGCGCCCTGAGACGTCCGGGGTCCCCGTTTACAAAGACATGTGTACACACGTATCGAAGAAGTATAGTCGCCGTAAGGGATGCACAGTCCAGGGTTACCTATCCGTCGAAAGGCTGAAGGCGCTCCGTGAAAGCATCCCGGCCCAACGGTCGTGGCAGTCGACCCCCTGAGGTTGCTGGAGTCGCTGGAAGTGCCTCTGGGCCGCGAGGTCGGACGTCGATGCGGTGACGGTCGGCGGTAGGCGGCGGATTTGCAGCGGATTCCCGGAAGCTGGATCGTGAAACCCGAGGAACGACGGACGCTGCGGGCGCATGGCCTTTGATGGGCCAGCATGGTTCTCGGCATCAACGTCAAAGTCAAATTGAAACAGGCTAGCGTCGCCTTTCACTGCCTTGCACCCGATGTCATCTCTGGCTCCCCCACACTGCAAAAGTGATCAAGAGTTAGAATCAGCCGCCTGCTGATTGGCCGGCCGCGCGATCCATTCGGGCGAGCCAGGTACTTGTTCGGCTATGACGGTGGGAGGGGAGCTCCAGCGGGTGGGCAGCAAGTAGGTTCGAAGGCAGGGAGTCGCATTTACCCCCCCGGTGGTTGACACAGCAAGCAGCAGCCCGCGCCCGCTCGGTCCATGTCGCTCGCTGCCAGTCTGTGGTTGGCATTCCGACCTAAAATCCCGCCCGCTCCCGTGGACCGCTTGAGCCAGTTTCTTGTTATCTACAAAACCTCTCCACCCGGCCGTATTTTTTTCCCTCTTTTTCCCTCTTTGCAGACGTCCATCCCTCTGCTGAAGAAAAAGCCCGTTCTAGTTTGGGGAGCCCGTCTTTCCATTCTTTTTTTCTTCTTCTCTTAATTTGTCCTTTTGCGCAACTCTCCGCTCCTGTTGTTATTCATCCCCTGCTCTTTGAGCTGAAAGTCAATATGTTGGCCTCCCGTCAGCTCTTGGGCGTTGCCCGGAGCCGTGCCGCCGCTGGCCTCGGCCGCCGGTGCATGGCTACCGCCACCGAGAACCCCCTCGACCGCAAGGTGAGTCCCCCCCCCAGCGCCGCATAGAGCGCACAGAGCGAATAATACAGTCGCAACGAGCGCAACAGGGCGCTGACCGGGCATGTTTGTGGGAAACAGGTCAAGCAGAACCTTCTTGAGGAGGGTAACTTCATCAACTACAAGAAGATGTCCGAGAACCTCGCCGTTGTCCGCAGCCGTCTCAACCGCCCCCTCACCTACGCTGAGAAGATCCTCTACTCTCACTTGGACAACCCCCATGAGCAGGACATTGAGCGCGGTGTTTCTTACCTCCGCCTCCGCCCCGACCGCGTTGCCTGCCAGGATGCCACCGCCCAGATGGCCATCCTCCAATTCATGTCCGCTGGCATGCCCTCGGTTGCCAACCCCACCACCGTCCACTGCGACCACTTGATTGAGGCCCAGGTTGGTGGTGAGAAGGATCTCGAGCGCGCCATCAACATCAACAAGGAGGTCTACGACTTCCTTGCCTCCGCCTGCGCCAAGTACAACATTGGTTTCTGGAAGCCCGGCTCTGGTATCATCCACCAGATCATCCTCGAGAACTACGCTTTCCCCGGTGGTCTCCTCATCGGCACTGACTCCCACACTCCCAACGCCGCCGGTCTCGGTATGGCCGCCATTGGTGTCGGTGGTGCCGATGCCGTCGATGTCATGGCCAACCTCCCCTGGGAGCTCAAGGCCCCCAAGGTCATTGGTGTCAAGCTCACCGGTGCTCTTAACGGCTGGACTACCCCCAAGGACGTCATTCTCAAGCTCGCTGGTATCCTCACTGTCAAGGGTGGCACTGGCTCTATCGTCGAGTACTATGGTATGTTTCACTTGTCCAATCACGTTTGCCATTTGATTGAATCCATTTTGGGGATCCTATCAATGCCCTGAACTTTCCGCCAATGGCCTCATCCAAATCCGTCAGTGCTTTTGCAGATTACTCAGTGGCATTGCGATCTTCTCGCATTGCATTGACCGGTCTGTCAAATGCATTTTGACTTTGTACCGATGTTATTGGTTGGGAAGTCACGGGGCTTGGCAGTATAACCTACCCCTTTTTCGTGGGGCGAGCTGCCAACAGCAACCATCGGCCCCAAAACACCAAAACTTCATCACCACTCAACATGACGATGCTAACAACTACGCAGGCGAAGGAGCGTCTTCCATGTCCGCCACTGGCAAGGTAAGCTAACTCCGCCAAAAAGCATCTGTATTGATCTTTGCTAACACCTATTGCTAGGCTACTTGCGGCAACATGTATAGTCCTTCCCGACCCTTCTGTTGATGAACTTTGGATGTTTACTAACTCTTCAATAGGGGTGCTGAGATTGGTGCCACTACCTCCGTCTTCCCCTACGACAAGGCCATGTTCGACTACCTGGTCGCCACCAAGCGTTCCGACATCGCCGAGTTCGCCAAGACTTACCAGAAGGAGCTCCAGGCCGATGAGGGTGCGGAGTACGACCAGCACATCGAGATCAACCTGAACGAGCTCGAGCCTCACATCAACGGTCCCTTCACTCCTGATCTTGCCACCCCCATCTCCAAGTTCGCCCAGGCCGCCAAGGAGAACAACTGGCCCGAGGAGCTCAAGGTCGGTCTTATCGGCTCTTGCACCAACTCCTCTTACGAGGATATGACCCGCGCTGCCTCCATCGCCCGCGATGCCCTCGACCACGGCCTCAAGGCCAAGGCTGCTTTCGTCGTCACCCCCGGCTCTGAGCAGATTCGCGCCACCATTGCCCGCGACGGCCAGCTCCAGACCTTTGAGGAGTTTGGCGGCACCGTCCTCGCCAACGCCTGCGGTCCTTGCATTGGTCAGTGGGATCGCCGCGACACCCCCAAGGGCACCCCCAACTCCATTCTCAGCTCCTACAACCGGTAAGAAACTCCCTGCTTCCTTTATTGTGACGATGACGAATGCTAATTGCAATTCATAGTAACTTCACTGGCCGTAACGATGGCAACCCCGCCACCCACTCCTTCGTTACCTCCCCCGACCTTGTCGTCGCCATGTCCATCGCCGGCTCTCTCTACTTCAACCCCTTGACCGATAGCCTCAAGGACAAGGACGGCAAGGAGTTCAAGCTCCAGGCCCCCACTGGTGCTGGTCTCCCCGACCGTGGCTACGACCCCGGCCAGAACACCTACCAGGCCCCTCCTGCCGACCGCGCCACTGTTCAGGTTCAGGTCTCCCCCACCTCTGACCGTCTTCAGGTCCTCTCCCCCTTCAACGCCTGGAACGGCAAGGACGCCACCGACATGCCCATCCTCATCAAGGCCCAGGGCAAGACCACCACTGACCACATCTCCATGGCCGGTCCTTGGCTCAAGTACCGTGGTCACCTTGACAACATCTCCAACAACATGTTGATCGGTGCCATCAACGCCGCCAACGGTGAGGCCAACAAGGTCCAGAACTTCACCACTGGTGAGTGGGATGCCGTCCCCGCTGTTGCCCGTGACTACAAGGCCAAGGGTATCCCCTGGGTTGTTATCGGTGACTGGAACTACGGTGAGGGCTCTTCCCGTGAGCACGCTGCTCTCGAGCCCCGTCACCTTGGCGGTCTCGCCATCATCACCCGCTCCTTCGCTCGTATCCACGAGACCAACCTGAAGAAGCAGGGTATGCTTCCCCTCACCTTCGCCGACCCCGCCGACTACGACAAGATCAGCCCCGAGGACAAGGTTGACATCCTCTGCACTGAGCTCGCCGTTGGCAAGCCCATCACCATGCGTGTCCACCCCAAGAACGGCAAGGACTTCGACATCAAGCTCAACCACACCTTCAACGACGCCCAGATTGAGTGGTTCAAGAACGGCTCTGCCCTCAACACCATGGCCAAGAACGCCAAGAACTAAGCAGTAAAATATGCATAAAAATAATCAAAATGAGAATGACAAGAGGGACGAGTAAGGACGGGACTCTAAGGGAAAGTCGGGATGGACGGGCGGCTTTCAGGGATTTTTCAACTCGGATCGGCGTAATACGCAGACATCGCGCTTTTTCTTGTTTGTATGTATACAGTCATGGCCCTTGCGTTTCAATTGATTTCTGTGAAATTCCCCAAAGCTTGCCATGGTTTCTGTCCCGCGTGCACAATGCTCTATGAAGTTGTTCTTTATACATGTGCAGATAGTCTTGGTCAAGCTTCAACTTCGGACACGGGCACGGGCAGCCCATCTCAAACCTCAATGCAACGCAACTTGATTAAGACCCAAAACGCATGAACTGCGCTCAACACATCGCGACCGTGATCAAGAACTATGCAGTGTACTTGGATATCTTACAAGGGAGTCACCCCGTTCACTGTTAAGCCGTAGATCCGCAACAAGATATATACTGCATAATTATCGGGCGCAAGTGCAGCTCAAGTCACCAATAGGTACTGTATAGGTAGGCAGGATAGGAAGGGATCGAACATGGCCTTGTCGTAGGGGAAGCAGAGGTAGCAGCACCGATTTCCGCACCTTTATCTAAAGACTGAGCCAGTGAATAATCAAGATTACGATAGAAGGCTTTCAAAAAGCGTTGTCTCGGGACCTCAGATGTGTCTTTCTTTACTAGCTTTGCCTTGTGAGCATTTGAGTTAACCCAAACCCCTGTATTGTAAAGTGTCGTACACAGCAACCATGGCGTTTGCTGGGCAACCTATGATATGCGATTATGCGCTAAAGGTACTTTACGGTACCCCACGTACCGATGCTGCTTATCTTATCGGGTGGCTGATGTGCGACCCGTCGCAGTTCCCAAAAATGCGGCGCGTCAGAGTTGTGGTTTCAGCAACAACAGCAAACAGATGCTATACTGCAACAAGAAGTTCCATTAGTTTTCTCTTGAGACTGCAATCATTCATCTCGGTGTTGGATGTTTTGTCAGCATTTGCGCATGTCACAACCTCTCCCCCCAGTTGCACCCAAAGCCATGATGGCTTCGTCGGCATTTTCAGTGCTGAATGGCTCTGCCCAAAGTCAAGCGTTGCCTAGCGGTATCCCCAAAGGACCAAAGGCATCCCATCAATCGCATGGTAAAGCTGGCGGCGCCAAAGCCAATGGTGGTGGTGCTGCGGCGGCCCAAAGCGTGAATGCCGTCCACACTCACACGGCCATGGGCAGATGGTCCATCTTGCCCAAGGAGCCTCCAAGTAAGTTGCGATTACATCATCTGTTTGGGTTAACTGCAATCGTTAACCATGTTCGGTCTTCGACAGAACCTGATACCATCAAGGCAATCCACGTCTATGACTTTGACAATACATGTAAGGAGAATACACCCCAGCTACAGTCACAGCGGTTTGGTTAACCCGGCTCTCTCAACCAGTGTTTTCGACCCCTCTTCCGAACCCCAAGCTCTGGATAGGTCCTACAATCGGTACATTATCGAACCCTGATGCTTTTGTCAACGGCGGATGGTGGCACGACTCTCGCATTCTTGCCGCGACTGGGGAAGGTCTCGCAATAGAGGAGCCCCGCGCATGGGATGGGTGGTGGAACGAAAAGATTGTTGAGCTCGTCGAGCTTACCATGAAGCAGAAGGATGCTCTTTGCGTTCTGCTGACAGGGCGCGCCGAGGCTGGGTTCAGCAATCTGGTTCGACGCATGGTGGAAAGCAAAGGGCTCGTGTTCGATATCATTGCACTCAAGCCCGCCATCGGGCCCGACAACCAGCGCTTTTCCAGTACCATGAACTTCAAGCAGGCGTTCTTGGAGGCACTGATGGAGACATACAAGCATGCCGAGGAGATACGGATTTATGAGGACCGCGCCAAGCATACACAAGCCTTCCGCAATTTCTTAGCGGACTACAACAGAAAGCAGACTGCCACGCCAACTCGGGGGCCCATTACCGGAGAGGTTGTCCAGGTCGCCGATATATCTACCTTCTTGGATCCCGTGGTTGAAATCGCTGAAGTTCAGCAACTCATCAACGAGCACAACTCCGCTTTGGGGAGGCCGCGGCGTGGTCACCGGAACGACCGCCTCATGATCAAGAAGAAGGTTTTCTATACGGGCTACATGATTGGAAGCGCTGACACAAAACGCCTACTCAGTCTCGCACAATTGCCGACAAATTTATCCGATACCGAGCTCAAGATACACGGTAATTACATCTTGATCTGTGCGGGACCATGTTCGCAGGACATCCTGGACAAGGTGGGTGGTTTGCGTGCCAAGATGACCTGGGAGGTGACGGGAACGGCGTGCCTCGATAACAAAGTCTGGGCGGCGTCTGTTAAGCCAGTGCCCCCTACTGCGGACTTCTACACGGACAACCCGTCACCGCATGTCGTGTTGGCTATCCGTGATCGTGCCCGTCTCCAAGACGCCAACAGGATCCAGAACTGGCAGAAACTACCAGCGGACAAGGTGTTCAGATTCGAGACGACTGTCGATGAAAAGATCTTGCTCCGCATAGAGCCCGAGGATTCTCATGGGAGCTCATATGAAAGTAGGGGAAAGAAGAGGCATCATACAAGCCATGAAGATGACTTCCGGGCGCGGCCAAGCGCTCCTGGTGCATTCTCGGGCCAGAGTGGCACATATGGACAGGGAGGTCGAAACGCCCACCACCAAGGAGGCTTCCGTGGCGGAGGCAACCAAGGCGGTAGCGGTGGTAGGTTCAACCGCGGCGGAGGTGGTCAGGGCCAACGTAATTTCAGGGGCGGAAGAGGAGGCGGTCCAGGTGCTAAGGGTCGTGGCGGTCGCGGCGGTGGTAATGGTGGCGGCGGTGGCGGTCATCACTACAAGTCGCTCGATGACCTAGGGACGAAAGACAACTCTGGCGTCTCTTACGAAGACGAAGCAAATTCTTCTCACCAACAACCGCCAGGGAGAAATAACACATTCCAGCCGCCTACAGCACCGGCAGCGATGCAGCAGCAGCAGCAGCAGCAGCAGGGCGGTGGAGGATTCTACAACAACAGCAACAACACTAGTAACAACAATAGCCAGTACCAGCCACCATATCAGCAACAGCAGCAGTATGGTGGTGGCGGCGGTGGCGGTTGGCAGCAGCAACAAGGATATCAGAATCAATCACACCAAGGCGGAAGGCCAACAGGTGGCGGGAGTGGAGGAATGGGATATGGATCCGGAGGACCGGATATCAACTCCTATTACTAGGGGTATCCGCCGCGGTACAATTTGCCTGGGCCTTAGGTTAACACGACACTTGGGTCCTTTGTCTGATATGAGTGAATCGGGGATGTAACGCATTTGCATAAATATTGTATGTTACGAAGCGTCGGTTCTCGGATGGTGCTTTTCAGCGACTTATGGTAATGGTCAACACCTTCATGAAGGTCTCATCACTTCACACCCTGAGAGATAGAGAGATGTTTGTTGAGCGAATACAACTAGCGTAGATATTGTAAAAGTCCGTATCCTCGGCTTGTGGCTCATGGTCTGTGACGCTGTGTAAATTACCGTATTTCGCCATGAGCGGGACCATACTAGGTAGCTGCATACCATTCGTTGCTATCTGAACCCCTTTTGCACGATATGCGTACACTGGAGCAGTTAATGTAACCAGAGGTAAGAACTGTAAGTACTGTAAAACCTCTCCACTGGGTACCTCGATGGCAACCCCTGATGAAGTGACACGGGGAGCTTCATCGACATCATTGGCACCGTCAACTTCCTCGGCCTGCTTCCTGTCACAACGCCTTCCTTTCCGGCTGGAGTTGTGGATAGGCAAGCTTCAAGATGCCACGTCTATTAGGTACCTACGCTTTGCCATCGTCTGTCGAACTTTGGGACAATTGACTGACCTTCAATTGCAGCTAGCGCATTGAGCCTGCGGCGCGACCCGCGGTTGCTCAAGCTCCCGCCCTACCTTTCTCTGCTGTGCATCGTCGTTGGCGTCGTCTGGCTATTCCTTCTTCCACTCGACGACTATTCCCGAAGAACATACATATCCGAAAACGCCCTATTGCCGGGCCAAGTCCATACGTACTTTGGTGGCAGCGATCAGAATGTCTTCCGCGCGTACAAGCACGAGACTGACGAGCTGGCTGGCAAGGGAAACATCGAGTACGTCCCTCATCCACCCTCAGTTGGTTGGTGTTGTGTTTTTATTTCTCCCAATTTTTTTTTCGTTTTCCTTTTGAGGAGGAGAGAATGGGGACTTTGTGAAACATGCTGACCTAGATTTACTGCATTCAGGGTCAATGACAAACTCGAATCCATCGCGAAAGGTCTCGGTCTGAAAGTTGGCCGCCAAAACTTCACCTACAGTTCCGCCGGCAACACACATTCCGGCCAGAACATCTACGCGATCCTCCAAGCCCCACGCGGCGACGCCACCGAAGCCATTGTCCTCGTCGCTGCCTGGAAAAATGTCAAGGGGGAGTTAAACCGCAGCGGCGTGCCCCTCGTCCTCACCCTCGCCCGCTACTTCAAGCGCTGGTCGCTCTGGTCCAAGGACATCATCTTCCTCTTCACTCCCGACAGTATCGCGGGTCCCCAGGCCTGGGTCGACGCATACCATGACGCCCACGACTCGTCGCGCGTTGCCAGTCTGCCTCTCAAGAGTGGTGCGTTGCAGGGCGCCATTGCCCTAGACTACACCCGCGAGACCCGCTTCCAGAGCGTGCATATCGTGTACGATGGAGTCAACGGCCAGCTTCCCAACCTGGACCTGATCAACTCGGTTAACCATGTTGCTGGCGGCCAGATGGGCATGGGCGTTGCGATCCAGGAAATGTGGAAGCACAGCAATAGCTACCACGACCGGCTACAGACCATGCTGCGTGGTATGCTCAAGCAGGGTCTGGGGCTGGCGAGCGGCCCACACAGCAGTTTTATCCCGTACCATGTGGACGCGGTGACATTGCAACCATTTGGTGAGGGTTGGCAGGATGAGATGGCCATTGGAAGGGTTATTGAGGGCACTTTCAGGAGCTTGAATAACCTGCTGGAACACCTGCATCAGAGCTTTTTCTTCTACTTGCTCATGCAAAGGGAGCGGTTCGTGAGTATTGGCACGTATTTGCCCAGCGCTATGTTGGTGGCAGCCAACTTTACAATTATGGCGATTGCTCTTTGGGTGAAGAGCGGACAGCCCGACGTGCAAGAAATCATCACGGAGAAAACTAAGACGGCTGAGGAAGCTGAGAGAATCGTTTCGCCTAACCCGCACGTCGCATCGGAGAGGGATCTTTTTCTTCCTCTGGTTCTCGTGGCCGTTTGCCAGTTTTTGGGCGTGGTACCTCTCTATTTGTTCAACCACCTCTCAGAGAGTGTAAGTGTTTTGCCCCCTTTCCACAATTCCTTGCTCATTGATTGCGTGCTAACAAAAACCGCAGGCCTTGATTCCAGCCTTCGTCCTCTTCAGCGTCCTTTCCTCGATCCTCCCATTCCTCCTCTCCAACCTTCTACATACCTCGACAACCTCAACCACAGCCCAACAATATCACCTCATCCGCTCCTTTTCTCTCCTCCTTCTCGGCATGTTCCTTTCCTCGCTTGCGACCCTCAACTTTTCTCTCGCCTTTTTCGTAGGCGTCTTCAGCGCTCCGCTGACCTTTGTCCGCCCTTGCCCCAACTCTTCCACCCTTAGATGGCTGTCTATGGTCGTTTTGTATGTCTTGTCTCCGACTACGGTGGTGTTAGTCGCCAGCATGCTTCCGGGTTTGGACGAAAAGGTGGGATGTGGGTTGGGAGAGGTGCTGAGGCAAGCGGCGTTTGCTTGGGATGTCACGGGGACATATACGCCTGTTGTGGTATGGTGTGTGTGGTGGCCTGCTTGGATTGTTGGAGTTGTATCCGTCTTGGGACGGCCTGGTGCTGGTGATAAAAAGGTGAAGAAGGCTTGAGAGGTATGTTCTATACGTTATATTCGGGGTTCGTGGGGGAGTTTCTTTTAGACGGCATCGCGTGGTACACATTCACTTCAAGTTTTGGTCTTTTTCATGGCTTTTGGGACAAGAAACTAAATATGGTTGCTCAAAGTCTCAGGACATATCCATGACCCATACGTCTATCTATCTAACACCACGCGCCCGACGGAACTCTCAAGCACTTGGAGCTCTTCTTCCCACCCTTGATATCAACTTGATTCCATTCAAATTGCTTACAAGATCCATCGCCGCAGTTGATAAAGATGTTAGTGCCAGAGGACAGAACATTTCCCGTCACGTTGGAAAGTGTAAACCCGGTGATAGGCACACCATTAGTTGGCGACGCGTTCTTAGAGGAAGAACCGTAGGACTGGTCAACCATGATGCCGTATTTGGTGATGTTTTGGAGCTTGACATTGCGGTAAGTGATGTTGGAGACGAGACCCGTGGTTCCGTAATTGGTCTTGATTCGGGCGCCTGAGGTATCGCAAGTCGGAGCGTTAGAATCTATGCTTCCTGTTGCCAAGCGACGGGGAAGCTAAGGAGAAAAAGGGTACTTACCGTTCTCTGAGTTCGCAATCACTGAGTTCTCAAACAGGACATTCTTGACGGTGTTATCGCTTCTACCGCCCACGGAACCAATGGACAGACCATGCCCCCCCGAGCAAAGACCATTGCGGAAAGTGATATCCTGGTTGAAGCGAAAACGTTGATCAGCCGACGGAAGGTTCCCCAGAAAAAAACTGGAGGGAGGGGGGAAAAAAAAAGCTTACCGTGCCCGAATTAATAGCCACACAATCATCCTGGTTATACACCTTCGCGCCGTCAATCACCACGTTACTGGATGACCCAATATCAAACGCATCCGTGTTTCTTCCTCCTTTACCGGCATTCCAGTCTCCATCACCCGCCTTGTTGTCAAGTGTGAATCCTGTCACCGTCAAGTTCTTGCATCCGTTGATACTCATCACCTGCACTGGTGCATTGAGGATCGTGACACCCTCGATCACGGAATCCTCAAGATTGTGCACCTGGAAGAACTTGGGTTTCTTGATGGGTCCCTTTTGTCCCAAACCGTCCCAGTACTTTTCGCCGCTGCCGTACAACACAGAGGAAGAGAGGCCGCGGATGGTCAGCTTGGAGGAGGAGGAGATGGAGAGGAGGGGGCCCGCCCAGCCGGAGGAAAGGTAGGGGAACGTGGTATTGCCGGCAAAGGTTACTGTCGTTCCTGGATTGAGCTTGTCTAGGGTGAGAGTCTTGCCCGCGGGTACTTGGAGGTCGGAGATGACGATCTCTTGACAGGAGCTGAGTCCTTTGGAGAGGAGGTCGAAGCCAGTTGAGCCGCTGAAGGTGCAGGAGGACGACGCTTTTATGTGGTTGCCAGATGTTGATGGGATCGAGGCTGCCATCGCACTTCCGAGGAAGGCTGGCAAAAGAGAGGCGGTGATTCTCATGGTTGTTGGAAGCTGGTAGACTTGACTATGGTACCCCTTTATCGGTATAGGCACAACAAGAACAATTGAGATGAATGCTCATAGCACATGAAGAAACCAAACATTAGGCAAGACCAGATTTATATAAAATCAGCTGTGTGGGAAAAGCTGCAAGATCATCTCATTTCCAAGACCGGGGGTTTGAAACGTAGCGGTGTTCGTAACGAGGATGAACATACGAGAATACTACGCTGTCGATTATTAAGGTAAAGAGACGAGTGCCACCCACTTAGTAAGTTGCAGGAGAAACGGCACTTTTCTTTCCTATGGATTTACCTGCGTTCGGCGTACATTTGACCGAGCGGACAAATTCGAGGACTGGTTATGGATTCAAGTCGTCGTCATCCATGGTCGGTGCCCCCGAGGTGGGAGGGAGTAAAGGAGGAGGAGAATGAAGACAAGGGGTTGTCCTGAGGGAAGACCCGCATGTTGTGCGTGCGGAAAATCGACTGCTGTGTTCTTTGCCCTCCTCCTGCAATGTTCTTCCTCCAAATCTTCGCGCTGTGATCTTGTTAGGTTTTGATGTTGAGTTGTCAATCCCGTCTTGTCGTCGAGCGGCTTGAAGTCAAAAGTGGGGCAGTTGCACGGTGAAACTTCACCTTGGGTTCACCGGGCAATACCCACCGAATTTTTCTCCTTTAATAACATCAGCACGAAATTACCAAGCGCTTTCGCAACAGACTTCAGAGCTTTGAAACAACATCTTGAGCTTGGCCTATTTCAAACGTCCAGAGTTTTCGTCCTCTCATTTCCACTTCCACAACCACCAACCAACCAATCATCCTTCCAAAAAAATCCTTCAACATGTCTGACAGCAAGCAAATGAGCCAGCAAGAGGTCTCCGCCAAGTTCACTTCCTACTACCTCCAGCGAGCAACCAAGGAGTTTGCCGAAGATTTGGACAAGGTGCGCACGGCTGACGACTTTAAAAACGATGCGATCCACCTGCTCGTGAACGCGCTACAGCAGGGTACTGCGCTTTTCTCTCCCGAAGAGCAGAGGAGGATAGTCGAGTCTGGGGCGGAGAGGAAGTGATGAGGACGAGCGACGCAAGTTTTGAAGGGGAGGGATCACGGAAGCTCAGAGAAGTTGGAGGTTACATTTTGCGTGATCGCAGCAAGATCCGAAGATGGGAGGTCGTCTCTCGCAGTCCATCGGTCCAAGACGAGAAAGGCTATTGAGAGGGCCATGCGAATCCTTTCCACGTCAACCTGTCTATCGACATGACACAACCGGGGAGAGACTGATTGGTTGAAGCAGGAGCTGTTCACCCACACGATCACCCGCAGTCGGTTCTACGACCATGGTTGGAAGAGCAGAGCCAGGCGCAAACCTCAAGGCCGCGGAAGATGGGCATGGAATACCCGTAAAAGCATAGAACATGCGACCAAGGAAGAATGATATGCTGCACAAGAATGATAACCTGATAAATGAAGTCAACCGGTTTAGATGTGGCTGGCTGTTGTACAATTTCTATCCAACAGAGGCCGTTCATACTGAAAGGCGCATTCCGGTGCCTGGCTGTTTCTAAGTGTTATAATTGCAGTTACTAATAATTGTAACCATGACAACATGGCCGAGTGGTTAAGGCGACAGACTTGAATACCGCCTTTATTCAGCTATCTGTTGGGTTCGCCCGCGTAGGTTCGAACCCTACTGTTGTCGACATTTTTTGTTCTTTTGAACCATGTTTTTTTTCCTTCTATTGGCTTCAACATGTAATTTCACTGATATGTGTGAGATAGATCTCGTTTTCAATTTCTTTTTTGGGCCGTGATTGCTAGCTAGACCCTGGACATACAAAAAAAGCCCTTTGGTTTTCCAAAGATAAAGACCCAAAAAGTCTATCGATGGAAAGGGGGGATGCAGTGTGGTGCACCTTCCACACGTAGAGGCACTAACCTGCCAAAAAAGACACTGCAGTTTATGCGGTGATAATGTGCTTCAAAACCAGAAGGAACAAATCGAGGGGGAGGGAGAAGGCACGACAGAACTGAGTGTGGAATGCTGAATGATATGTACTGACACTTCGCCTCGACTCACTACATTGTTCAATGTATGTATATGTACCTATGTACTTATAATGATATGTTTACCCTCTCCATGTCCCTCCCCTCCCGTACGGGTGGTTCGGGTTGAAGCTCTGCCGAAGTACGGTGCTTCAGATACACCCAGTATCACTTCCAGTCTGTGTACAAGTCAACACTGCTAGCCAGGTCATTGATGTCTCAAGTTCAATACCTTTAAAAGGGAATAGTTTGGACTGGATCACTGCATAATATCATGGACGGTGAAGAACTGGTTAGACCCCTCCACTCCACTTCCGACCAGCGACTTATCCGACACGGACGGGGCCAGGGCTGACCAACGCTCCCCACGGCCGCGACGGAACCCCGGGAGCCCGCCTGTCAGCTTTAGTCAACGAGACTACACAAGCTTGGGGTCGGACCTTACTCCTGACCGACATTCGACGAGGGGCCGATTTTTTTTTTTTCTCTGAAAACGTCGGATCATCATCTACCTAGGTTACGTACCTTGCAGCAATAAGACCGATAAGGAAGCACTAAACGTCGGTGCTTGCGACAAGGCGGTCATACATACCTACCTGCTACGTCCACGACCCCCCCTCCTCCGCCTTCCTCGTTCGACAGGACTACAACGCCAATTGTCCAGTCTCCATCAACGGCCCGAGTCCTCGAGACGCTGTATGCCATTCAGAGACGATCGAGTTCGCATACAACGGGCGCTCGCAAGTTTAATCTTGGACGTGGAGATACCCTCTCCTCCATCGACGGCGCATCTTATCTGGGTTCTTCCTGAACGCAGACCGACCGCGGACCAATCTACCACCCGAATCACGACCTCACACACACACACGAATTTGCATAATGGCAGCCCAAACACTGCCCGCCTCCGGGGCTGCCGTGACGTTCAATACTCAGCGCACGCGTGCATATCTCCTTAAGCTGCCACTTTTCACAAGAGCCACGGTGCTAATCATTGTCCTGACATGGGTTCTGACGTGGGTCGGCAAGTCATGGAACTGGGACGTCAAGACGTGGGGCGCGCTGATACCGGACGAGATTGGTATTGCGACGTGTAGGTTCTATTCAGTTTTTGTCTTCTTCGGTATGGTCATGCCAGGGAGTGGCCAAAGTGGAGGACCTCGCTGAAGGGAATGGGATGGGAGGGAATCCTCAATTGGATGCAAAGCACGCGCTGGTAGCGGATACCCCAGATACCGAACAGCAGTCCTGCGGGATGGCAGGAGGCTTCACATTCTGAAATGGGTTATGCCCCAACGCTGGCCTGTGACATGAGACCTGCCCGAGCACACCTGCTAACACTCTTGGCAACAGTATATCGCATCAACACATTCCCCTTCATCCACCTGAACATCTTCCACACAATACTCAACATTGTCGCCTTTACACCTCTTCTCGAGCGGTTCGAGCATGAACATGGTACTTTGACCTCTGTGGCGCTCTTTTTTGGCCGTAAGACAACCCCCCTCTCATCTCCTTGAAATTACCCGGGGCCACAACTCACACGTTTGTTCTCCTCTAGCATTCGCAACGATACCGGGCCTCATCTACGTCTTCATCGAAAGGTTCATCCTTCACGCCAACACGCCAGTCATGGGAGCCAGCATGTGGGTGTTCCTGCTGCTGGGCATGGAAGCTATTCGCACCTACAAGACCAATCCCTACTTCACCATCAGCACCTACAACATTCCTACGTGGATCACTCCTTTGTTGTTGGTGGTGGTTACTGCTGCGTTGCTGCCGAGTTCGAGCTTCCTCGGGCACTTGGCCGGTCTGCTTGTCGGTTATGGGTGTAAGTGTTTCAATCCCAACTGCTCCCCTACCTACGTTCATGTTGAGGAAAAAAAGAGCTATATTTGCTAACATGAGAACAAATAGTCGGCCTAGGATACCTCAAGTTCCTCGCCCCTCCTGAATGGGCGTTGCGGTTCATCGAAGGAAAGCTCAACCTCTTGGGCAGACTGCCTCACTACGTCAGCGTGGATCAGAAGACTTTTGGCAGATTCGGTGTCCTCCCTTCCTCTGCCTCATCAGCCGAGGCTGGCATTCCGTTTTCCGGGGTCTCTGGTGGCCAGCGGTTGGGACCTTGAAAGAAATACGGGTTCCCGAAATATGGCGTACATTACGTGCATGAGCAGAAGAGCATAAAAGTATGAAATGGTGCATACGAGGCATGCGTGTCATGAATAATGGATATAGAAAGGAACTTTACTGTTAATGTATGATGCTGTACAACTAAATATAGGGCCGGGGGAAAATGGAGATGGTAGTTGCATGGCGTTCTCTGGATATGAATCGAATTTCCTCTTGGGATTTGAAGTCTGCAAGTAGAGTCTTATTCGAGATGATGAGTGCCAATCATTCAGCTCGAACACGTCCATGAATGATGAGTACGGGGTCTTGTGGTCTCCAAAGTCTCATAGCGTCATAAAGCTCGAGTCATTATGGCAAAGGTCGCGAGTTATCCAGATGTAATAATATGTTGTCACTTTGCTTTTCCCACCCTTTTCACGCTTACAACAAAAACTTTCTATTCATCAGTATACTTATTCCCCTGTACGGTAGTAGCGCAGTCCCAATTAATGGACCAAAAATTCCTTCCTATCCCCAATTTCAACCTCCTTGCCCCCCCAATGATCAGCCTAGCCTAGCCCACAGCCTCAAGCAGCAGCAGCAGTAGCAGCACCCTCCTTTTCCTTCCACCCCAACTCCCTCAACGTCCAACCCTTCCCCTCTGGCGTCTCAGCCCCGGCCCCCTCCTCCGGCTTCACCTCAAAATTAGCATAGCAATAAAACTCATTGCTCAACCCCCTCGCATGCTTAGGCTCAAACGTAGTAGTCCTCAGGCCGTAGCTCTTATACAGCTTCTCCGTAACCAGCGTCTCCATGCGCTCGCCCGTGCAAGCAATGATCTTGGGCATTTTACCCTTCTCCTCCTTCTCCTCCTCCTTACCTTGGGAAGATTTGAGCATCCACCTAACCGTCAACGCAGCCTTGGTTTGGCAATCCTCGCTCAAAAAGGGAGGATCAACAATGACGCGGTCAAAGGCGCCCTTGAGGTGGCTCGGAAGCTTGAGCGGCTGAGCGAAATCGTAAAAGACGAATTCGTCAGCGAAAACGGCGAAGCGGTTGTCGTGCTCGAGCAAGGTGAGTTTGGGCTTGGGCTTGTCTTTGTAGGCGTCGCTGTTCAAAAGGTTCTTGAGCTGAACGAAGACGGACGGGGCGGAGACGACGGCGATGGAGGTGGTTGGAGTAGCGTCGGCCAGGAGTTGTTTGGCGAGAAAGGTAGCTGTTTCATCGGAGTACTGTTGAATTTTCATGTCAGTTGGTTCGTCTTCGTCGGTTGAAGGTCTCTCTGTAAGCCATATGTAAAAATTGATGAAAATGATATCACTCACCCAGAACTGACTCTCATTCCAATCCTCGGTGAAAGCATCCATAGACAGCTTGACGTTCAAAGCATGCCTCTCCTCAGCCTCGGCCTGGAGCTTAGCAAACTGCTCAGCACGGGCATCGCGCTCGGCGTAAAAAGATTTGAGGGCATCAAGGGTTGAGGTAGAGAGTTCGCTTCAGATAGTCAGTACCCTGTGGATCACGATTTCATTAAAATAAGTTACTGGTAGTGAGGCATTACTCACAGGTCACTCTCATCATCAGAGAATTTGTCAATGATGCACGCCATTTTGGACCCCAAGCCTAATCACAGTATGGCTCGATTCGATATGGTTCGGGTACAAGTGGGAGCGAATCGATTATAATCGGTTGTATAAGTGGGCAGTGAGTGACTGTTAGGTTGTAAGTGTTGGGGAATGGTGTGCTCTTGGCACTAACAGTCAAAGTTTAACGGGAGTGTGCAGCATCGTTCGGAAAAAAATTGTGGATGCATTGATGACATTTTCCTTTATCCGTTCCCCTTTTTGGTCGCATCATACCAGTAAACACAACCCCGCCGAGTTGAAGGCTTCAATCTCACCCCAGATCGTTCAAACGCTTGCGCAAATCTTTTGATTGCTCTAATTCTCACCACAGCATCCAGTCTGGACGTTCTGTGTTCCGTCGACTCACCAAATGCTCTACGGTGGATTTCTACAATCTACATGCATCCCTGTGCAACCCCAAAGATACTCACAGCATGTGAATGTACTCCCTGTCCTCCCTCCTCTCCTTTTCGGTCGCTGGCGGAAGGTCGTAGTAGGCATTGCTGCGATAACTTTGCTGCATGGGAATCAGTCATCATTCTTTTGCACTCGACTTGTGATGTGGGCAACTTACCAAGTAATGGTAGGTGAAGTTGGCGATATCTGCAGGCTCGATGCCGAGGTCCTTGAAGGTCTTGGCCTCCGGATCGATGACCTGGTCGTGGAACTCACGCTCAATCTCATCGGCAGACATGATGGGCCACCAGAGGGCCTTGTTCAGGACACCGGCGATCGGCTTGAGGATCTTCTTGGGCACATTCACGTGGCGCCGCCTCTTGTAGATTTCGCGGTCAACCATCTCGGAGATCTCAGCGGTAGTGTAGGTCTTGGGACCGTAGAGCTCAAAAGTCTCCGAAGCAGTGTTGTCGTCCCAGAGCATCTGTTCAAGAGCCTGGCCAACATCAATCACCTAAAACGGCTGTCAGATGCTACCGTCCGCGCGCAAAGGGTTATATCCGGGGGGGAAGACGTACGTGAACAGGGTTGTATTTCTCTTGCATCCCATTGGATGTCAGGATATTCTTGACGCTGGCAAGCTTGTGAAGCAACCTGTCCTCGAAGCCAAACATGGGAGCTGGCCGGACAATGGTGGTTTCGGGGAAAATGCTCCTGACTACTTGCTCACCACGCGCCTACAGATCCAATTAGAAACCCTCAACGATGCAACTCGCTGGAAGAGGCTGTCTTGTAATCGTACCTTGGTGGCGAAGAACTCGCATTCCGAGTTGGGGTCTGCATTGTAAGACGAGACGTGGATGAAGCGGTCGACATCGTATTTGGCGACAGCTTCGGCGATGCGCTCAGCACCCTCGATATGGACGTCCTCGAACGAGAAGTTCCTGGGACCCAGGTCAATACTTGTGCATCTCCACCACAACTTTTCCCATTAAATCCAGACTCACTTGGTCGGGTAGTCGCGACCGATCAGGTTGTAGACGACATCCGAGTGTCTGACGCTCTCCTCGATGGATTGGGTGTTGCGCAAGTCGAACTCCTGGAGTGGTGGTTATGCTTAGTAGCTGGATCCTTGCGCGTACGTGGGCCTCGACTGTGTGGACATGACTCTTGTTGTGGGGAAAAGCTCACTATCATGACCACCTTGCCCAAATCACCCGTAACTTTCAGATGGCGCTTGTTGTACTCGTCGCGGAAGGGAATGACGACAGTGCATCCTTGTCTCGCTGCAAACGTTCTTGATATAAGCCATGGTGATCTCTATAAAGGCCTACGCCACGAAGTCGCCAGATCGCACCTAGTCTGTTGACGATGTAGCGGCCGAGCTGGCCGGTCGCACCGAAGACTGTCGCAGTATGTCCACCGAGGGAGGAGCTGTAGAGGTAGACGACGTGTTAGCAATCGTCCATTCTACCCAAACAGAGATATAGCAACAATTACCGGCCACCCTGGTTACGGATAATGGGCTTGCCGGTGCGGGTGATGGTCACGTCGGAGATAGCCCGTCGCTGAAAGCCATAGGCGTTGGAAACGATAATTCTAGGAGTCGACCGCATCGCGGCCATCAGAGGAGCCATCTTGTGAGTTGTGGGGTGGCAGGGCTGGCCGGATCCCGTTCAATTGGCGATGGAATCAGAGGCTATCCGGAGCTTCAAGCTGCCGTCTTCAATATCGATCCGGGACGTCGAAGCCGGCTCTCGCTGCCCGCCTGCTGCCCGCCTGCCGTCAGCACCCCCCCCTTCAATGTAGCTGACGGGAATCACGTGTGCCAAGCAGCTTCACTTACACTTAACGGCAGTACGTACCTCTACTACTTAGGCATGTACCTTTTGGGCTTCCGCCTCCAGTACCTTAGCTTCACCCAGCTTCCACTTGGCAGTGACTGTGGGGGCCTCCACAGTGCTGAGAGAGCATCCACAATGACCGACCGTAGCTGGCTGCACGCCTAACGCCGCGTCAAGGCTTCACTGCAAGACGTCAACCAAGACAACCTCAAACAACACTTTCATCCTCCATTGTAGACGTACCACTGCATTGCCTCGCCGGGATTGTATACAACGAGCAACATTCCACGATACGCTGGTTTCCATCCGCAGCAGACTCACCGACGTTTCCACCAAAGAAACCGGATCCTCGAGAACCTGCCTACCTCCCCAAGGACTGGACAGCAAGGATCGATAGAAGACTCAGACACACACACACACACCTAGACACAACAGCACAGCCATGAACGTCGACACCATCTCCGACTTCCTCGCCGAGCAGCGCGACCAGGCGCCCGAAGAACTCCAACCCCTCGTCCTTGAGTTCGAGACACTATGGGAGCGCAAGCTGTGGCATCAGCTCACCAACCTGCTGCTTGAGTTCTTCAACCACCCCGGCAGTGCCCCGCAGAGGCTACAGTTCTACAAGGTCTTCATTCTCAAGTTCGCCGACAAGATCAACCAGCTCAAGCTCGTTGATCTTGCTCTCAAGGCCGCCACACAATGTAGAGGTGCGCAGACGGTCTTCATTTCCTCTGCTTCCCAACATGCATCTGGCAGCTAGCACTAACCATGCCTGGGTGCGCAAACCGTAGACAACCAAGAGCGCCTCTCCTTTTTGGAAGCCGTCGTCAAGAAGGTCGACCACGAAGACTCTCAAGACGCCTATGTATTCGCCACGATCGCCGTTGCCCGCGTGAAGCTCGACCTCTCCGACCTTGACGGCGCGCGCAAGGACCTGGACACGGCCGAGCGAATCCTCGACAACTTCGACTCGGTGGAGTCGGTCGTGCACGCCGCCTTCTACGACACCAACGCTAAATATTTCCAAGCCAAGTCCGACTGGGGCTCCTACTACAAGAACGCGCTGCTGTACCTCGCCTGCATCGACGTCAAGTCACTTTCACTCGAGGAGCAGCGCCAGCGCGCCTACAACCTGGCCATCGCGGCCCTCGTCAGCTCGAGCATCTACAACTTTGGCGAGCTTCTGCTGCACCCCATCCTCGACGCCCTCACCATCGACGACCGGCACAAGTGGCTGCACCAGCTCCTCTTTGCCTTCAACCGCGGCGACCTCGCCACATACGACCTACTGGCCAGCCACATCAGCTCGGACCCGCTGCTGGCGCAGCACACGCGCCAGCTGCGCGAGAAGATCTATCTGGCGGCGCTGACCGAGGCCGTGTTTCGCCGCCCGCCCCATGACCGCGCCATGTCTTTCTCCACCATCGCGAACGAGACCAAGGTACACCCCGACGAGATCGAGCATCTGATCATGAAGGCGCTGAGCTTGGATCTGCTGCGGGGCACGATCGACCAGGTTGACGAGGTGGCCCACATCAACTGGGTGCAGCCCAAGGTGTTGGACATGCAGCAGATCAAGAACATGAGGCAACGGCTGCAAGAGTGGGATTCCAGTGTTGACAAGCTTGGTAACTGGATCGAGGGTGTGGGCCAGGATGTTTGGGCTTAAAGGCTGGACGAATCTACGGACGGTGAGACGAGATGGGAACAATTCGGGCGTTCAAACGGATGGCATCAAACCTGGAGATACAGGAGTAAACCTAATGCTTAGATCAGGGAACAAGGCCAGCTAAAGGCATGATGTTATTCCGCTGCATGAGGCAGACCGACTTTACATGATACATATGAATACCCTTAACGCATGACAATGCCCACAGCGTACGTCCTCCATTCTCTAAATATCCAGGCCCATGCTTTGGCCTGAGTTATGTCTATGTGAATCCTCTCCAAGTACGCTCCATGAACAAAGACAAATCCAAAATACGCCGGCAGAATATGCTTCCTTGAACGCCGCAAAAAGATCAAGTATTGTACAAAACGTAAATGAGCCATCTGGCACGTGTTTACTGAAAACAACTCATACACAAGCAAAATATTTGCTGCTTACTTGCCCCTACTCGTACACCGTTTATCCGAACTCAAGACAGGGACCGAACAATGTAAAAGAGAAGATAGGCCTTTGCGTTTAGCACATCAGACTTCTGGGCCAGTTCAACTTTGTGATCGTTGAATGCGAACCACTAAATAAATGTGCCAAAGGCAGCGGGTCAGCAAGTCTAACCCTTCAGGAACTAGATGTGTGTCATGGTTCACTAGTCAGACTCACCTGGTCGCCAACCCGGCAATAAGAAATGTAGTGTCCGGTATCCATGTCGCCAACGTGCACAACAACGCAAAGAAGATCATAAGTGCAGGACCGCTGTAGCTCGTAGTTATCTTTGAGATCCTGTGTTCGTGCGCGTGTCGTATAAGGCAGCATGTTGAGTTGTAGAGGAAACTGGACAGGTGTCTCGATCTTCTGGGCACGATCATTACGCCCTTGTTTGAACTCGAACCTCTGTTGGCAACTATCAGCTTCTGTTGTCTCCGAGCGAAGCCAGCGGTAACGGCTAGTAAGGAATGTGCATGAGGAAGGACTCCTGGTAATCTGACCTTGAGCTGGATAGAAAGAACGTTGGGTAATTTCTTGATACTGGTCTGTCTTCTTGCTTGCTGTACTGAATTGCAGTTCTGACACCGATACTCGCACTTATCGGATTTGATGTATTCTTCGTCCAAGCATTCTTGGAGAGTCACGCTGTTTTGCGTTCTTGTCGATGCAACCCCGTCGCCATTACTCAAGTTCTTCTTGCCCCTTTTTTGCGTCAAATTTTCCAAGGGAACACTGAGATCCAAAAAGCTCTGGGCTTGATTGGTGACGCCCCCACAGTTTTGGCACGTTGTGGACGTCTGTAACTTTCCGTAGTATGTTTGGTGGATGATGCAGTTGCAGGTATGCTCACTGCCAATTTCCGGTCTCTTGCCGTCGCCATTTCTCTCGTGTAATTCCTCAGCCATGAACTGGAAAAACTCATGAGCATCTTGCTCCTTGTTGGCTACCAAGTTCTCAAACGCCTTGTTCTCGCTGATCCAGAATCCGGACAAGATATTTGCGGCGGTATAACCGTTCGTCGTTTCGCTGGCATAAAATTCCTGGAACATATCGTCCATGGCACAACTGAGGCAATGGGGTGTGTCGCAACTGCCTGACTGATGCCCATCACTCAGGTAGAAGTTGCGTAGTATGGGATTGTGGAGGAATGATTGGAGGACAACGTTTTGATAGCAAGTTGCTCCGGCATTATAAATGCCACGGAGACCGTTGGCCTTGCAGGTGGCAAGGGTGGTGTTGGTCGATATATACTGGGGAGCGTCTTTTACGGGATCAGGGGCGAAGAGTTCCTCATGTTTACGCTTTCGGCCTGTGATAGAGATACAGATTAGTAACGGCCAGGGCTCATCGACATAGGAGAAGGTACCGGGCATAAGCCCACATGGGTTAGACGGAGAAAAGGACAGAAGAACATACTACCGAAAAACGACCCTGTGCCGAGCTTCTTTAACCTCAAATCCTCAAAGGTAGGGTCCCAAACGATATCATCACACATTTGGCAATACAGCGCTCCGCTCCTCGACTCAACATCTGATTATAACTGTCAGTTTCCTTGCCCCATGATTTGGCTCCTTCTGGCAGAGGCAGCGAACGTACAGAAGCGATGTGATTTTTTGTTGCCGTGTTTTGTAAGGTCATCGTCGGTGAGAGTCGAGGGGCATTGCAGACAAAGGTAGGTTGGGGTAATGGATGTCACAACCTGGCCATCTACGCCCTTGGCCGTGTGTGACAGGATAGGGTTGATGTCGAAGATGGCTCGCAGAATGGTCTTGTAATGTTGTATGGACATGTTGATCGTCGCTTGATCTTGGTTAAAGAGACGGCCGACATGCTCTAGAAGAGGTTAGAAAATAAGGCCGTGTAGCAGGGACAAGAATGGGCTATCTTACCACATCCATACATTGGCTGGCCGGGCTGGGGCTCCTTGACCTTGTGGTCCTTGGAGGACGCAGCGTTGGCCGACATGGTGATGTGATTGTTCGCTCGTCGAAACCCCCAAATGTGAAGCCCGTGTGTGCTAGTAGTTCTGAAGGGGAGGACCTGTGTTCGAATTCGCAGTGGTTGGAGCGGTCCGTGACCGGGTTAGCAACGAGGACGAGTGTTGCTTCAGACGCTGGGGATGATGTTCCTGGATTTTCGACTCGTAAGATTCGAAACAATGGGTGAATCTAGCAGCAGAATTGGCTTTATTGAGCCTGGCTTTTCACCAGTCGAGATGGCTTGTAAGGGTCGTGGCGAGGCCGGCAAATCGCGTTCCGATCGGGAAAGAGCACAGTTCCCGGCGGTTCAGTCCAAGTACCTGGAATAAGAGGACTTGTTAGCAGAGTTGCACGTCAATTAACGGTCGCGCATTTTTCTATTGGCAACATTTACTGGTGATTTCTATCTTACCGTCTATAGAAGCAACGTGTACAAAGCCGGTAAAGTACAATAGGGATCTTCTCTGGTTGTGTTGGTTCTCTCGAAGCAAGATGGGTTTGAAGTTGTTCGGGGTTGGAATCTCCATCCGATTTCCGCGGCGTCAACATGGGCATTCAATCAATGGACGCCAACTGCACTTGCACGGCAGCGACTTGAACGGCTTATCGAACGCTACCTACGCAAGGCTTATCGATAACGAGAAAGGGGACAGAACCAACCTACGGGTGGAACCTGTTCAACGCACTAGACACATATAAGTACCTAGGTATGTAACTCTTCGTTGTGTCTGATTGGCCCGTAGCACTCATACCAGAGCGTGCAGCGGGACGGGAGGCAGCGAGGTACCTGAGACGGAGTCTGAGGATCTCTGTAGTGTACTTCTCAACCGAGGTGTCTGCCATGCCTGCATTTCACTTCACAATCAATTCTCCCAACGACTAGGCAACCTCCAGCGTGAGCCATCGTCATTTGAGAAGCTATACTTCAGAAAATCAGAACTTTCTGGAGGCTGATTTGGCTCTCTTCTGTGCTTCATTACTTGCCAAGTGGTAACCTGTTCTGGCCTCTGGTTCAGATCACGGTCCAAAGGGTTGGCAGCACATCTAGAGGTATCCTCTATCGTCTGTATCGATTGTGACCGATGATGTGGCTGTATGTCAAATGCTCCCGTTATGACAAATCTTCGCAGACAACAAGCCGTTGATACAGTCTCTAAACACATCAGTTATAGCTAAGTATGTCAAGAAATTGGAGCGATTCGGACAAGCACACAAACACCATCAAGCGGGTTACGTTCCTGGGAGACTTGGTATCAACAGAAAAGGGATTCTTCAGGCCACAACTTACAACACGTTCTCACAACAAACTTGAACTTGGCAAGCCCGGCCAGCAAACCATTCACCCCGAGTCCGGCTCATATGGCCGATTCGCCAGGTGATCTTCGGAGCTTGCGCGGGTGGTAGCCGGACATTGATTATGTGCGATGGTATCATTGCCGACGCCTCGGCTCGGCAGTACCCCGCAGTCTGTTACCTAGTACACTATGTACATAGTAGCTCTCTTTTTCTCTATACGCGGTACAGGACGCAATATCCCACCGTGTTTCACACCAAGTAAGGTTCTCATTCGGAATCGTCACTACTTCCTGTGTGTCGTTCATTTTTTGCCCGTACTACTCCTGGTCCTGGATGTCCTCACCTGTCATCCCGCTCCTGGGACGCTCAACCAGGCCATCATTGTATCGAACTTCATCATCATTTAATACACGGCTATCTCGCCTGTTCAAGATCCCATATCAACATCTGAAAACAGATCACAAGCATAACCGCAGTATCACAATGTCTTCATCTGCAGTCCAACCGCCAATTACTCCTCTCCCCGAAGTCACCCGCCTCAGCCCAACTGTCATCCGCATCCTCGGCGGCAACCCCGGCAAATTCACCCTCCAGGGAACTAACACCTATCTAGTCGGCACCGGCCCCCAGCGTCTCCTTGTCGACTCAGGCGCCGGCGAGCGCTCCTGGATCTCCGCCCTACAACGGACCCTCACCGAGGAGAAAGCTCACATATCAGCCGCCATCATCACTCACTGGCACCACGACCACACCGGCGGGATCCGGCACCTGCTCGACTGGAACAGCAAGATCAAAGTCTATAAGAACCAACCTACCTACCTACCAGGCTACCACGGCAGCCCAGTCTCGCTCGAGCAAATTGGCACTCCACTTCTCCCCATCGAAGACGGACAAGAGTTCAGCGTGGAGGGCGCCACGCTTAAAGCAGTGCACACCCCAGGCCACACGGTCGACCACATGGTTCTCCACCTGGCCGAGGAGGACGCGCTCTTCACGGGGGACAATGTGCTGGGCCACGGGACGGCCGTGTACGAGGATCTGGGAGTGTACCTGAACAGTCTGGAGCAAATGCGAGGGCTGTTTAAAGGGAAGGGGTATCCGGGCCACGGACCGGTGGTGGAGGACGGGCCGGGCAAGATTGGAGAATATATTAGGCATCGGCAGCAGAGGGAGGACCAAGTTATTGCAACGTTGAAGAGGGACAGTGAAGATGGATGGACGCCGATGGAGTTGGTTAAGGTTATTTACCAGGGCGTGCCGGAAACTTTGCATATACCGGCCGCTGGAGGGGTGACGCAGATCCTTTATAAATTGAGGAAAGAGGGGAAGGTGACGACGGCAGATGGTGGTGATCGATGGCGGCTGACTGATCGATCGGCGCTGTGAGAAGATGGCGCTCAGGGTCACAACGTGGGAAAAACCAGCCAGCCGGTTCTTGGGCTGAATTGCGCATAATGTATGTATGATGGTGATGATGATGATGGTGAAGGGTGGAGTAGAACCCATTCATTCAGGGTTCGGAACTGGTGCCGTTTGTCGCTTGTCGCTTCGCCCTCTCCCCAGAGCCGCGAGTGCGATGTGCATTGCACTCGAATCTTTTTGGGCACTGTACACAATGATCGCCCATAGCCTTGACAGAATGCGCGGTGCAATGTTGGATTTATGACTGGCGCGCCAGTTCATGACACCAAGTTCGCCGGACGAGGTTCCCATTTTCGTACGGATCCTTGTGTACCTAGCCAGCACCCAGTCAACCCTAGTAAGCGAAACGGCCCGGGGACGGTCCAGCGTACATAGTAGTGTAGTATGTACTAGGTTTCAAGACATTGTTACCCCGTCCCTAGCTGGAGCGCCTGGAGCACAGGAAACGACTGTTTACGCGGTTCGTGTGCAATGCACGTTTCTGGCTCTTGAGTTGGTACGGATGGAGTCGGGTGCTATGTTGTAGTGTACAACGAGTGGGCGTGCAGTTGAACTATATGTGCACTCCAGTGACAACCGAAACCACCATCATTCAGCCCTAGCGTGCCCGTGACGTCAGTCCATGACGGAGCTGAATGGATGCCGTTTTAGGGTAGCTCGCTTTCATTGCAGGAGCAGAGCCTCAGATGGCAACCGACGACCGCCCGTGTGGGACAGCTTTCAGTGCCAAAACACACATCTCATACCGCTCGATCTCATACCTAGAAGCTCGGCCGTCCAGGTCGGTGCCAGCCGGCGCACGGTGTTGAGGTTCAGCTCGGCTCTCGGAATCGGGACGTCGGTCTGTCTGCCACAGAGGATGGGACACAGGGCTGGCTCATCGGCATTCTATGGATCCCGGCGATGCGGTCTCACCGAGTTTCTGCAAGGGTGGGTTCCCGTCTTTTTGCACTCCAGTATGGATCCCCCGTCGTGCCACCCGAGTTATCCCAACCCGAGCATGAGAGGACCGCTCCGGCCCGGCCGTTAGTGGATTCCGAATACTCCCGTTTTGTTTATGCGTTCGAAACAGAAACTTTTTGCCATCCGATGTTTTATGTTTGTGGTGATATGGAACCTACAATACAAATAGTTTTGTTGTTCTGCGATGTGCCGAAGCCAGTAAACATATCTGTCAGCATGTGATTGATTCGCGAGTCTATGACCAATCGATTCATTTGTTGATCAACGCGGTCTCAGTAACTGAGTAATCGCTCTCGCGAAGCCGTAATATCTTTTGGGAGTTATGTATGTACGACTCTTCAGCGCGAGCCATGGCATAATCTCGGATGTCCCCACATCGCGGGACGGAGAGAAAAAAAAAGAAAGAAAAAAAAAAAAAAAAAGGGTTTCTGCTTCGTCGTTTTCCTGGATTTCCGAGACGTCCGCCCACATGTAGATTCTAGTTGGATCTCGAGCGATACACTTACAAACCATTGCAAGGACGCTAGGGGACAGTGCCCATGTGGCTGAATTTTACACGTTGATAGGTACTGTCGATCCAGGGACCACACCAATCATGAGACTGACCAATGTCACTGATACATCATTTCTGTTATCCAGCGGAAGTAATCGCTCCCAAACTCCGATATGTAAGCGGCATACGTACACACTTCACGGGAAGGGAAGCATGTTCGCGCCTTGTTGTTGACAGGGACCATGGGATGAGATAAGCGCTTGACGTTGCCGACGGCTCATGCCATCTGTAGTGTAATACATCACCGAAGATGCGCATAACTGCCAGAGAGGCAGCTCCGGTCCCTTGCTGGCCGAAAGGAACCGATGCGTATGCGGGGTAGATACTGGCAATCAGACGATAACGGTTTTATTTGGATCATGAGAGGCCATCTTCGTACGATCTCGAAACGGATTTATCAACGAGCCAACCGGGAATAAAACAAGAAAAAAAAGAACACAAAAAAACCAGCAGGCTGGGAATTTTAAGCGATGTTGGGTAGCCTTGCCGAGTGGGCAGCAGGTGGGTGGAGTTATCACAGTGCAGTGCCGTGCAGGATAATGACAGGGTTGGTGAGATCCGGTAGAGGTTTCGTTGGCCAAAAAATCCCAAAAGCCGACATCAGTGTGAATCATTCTGAGAAGGGTTTCGTGATAGCTGCGGTACCGCACGGACTTAAGGACAAACATAGCTCCGGGCCACAACAAGAGTGTACACTAGAAGTGAAGGGGGAAAAAAAAGTTCGAATCAGATGCAGGGGATGAGAAATGTTTCACTTCTCGTGAAACGAACTGGAGACGTTCGATCTCCTGGGGAGGGGATGGTCGATGAGAAGGAACTTGGGCCTGTTCTGTCTGTGCTGTGAAAAGGTTTCAAAGGTAAGTACTCCGAGTCCTTATACAGTAGAGTACGTACCCAGACCGCGACTTATAGGGCTGCGATGTGAAAGATCTCGATCGACATCAGCGTCGGGGGATTCAAGAGTCCGAGAGATCCGATAATACATAAGCATCTAGACCCTAAAAGGGCAACACCGAGGGGAGGAAAAACAAATCAATGGCGTGCGTCTTTTTAATACTTACCTATGTAAGAGACGCCCGGTGGGTAATGTGAGTTACATACCCAGAGGTAGCATTGATGGCGCTCAGTGGCTGCAGTGTCCACGCGCGGCCACGGGACTTGGAGGCTTTTTGCTGCTGCTTGGCGTGCCCCACTTTCCATGCAACCTCGCGATGATGACGGCCCTTGAAATTCCTCTTGCAGTTCCTTTGTTGGGCGCTTCTTCCCTATTCTGTGTATGTACTGCTGTAGGTACTTTGAACACTACACTGGATGAATCATGATGTGTAGATGCCTGTCACCTCAGACGGCATCCCATTTCCGCTTGCTGACCACCCGCAAAGATCAATCCATTTCGGTGCTGTCCGATGGTCTGTTGGTGAAACGCTTGCAGCGCCAGGCAATACGTGCCCTGGTCGATAAATCCCCGACGAAGCGTAGGGTTGCAAAACGGCTATGACAGTTGCAACCGCGTTCTAAATTGCACTGGACTCCTGTGGCCACAGCTTGTATGATGTTTGTTTCGAGTGATGGTGCGAGCGCAAGTGCATGCCGGCATCGAAGTACTGTAGTATGTACCTACGTGAGAGCTCCGACTGCTGGGACCGTACGCGTTCCACACAGTCTGCCGTGACTGTCCAGGTACATGCCCACTGCCAGGGCGGGAAGGAGCGACGTCGGTCGGGCTTGTGCTTGTGACGTTTCTCGCTGCAGTGAGACTGCAAGGAGCGACCAACATTTTATTACCGTACATGCCCTGCCTTACAATGTGGTACGTAGAGGTAAAGCCCCAGCTTTTGAAGCTTCGGATGGCTCGGAGTCGCGAACACCTCATGATCCCGAACATCGATCGGGACCTTCTAATGTATCAGGAACGACATCACGTACCATGAACCGTCAGGTACCATTGGCACAGCATTAGTGTATCACTAAACCTCCCACAACGGCAACCGGGCAGCAACAATGGAGACGAGCTGGTCACGGTTCCGGGGGTCGGCTGGTCTGACTCGACGCCGTGCCGTCCGTGGTGTTGAAAAAAATGTAAGAAAGTCTTGGATGGTACCGGATGGTCTTGTCGTTGCCCTGGGCCGGCCACATTACCAATCAGTGGGGACCGGTGAAGATTCTATACACTACACAGACTTGTTCCATGATGGAGGCCGAGCTTTGTTAGGTATCCTCCCTTCCCGATCTGTGATCCCCTACCACATACCCTTGACCATGCACAAGCTTCCCTGCTCTTCTACGGGGTGCCTCCATGGAGCGAGCAAGATATATCATTCTCGTCACCATCATGTTATGTTTTTTTTTTCTAGCCTGTCTCTTTTACTTCCGATCCTGATATGTCGATAAAAACCCAGAGAACCCCCCTGTTTGCTGTCCATGTTTTGATAGCCACTACTCGACTCGCCTTTGTCTACATTGTCCCTCGATCACATTCACCACGGTAGATTGGGAAGACCGACAGCTTCCGATCTGCTCATCCTTAACCTTCTCCGTCACCACCTCGCCAGCCTCGCTCAGTTGAATGTGCTCATCTTCATCCCATCTTAAAAACTAGACCCAAGTTTCTGCACTCTGACCTCATTCATCATAACGACTGAAAACTAGACGGATTTGGACCAGATGAAGTCCGTTACTACAAGGCCGCTGCTTGCAGCGCTAACTGGCGCCGCGGTTCTGGGACTGCTCGTTCCGACTGTCCTTGCGCACGGCGGCGATGACGGCGGCCATAGCGGTCACGGGGGCATGGAGATGACTGATGCCGACAAGCCCCGGCCCGAGGAAGAGTACCCTCTCACATACTTTGCGCATCCCGATCACAAGACCGCCATCTACGCACACATCGCCCTGATGGTTCTTGCCTGGGTTTTTATGCTCCCAGTTGGTAAGGATTACACCGCCCTCCGGCATCTGGGCGTGCAAAAAGGAAAGGAGAGCTCCAGAATGCTGACCGAAGCGACCCATAGGTGTCATGCTCTCTATTGCCCGTTCGCGGTATAGGCTTTTGGCGCAATTCGCTTTTCTCGTGACCAATGCGGGCGGCATGCTCATTGGTATCGTCTACAATGCCAGCACACCGGATCTGTATCCTAACAATGCCCACCACAAGCTCGGATGGGTTGTCACCTGGCTCGTTGGGGCCCAGTTCGCCATTGGCCTTTTGGCGAGTGTTGCAGGCGTCTTCAAGAAGCAGCAATCCGACGGCAACAGCAGGGAGCGCCAGGGCTTCATGCCCGTCTCGACCCAGGCCATGGAAGAGCACAACAGCCACATCAAGCCCGCCGATCATGACGCTTACCGATTCTCCAACGACAGCGGCCAGGGAACCGAGCTTTCCAGCGATGTCCCGCGGAGTCCCTCCCTTTCGTCTAGCTCCGGTGACGTTTCTCGACAGCCCCTCGCTCTCCAAGATGTCAACCTGCATACCAAGGAATATGATGACGGCGATGACTCGTACGATGTCAACTCCCACAGCGGCAGCGAGCCTCTTGGACCTATCCTTCCTGCTTCCGGCAAGGCCGTCTCTACCATTAAAAAGATTGCCGATAAGATTTCTGGGAAATTCTGGAAGGTTTTGATCCTAGCGTACAATGTGGTTGACCGGGCTATTTTGCCCCTGGGTTTCGTTGCGTTGTGCACCGGTATCGTGACTTATGGCCGTTTCTTTGTTAGTCTTCACCCCCTTTCCCTCGGTCGGTTTCATTAAGGTGCTGCAGCAAGGTGCTCTGGGATTAGAGGCTAATATGTTGTTCTGATTGTAGGAGGGCTCCGGTATCTTCTCTGGTCTCGCTCACTGGATTAAGGGCGGCATCTTCTTCTGGCTGGGTATTTTCACCCTTGGCCGTTGGGCCGGCTGCTTCGGTGAAGTTGGTTGGGTACGTATTTATTCCCTGTTGATTTTACAATATCTGCAACAGTTGAAATTTGCTAACGATACCCCAAGGCTTGGAACGTGCGCCCCAAGCAGGCAGGCCAGAAATGGCGACCCTCTGCCGAGTTTGTCGAAAGTGCCTTGATCTTCACCTACGGCGCCACCAACGTCTTCTTGGAGCATCTCGGCAACTGGGGCGGCGCATGGTCGGCTCAGGATCTTGAGCACTTCTCCATCACCATTCTCTTCATTGGAGGTGGCCTGTGCGGCATGCTCATCGAATCTGTTCGCATCCGCGACCTGCTCAACACCACCGTCACCGAGGAACCCCGCCAGCAGCATCACTTCCATGACGCGGAAGTCGAAGACTCCGAGAGACGCGAGCCTGAAACCTACTCCTTCAGCATGAACCCCATCCCTGCCTTAGTCATCCTCCTCCTCGGCATCATGATGTCCTCGCACACCCAAGACAGCATGATCTCCAGCATGGTGCACAAGCAGTGGGGCAACCTGCTTACCGGCGCCTCCTTCGCGCGCGGTTTTACTTATGTTATCACCTACCTGAAGCCGCCCCGGTCCGTGTACCCTTCGCGCCCGCCGACGGAGCTCCTCACGGCCTTTGGGTTGATCAGCGGCGGCATCATCTTTATGGCTAGCGCGGGCGACACCGTCAGCGGCATGATCCATTATCAGCTTGATGCCATGTTCACGTACACCGTCACCATGGGCCTGGTTGGGCTGCTGATGGCGTGGGTCATTCTGTGTATTGCGCTCAAGGGATGGGCGGTTCGCAAAGAGGCGGGGCGGTATCGTGATTGAAAGGGGCTTGTCCAAGCTCGTTTCATGCGATACAAAATTCTCTGTTTCCGAGAACATCGCTCGCGCACTCTACTTCAATGCGATGCGATATACAACCTTGCAAGTAGGGTGAATCAACCGGACCATGGGGACTTTTCTGGTTCTTCCCGTCTAAGTGCCCTACATGACTTGGTTTTGCCAGATGCGGCGCGTTTGCTTCTTGACGAGTTTATTTCGAGAAATGCAGCGCCGAGTGGATTGGTCAACGAGAGCGTTGACCAGAACAAGACAGTTGTGGAGATTGATGAGGATGGTGCATGATACCCAGGTGGTGTTTTGAATTTTATATACCAACGGGGTCGCATCAGATCGGTGTTTTTGTTTTTTCTTCTGCATTTCCAAAGAGAGATACCCACCCCCCTTTTATACCCAATTTCCTTCTTTTTGTGCGACATACACATACACATAGGATCATTTACGACACTCGCTCAAGGGAGGATTACATTGCAACTACAACACGGCGAGACAACATCAACGATAGATGAGGGCCCAGAATCGGGATTGGCATGGATGGGATGGATGAGACGGGATGGACTGAGAGACGACATTATGGTAATGCGATTAATGACAAGGGAAACAAGGCAAAAATAATTGGGGTGAAGCCCTCAGTCATGGATGGATGGATTGGATGTAGAGTGGTAATATCCATACGATGCTGGGAAGGGCAGTCCGAGAGATGGAAGGAAAAGTACATGGTGCAAGTAGACGTAAAGATAAAGCATGAAATGATAATATGTATATGTACTTCAATTCCCAGGTCATCATTGATCCATACTGTGTCCCTCTTGACTATTCTACACTAGTAGGTGATGTAAACAAAAAGACCGAACATACAAACAAAGGGACACTGGCCATAGTCGGGATTTCCTCTTAGTCAGCAGCTGATCTTGTTGTTTGGTCTGATGAATCATATTTCGACCGCTACCAAACAAGACCTTCAATACTCGGAAAATTTTACCAAGTTCGAAAGAGATACTACCCACTTCGGAGAACATATTTGACAGTTTCCCCAGGTCGGAAATCCAGTGCCGAGGTGCTTACCAAAAGTGCGGTTCATGCATTGACAGTTTCTATGTTGGTGTGAGCCGTGTTTAGACCATTTCTCACACCACCTAACCAACTAGTCTGGCAGTTCCCGTCGATTCTTGAATGTCATTGTGATAGTTGCTTTGTTGTTGTACAAGGTATACATATATTTCAACAACCCTGCGGCCCCAACATCTCTCTTATTGTACAACATGATACACGCATCTTCCGCGGCCCTCCCTTTTGCATCCCTCGACATCTCTTCCCATCATCTCCTCTGCAGGATCTCCAAAGATCACTGAACTGATTGACCCAGAGAGATCTAGTCGTCGGGGTACGATTCCTTAATGTTCGATACGAAAGTGCAGGTTTTTCTGTCAAACCGCTTGAAATACTTGCCCGCCAGGAACTTGAGCGATTCGGGAATGAGGTTAGGATCGGTGATAATCTCGATGCTATTCTGAGCCACCCGCAAGCGGTCAATCCTAGGTCTCTTAGAACTCCTGTTGTGACTCCAAGTGTTAGTGGAAGTTGATAATAAGACAAGCTATTAAACAAGAAAGAGGGAAGAACATCAAGGGAACGACATGGCCACACGTACATGCATGTATAAAACACTCTGGCCAACTGAGGCCTTAGCTGGCCTTCTGAGTGCAGCCTGTCCCCTGAAGATCTGGGAGAAGTCGTTGGAGACTGGACTTCATCCTCGTAGCCATCGAGGTAATGCGGAACCGGAAGGCCTGCAGACCCAGCTGCCCAGCCGTTGATGATTCCGATCCATCCGTATCTCTTGTGACGGAAGACCTGGCCGATCCTGTAGCGCACGCGTTCCTGCATCTCCTGCGTGTAGCGACGGGTGACGACCGCCTCCCTCCTGTCGAGGTTGTCTAGCATGTTGAGAATCTCGCGGACATTTTCCCATCCAGCCCGGTTGCGCACGTGGGGTTGCGATGCGACGAATTGTTCGTACATTGGAAGAAGATATTTGCGAACGATCCAGGCGTCTTCGCCCCACGACATGGCAAATGAGTGCAGAAAGGTCTCAAGGTTATGGTCCCAGTGAACACTGGAAACCGGCTTGACCATCAGTTCGGCCCACATCGAGGCATACTTGGCCGCCTCCACGTTGATGTCTGGATGACCCGCCCGCAACCGCTTCGCTTCGACCTCGATGGGCTCCCCTGATCGGTCGGCGAGATTTTGAATTCGACTCGTGGCGGCTTTGATATTGGCCGCTGTTCGGAGGACGATGATTGGCACAGGTGACGCCCTCAGAAACACCTCTGACCCTTGAGTCCAGCCCAACTCGACCAGTGCCCTCCGTAGCTCATCAAGTGTGACCTCCCCATCCCACTTGTAAGGGTTCAGATACATAGTTTCCGGTTCGGCTTTGGGGTCCTCTTCCACATCACCATCCAAGGTCATACCTGGAGGAGCCTTCACAGACGCGTGGACATGGCTCGGGAATGCACAACATGCGCTTGACATGCCGAGGCGTTCGGCAACCGAAGCAAATATGGCGCTCGAGATTATGGGAAGTGACGGATGCTCGTCGTCAGACAGGGCGTGCCCTAGAAGGCAGTTCCTCAGGTTGTGGTAGTTGACGGTCTCGTTCTCCATCCCCATGAGATTCTGGGCCCTCAGCCAGCGATTCAAGGCTAGAGCCTTCTGCCTTGTCGACATGATCTTATGTTCTGGGTGCTCCAGCATAAATCTCTGAGCGAGCGTGTCCAGTGTGCTTAATATCTGTGGAGGAAAAAAGAAAGTGTGAGCTAACATGCATCCGCCGCGAGAGATGGCGTTCAACATACGTATTCAAGGTCTTGGGGCTGGTCGTGTAGAACGAACAGGTCGAATGCGCCGAGAGCACGATCGAGCCCCGAGTACGGATCGGTCCCCGTTTCATAGCACTTGGACCATACCTCTACAGCCATGCCTCTGTGGATGCTGTCCAATGCTGAATTCGCATAGTACCTGGATGAACATTTCAGTAACCGAACGGTCTTTGGATCTAGACAAATCCCACTTGGGCCGAGCAGGAATGAGATGCCACCATCAGAGGGGGATCGACTGATACACAAGACCCTTGCGTGCAGTGTACTTGAAACACCAAGCTGCATTGCCATAAGAGAGCTGCCTCGTACCTTCTGGCCAGAACGTCATCGTGGGATTCATCGACGTGACATTGCTCCAAAAGAAAGTCCTTGGCGTCGTAACCGAACTGACAGATGCGCTGGAGATTTCTCAGCTGGTGGTATCTCGTTGTGAGGATCTCGTCCAGGAGGCGTTTAATCAAGTGGTTCTGCCTTTTCCTTCGAAGCCATAGCTTCTTCCACTCGATAGTAGTTGGTCTCGGGTCCGACAGTTTCGCGAAGAAGTAGTGTTCAGGCTTCCAGAAAGTAAACGAGTTTCGGCAAAGATATCGCCATAACAGCGGTTCGTTGGCAATGTGGTAGAAACGCCGCGAGACTGGCTGAATGTTCAGGACGTTGTCCTCGGGCGAGACATATAGAAGGATGTGGCGGATGAGCTCATCGGGAAAACGGTCCAGTGAGGGGGAGGACGTCATGGCGCGGCTCTCCCAAGTGCACACCCAAGGTGTGTTGGTTGCCAATATATGTGCGCGTCTCGCAACTGCTGGTCCGGATCCTGGACGCTGAGTTGTCGGGAGCTGATTTGTTCAGGATGTCAGAGGTATGGAGAAAGAGCTCAGCTCTGGGATTTGGGGTCGAGAGTCGAGGAGACTGTCGAGCGGAAATCCAGCGATGTGCTTGTACTGGGGCAGATCGGCACAGGGAAGAGGGACGGGAGTGCAAAAGCAAAGTGGAAGCCAGAGAGACAGACGGTAACCTTTTTCTTCTTCTTCTTTTTCTTGCTCCGCGTGCCGGGATGAGGTCGAACAATCAATATGTCATCCCTCCCGTCACTTCTGCTCCGGCGTCACATTAGTGGTAAAGGCAAAACTTAGAATGGGAGGCGTCTCGGTACCTGGAATTTGAATGACGGCACCTTATCTAATAAATTTGGCTTTTATTATCGCGAGGTCAGGCAGGCACCTATGACTTGCGGCCCGTATGGTAAGGTGCCAAAAGTTCAAGTTGGGATGGCACAACGGCTTAGAAGAGATGGCCCGAGCGTCTGCTCTTACTGTGTATGCACTATGCAGTACCTTACGTAGTGTAAGTACTTACCTCTACTGCCTTTACGCGCACTTGATGTTTAAGTTGTACATATGACCCGCAGGTGTTCGTTCAATGTTCAAATAATTAGACTGAGTGTCTCGCTGCTGTCTGGGCTGCTCCGTGTTGTTGCCTGTCCGGGCGGCCGCCCTTGAGGTTGCCAAACAGTAGGTGCCGCCCTGTCCGTGTCATGATTGCTGCCCTTCCGGGTCTGATATGTATGCGGCTTCTAGTGTACAGTATGTACCTCGTGCTCGCAGCAGAAGTGACACGCCTGTAGTACGCTTTAACGCACCCCACTTTTGCCCTTAACTGATCTGGACCGCGGGGTAAAAGTGTCCCAAAATTTCCCCTTGCGGTCGGTGTCTTTGCGCCGCCTTCGTTCGTTCCGTTCCCCGTCGGTCCAGACGTCCCCTTCAGTTCTGTGCTATCGTGTCGTGTCAGAGTGAGTCTCAACCCCCCCCTTCCTTCCCAACATTCCGTCCCTCTTCGGACTATTGCGACCATACACGTCCAAAGTGAGTCACAGCCCGGGCCTCTGACATAACCCGCGAAATCGTTATCTTTAGGAACCCTTCAGTCGCAACCGAACACCCCCCGACGTTCTGTCGACACATTTCAACATGGAGCAGGTTACCGAAAAAGTCACCGAGACCCTCAAGAAGGTCGCCATTGGCGGCGACAAGCCCCAGAAGGAGAAGAAGCAGAAGAAGGAGAAGAGTGCCCCCGCCGCTGGCGGCGATGCCGGCCCTCTTGAGATGAACCCTCCTCCTGCCTTTATCCAGGAGCGTCTCGACCTGTTCGACAAGCTTTACAAGGAGCAGCAGGAGGAGCTGGCCAAGCGCCCCCGCGATGACATCCTCATCACCATGCCCGACGGCACCACCAAGACCGGCAAGGCCTACGAGACCACCCCCGCCGAGATCGCAAAGGGCATTTCCAACAGCCTCTTCAAGCGCACCGTTGTCGCCAGAATCGACGGAGAGACACTATGGGATCTGGAGCGTCCTCTCGAGAAGAGCTGCAAACTAGAACTCCTCGACTTCAACGATGACCAGGGCAAGTTCGTTTTCTGGCACTCGAGTGCCCACATCCTCGGCGAGGCCTGCGAGCGCAGATTCGGCTGCTCCCTGTGCATTGGCCCCCCTGTTGACAACGGCTTCTACTACGAAATGGCTCTTCCCGGCGGTGCCGCTGTCCAGTCTAGCGACTGGGCGCCCCTCGAGAACATCGTCACCAAGATCGTCAAGGAGAAACAGCCTTTCCAGAGACTGGAGATGAGCAAGGAGGATCTGCTCAAGATGTTCGCCTACAACCCATACAAGCAGCACATCATCAAAGACAAGATCCCCGACGGCACCAGAACTACTGTCTACCGTAACGGGCCCCTTATCGATCTCTGCCGTGGTCCTCACGTCCCCGACACCAGCAGGATTGAGGCTTTCGCCATCATGAAGAACTCCTCTTCCTACTTCCTTGGTGACGCCAACAACGACTCCCTCCAGCGTATCTATGGTGTCTCGTTCCCCGACAAGAAGCAGATGGCCGCTCACAAGAAGTTCCTTGAGGAGGCTGCCAAGCGCGATCACCGCCTCATTGGCAAGCAGCAGGAGCTCTTCTACTTCGAGGAGTGCTCGCCCGGCTCCGCCATGTGGCTGCCCCACGGTATGCGCATCAACAACGCCATCATGGAATACATCAAGGAGGAGTACTGGAAGCGCGGTTACGACGAGGTCATGACTCCCAACATGTTCAACGTCGCTCTTTGGGAGCAGTCCGGCCACTTGGCTCACTACAAGGATGACATGTTTATTCTCGACGTTGACAAGGAGCAGTTCGGTCTGAAGCCCATGAACTGCCCTGCTCACGCCATGATGTTCCGTCACCGTGACCGCAGCCACAAGGAGCTTCCCCTCAGGCTTGCTGATTTCGGTGTGCTCCACAGAAACGAGGCCAGTGGTGCTCTCTCTGGCCTTACCCGTGTGCGCAGATTCCAGCAGGATGACGCTCATATCTTCTGCCGTGAGGATCAGATCAAGGCCGAGGTTGCCGACCTCTTCGACTTCATGAAGTCCTTCTACGGCATGCTTGGCCTCACCTTCAAGCTGAAGCTCTCTACCCGCCCTGAGAAGTACATGGGTGAGATTGAGACCTGGGACCGTGCCGAGGCTCGCCTCAAGGAGGCTCTCGATGAGTTCGTCACTGCTACTGGAGGCACCTGGGAGCTGAACGAGGGCGATGGTGCCTTCTACGGCCCCAAGATCGATATTGCTGTTTTGGACTGCCTCAACCGCCCCTGGCAGTGTGCCACCATCCAGCTCGACTTCCAGCAACCCATCAACTTCTCTCTAGAGTACATGACCGCTGATGCCCAGGTCAAGCAGGATGAGGACAAGGCTGCCTCCAAGACTGCCAAGCCTGAAGCTCCTAAGGAGGAGGAGGAGGCTCCCAAGGAGGGTGAGGAGAAGAAGAAGAAGGCTCTTCTTGTCAAGAAGCCCCTTACCGCCGGCTGCGCCCGCCCCGTCATGATCCACCGTGCCATGGCTGGTTCCATCGAGCGCTTCACTGCCATTCTTGCCGAGCACTTCGCTGGCAAGTGGCCCTTCTGGATGTCGCCCCGCCAGGTCATGGTCATCCCCGTTGGCATGGGCTTCCTTGATTACGCCAAGGAGGTTGCCTTGACGCTCAAGAAGGAGAAGATTCACGTCGGTATGTTTTCCCTGACTCACCTCCGTTATTGGGCAAACAAAAATCAAATACTGACACAAAAACCACAACAACAGATGTCGATAGCAGTGGCAACACCCTCCAGAAGAAGATTCGTTCTGCCCAGCTTGCTCAGTGTAAGTCGCGAGCCTGTTCCCCTTTATCAAACTTGCGCGTTCTAATGACGCACCACAGACAATTTCATCTTCGTCGTCGGCGACGACGAGAAGACCAACCGCAAGGTCAACATTCGTTACCGTGACGACACCTCCACCCAGGCCCGTGACGTGCCCTACTCTCTCGAGGAGGCCGTCGAGAAGCTTCGCGCGCTCAAGGCCGATCGCGGCATGTACAACCCTTTCCCTGCCCATAACCCCAAGAAGGACGAGGCTACCAAGGAGGAGGTCAAGGCTTAAAGCTCCAGCTCAAGTTAGGGAGTACATGAAGCAAAAAAAAAAGCAAAAATTAAAAAAATTTAAAAGTTCATGTTGGCAGCAAGGGGACGGCGTAGGCAGGAGTATGGGTTATAGTCGTCTAGCATATGCTTGTTACAGAAGGGTAGAGAAAGAGGCGAATATTTCTGTTGAATCTTATACTAAGGAGCCTTTGATATTCTTTGGAAATGGTTTGGTGGCCTGTCGCTCGGGCGCACTGGTGCTTCTGCATAGACCTAAACACTGCAATTCAGAAGAAATGATTCCGCGTAGACGGGGTACGGACAAGAAGGCGAAGGCGGGAAAAAGGGAGAGGGTATTTGTATTCTAAAATAGAAAAGCGTGTACACACTCGTACTACACAATGCACCCAACCCGATAGTGACCAGAAAGGAAAATGGCAGGAAAAAAAAGAGCAGGCATGATAGTCATTTCAACAATTCTCAGAAACCCCCCAGACCCACGGCTAGTTCCTTCTTCTTCTTCTTCTTTCACTTTTTAAGTTTTCTTTTTGTCTCCGCTTTCCACCTGTTAAAGAATTCCCCGTCTTTTGCTTTCCTGCCCAAGATCTTTCTGTCTCTCAATATTCCCTTTCTCTTCACCGACGTCCAACTCGTAGCGGGCCTCTTCCTTATTTGAAATCCAGACCTTTTCCTTTCCATAAACCAACTTAATCATTCCCGTCCCTCGTTCCTTTCGTCACAAATTCGTAGACCCTAATCCGTCTTTATGCTTTCAAGGCTTGGGAATATGAATGGTCTTGCTTGTCATCAAGCACCCGTGGAGCATAAAGATGAGGACAATGGGGTGGAATTCGAGCGCGGTGCCCTGGAACATGGTACCCCACGGAAGTGAATCATGAATCCAGCCTTGTGACACCCAGTAGGCCATAATGGCGTCCAGACCGAGCGTCGTGGGGATCGGCGTGCCCTCAAAGTAGGCAGCCTTGCCATTGGCGTCCTTCGGGATGGCGGTCGCGGTCACGTTAAAGCGGGCGAGGCGGGTGAGGCCACAGAGGATGAAGAAGCCAAGGCAGAGATGGTCGAGGGGGGTACGGATACCGATGGCGAAGGCAACGATAGCGGGTGCGACGCCGAAGGAGATCTGTTGGTTGGATGGGTTATGAGTTAGAATGCTTGATGTCCCGGAGAGGGTCGGGGTCGAGGAATTGGGAAAGCGTGGGCAATAATGGTGTACACGTACCAGATCAGCCAGCGAGTCCAGCTCTTGGCCCATCATGCTGCTCTTCTTCCTCCAACGCGCGACCTTGCCATCCATGAAGTCGAAAAACAAGCCAAAGGGGAGGAAGGCAAGCGCATAGTAGAGGTTGGTCTTGTCGGCGGGGTCGCCGAGGCAGTACCGCAAAGAAGAGAAGAGGGAGAGGATACCGCAAAGGCCTAGGAGAGTTGCAGAGGCGTTAGCATTCTGTGACCACGTCTTCTATGATATGCCAACTCGCGCAGAAGTTGTGCGTCGATATCATACTTGGTGAAAATCGCGGAGGCTGTGACGGTCTTGCTGCTTTGACGCTTATGGCCCCAAAACCCAGCGTCACAAGCTATGCTAACCAGACAGAATGCGCGAGAGGATACAAGGAAACAGAAACTAACCATTCAACTCAGTAATGAGATCCGCGAGGTGCATCGCGCGAATGAGAGAGAAGTGCCCCGCATCTGTAGAGAAGAGAATTTTTTGCTTGTCGTGAGCTACCGATTGACGCGCCATGTTAGTAACAGTTGTCTACCTTAAGCGCTCAAGGGCTTGCTCCTTTCAAACAGCGGATGGTAGATGATATCGAACAGGTTCGCATAGGGAAGGAAAACATACAGCGATCGAACTCGGCAGCAGCGGCGGAGGTGGAGTCGTCTTGGGCTGCGGCGCCATTGGCGACCGACGCATAGCTCGGCCGTTTCGACATGGTTGCGGTCGTAAAGATGGAGTGGAAAATTCACTTGGAATCTCGTGAATGGGAGAGATCAGATGGGTGTTGTCTCGTCTGGCGCTTGTCGTGTCTTTTTATTTCTTTTCGGTTGGTTCTTGAGGGGGGGGAAGTCGCCGGATGCAAGGAGGGTCCTCTAAATAAGAAGAAAAAAAAAGTTGATCAGCTGGTGCTCTGAGAGAAGGTGCAGCCTGCTATTCAGTCGCCTCTGCATGCATGTGAAGATGGGATACCAAAGGGATAGCGGCAGGAGATGCTCACCAAAAGACTACTTGAAGAAAGTGACTTTTACGGCCTTTTTCTCTCAAGATGGAGAAGATGGGGAAAAATATTTGTTGGTGAGGGGCTGGAACGAGTTTGAATGCCTCTACGTGACCACCTCGATCACGGCAGGACAACAACAAGGTGGTGGTACCTAGGTATCCAAGTGCTTGTTGGTCACGGTGCCTTTCTGGTTTCGAGGTTCCCCCCTACGGGCAGTCCAGGTCAATGCTTCTCTGAAGGTCTGGATGAAGGGAATGACAGGGTCCTGCTTTTGTGGCAGGGGTCATGCCGTCATTCTGCGCAGCGAAATCTGGCCTTGGCGGGAGCCGGGGCGTCGACCGACTCGAGACCGCCTTCTCAAATCGTCCTTGGGCTGTTTGGCAGCCACTTCTCTGCCGGCACGACTCGCTACCTTTACTTGACCGCCTGCCCTTCTCGTCCCGGCCGCGGGGACATTGTCCAAGATTACGTCACAAAAAAACGTGTGATACAGACTTGTTAACCAAGCAAGGCTTCGAGACGATCGTCGATCGAGAGACCAGACGGCACGAGTCCTGCGCGTCATGACCTCCCAACACGTCTTTTGTCCTTGTTTCACTTTCAGTTTATCAAATTAACCCTTTTGCGAATGGGCTGCTTGGTTACCCGGCTTTGTCCAAAATCGAAACCCACATTCCGACCTTTGAGCCGTGACAAAGTCCTTTCCCCCTAACATCAAAACACTTCGTCGCTCTACGCATCCCTGGGAAATGACTTTTTACTGCAGAAATAACCCCAAGTACCCTCCCAGTTGACGGCCAGTCCTCGGAGGGATGTATGTCTATGAACCGTTTCGCGATTCCACCTGTTCGTGTAGCTCCCTCAGCACACCACGCTCGGCAAGCTTCGTCACCCATTCATGAATTGCTGGCGTGTGGTCTTTTCTTCGGCCAGGGTCTTCATTCTGAGCATCGCCGTCCTCGTCACCCTCCGGCCCAGACGCAACTTCTGTGTAGTACTCCGCCCGAATTTGCTCCTGCTTCTGGCGGAGCTCTGTTCTAAGAAGCAGCGCTTCAGCCATCTCCATCCCACCGCTTTGTATATTACCTTGCAACCGACGGGCTTCTGCTGAATTTTTGATCATGAGTTTAGCTTCGTCTGTACTGAGCTGGAACTCGTCCAGCTTACTCTGATCGTGAAAGTTGCTGATATGGTCCTTGAACGAAGACGAGTCATTGCCTTCCTCGAACCAGGCCGATTCGCTTCGGAATGCATCATTGAGCAATTCCGTACAATGGATGTTGACAGCGAGTTGACGCCGCAGTGCGGCCCGACGGTCTCCGCAAAGAGCGAGGAGGCTAAACGCCAACTGATCAGCCTCATACTCCATCATCTTTTCTTGGATGACAGGTTGCGCTACACTCGTCCAGTGCGCCCCTTTCTCAAATTTGCCTGCATTATTTGTCAGTCATATCGTGAATAAATTCTTTCGTCGAGTAGGGGAGACATACCGACGTAGCGGGGGTTAAACTTCAGCCCATCGAGTTCCCAAACGCTACGGTCCCGGTGGTTTGGCACATATGCAACAAAGTGGTAGGCATCCTCCATCTCCTGCTCCTTCTTGCGGCGCGCTGTGGTTCTAGCCCGCTTTTTTTTGCTTTCCTCAACCTTGTTCTCGAGGGCCAAGGCTGCATTGAGAAGGTCCAGGCGCCTGTTGAAACGTCAGCTCAAGCCGATTATGGTCAGCCCTTCTGGGAAGCGGAATGCTGTACGTGCCTTGCAAAATGATTATGAGCTACCCTGATCCACGAACTGCTACTGAGCAGGTGACCACGCAATGGCGGAGATAGCGGTCCAGATTCCTCTTTGAATTTGGACAGATTTATGTCCAGTGGAAGGTCTTGGGCGTTCATGATAATGTTGAATAAAGCGACTGTCGCACACGCGTTGTTGGTCGTCTACCAACCAAGGTTAGCCACAGTCGATAACAGAGGGAGGCGCCAAAGAAGAAACTAATGACTTGCCTGGTTGGCGAACCATAACCCAAACTCCTCATCTGGTTCCAGATCCTCCTCCTCCTCTTCCATGACCTGGAATAGGAACACTAGGCCATACAGAGGTTCCCTACGCGCAGTCAGCACCAGTTGATACCCCTTGATGCAACATGGGAAGCGCCATCGACTCACGGGAGAAGGAGGAGCGATTCCTCGTCAACAGACAACACCTCCCTCACTTTTGCCTCCCGTATGCCGAGTAGTCTGAGAATACGGTTGAAGAAGACTGGGTCAGACTCTACGTCCGTCCAGCTTGGCCATTCTGTTAGCTCATTTTCTTGCCACGGTCCTAGCGAAGCCTGCAGCACGTCCATGGGCACGTCAAAGACTTCAGGGGCTGCCTTGCGCTTGGCACTTCGTCGGGGTCGAACAGCTGTCGTTGGCTCCTCTGAAGCGGGCGACTCCTTGAGCATCGATAATCGCTCGGGATCGGCTGACTCTTCCAGCTTTGCTGAGGCCTTTGAGTCGAGTGACACCCTCTTCCGGCTGGCCTTCACACCGGCAGGCGAATTGAGTTCGTCGTCAGAGCTGAGTTCCGCATATCTTGTGTTTGGCTTGCGGGCACGCCCTGAGCGACGGGTTGCCGCCGGCTCACTATTTTGATCCATATCTCGAGGAAAGTATCGTGAAATAAACTTGATGAACTCGACAAGCAGCGACCCAATCAAGCTGAGAGATAAATGTTGAAAAGGTTCAAGAGGGTGAAGGGCAGGCTGCTCGTCTTTTCCAGCTCTGGTCTCAGGGACAGCCGCCGTTTGGAGATGGTGTAGCGCGGGATCTTGCCTTGTGACTTGTGACCGTGAGACTCGGAATATGACATGCCGCGAACATCACAGGGAAGTCTGGTATGGAGGCTGTTTTGTTCGCTCCCAAAGTCGATGGATGAATAAGGTTAATTATCAGATTTGAGCGGCAGTTGATGGAGGCAAGTGCGCCGGGGATGTTGTAAGTGACTGCACCAAGAACTCGCTTGCATTCAGTCCGATGAAGGTTTGGTGATTCGGCTTTTAAGTCGAGCCCAAATCGACAGACTAACGAGCGGCAGCTGTATTGACGATCTCATGCGATCAGTAGCGACAAAAGATGGTGAGGTTGCAAAGAAAGAAAGAAAGAAGACGACCTTGAAGAGGTCGGTGTTATGTGTATAAGTGCCGTCGCAGGCGCACACAGACAACTGGGCTGCTGCTGCTACACTACATCCGGCCGGATACTGTGTAGTGTTAAGTATGTAGAGGTAGGTAGTAGACGGGAGGTACACTACCTACCTGCTGGCGGACCACCACCACTCCTGCAAGTGTCATCAACCTAGCATTTGTGCACACCGTGTTTCACGGGAGCAATTTGAGCATCAGGTTCAAGTCTGAAGGCGTTTCGGATCCTTAAAGATGGCTACGACAATCTTATGATAAAGTGCTGCCTATCTTTGCCCCGTGAGCTACATGTTGTTCGACCTCTTTTGTTTCCTTCCCCCTCCACTTTCGCTCAAGTACCTTGCACTATGTGACTGCTTGAAACAGCTGAAGGCAGGGGACCAGGTAAGCTTCAGAAAGCACTGACCAACAGAGAGATGGGGAAGGTTCCCATGTTGGGTCCTCCATTTCTCCAATCACAATCGTCTAAACAGCCATTGGCACACGCTAGCAGGCCAGCCAAGCAGCACTTGCAGTGCGGGCAGCGACTGCAAAACCTCTCAGAGACCACAACCGCGTCTTTGACGTGACTTGTTAGTTTTCAGAGTGTTGGGAAATTTTAGGCCTGTCTCTGCCTGCCCGCAAACAGGAAGAACAAGAGGAAGACTGAGAATGCCTGTTTTGATGTCGGCTCTCCATATCACCACTACTGCCAACGACTGATTAATCACGCCTCTCTCTCCTCGTGGACCATTTCCTCCCGTCCTTCGGCGACCGATAACAACGACAACGACGACGACGACGACGATAGCTACGACGATCACGACGACAACCACAACGACAACAACAACAACAACAACGTGCACATTGTTGCGCCCCGTGGCCACTACCAAGCCGTCAAGCCTTCACAGACTCGGCATGCCATGGCAGGCAAGGACTCTATAGGCGGCTTTCCCATGGCCGGACCACGACGACCCGAAGCTGCTCCCGCGAATCGCGCCCGGACGGCAACGCCCAATGCCCTCCCCGTCGCCCCCCAAAGAAATGCACCAGCACCAACAGGCCCAGGGCCTGTGATCCCGCTTCACGTTATCGATGCGCCCACACAACGCCTCTACGCTGTTGCCGTCTACGCGGCTCTTTTTGCGTGGAAGCTGTACGACTGGACTCAAGTGGTGGAAGAAAATACCGAGTCTTTCTGGCTGTTCCTCAAGTGGATCGCCCTAGACCTCATCTATCTCTTTGGCCTACCAGAGCTTAGGATACCATGGCTCGAACTCTCTCAGTCCTTCGTCGTCTTCGTCTTTGTTGCCCACGCCTTGGTTGACTGGATGCTCATGTTCAACATCGGCCTCCCGTGGCAGACATGGCTGTTCGGATTTGTCAAGGTCTTCTACGACCGGGAGCTTGCCATTACCGAACATCAAGTCAAGGTGTCCAGCATCCTCTACAACCACTCCCTCCTCATGGGTAGGCAGATTATCAACATTCTCCCAGAAGGGTAAGTCATGCGAAGTAGGAGCACTAGTGAAAAAGCCCGGCAAAGCTGACCATTTACCAGCTCTGTGGTGCTCAACCCCGAAAACACCCCGTACTGCATCGGAGGGGACACCAAGGTTGCCTCGATCCCTCTGTTCTTTAATGCGACAACTCCCATCGATGTCGAGATCATCCGCACCGACCTCGAGACCAACGAACACGAAGTCATCAAGTTGACAAGAGGCCAGCTCAAGGAAATCAAGAATGAGGTCAAGAGGAACGCAGATGACGAGATCTTCACTGTTAAGTACAACTTTCCCGTCAAGAAGCCTGGTGCCTATCGATTGGGCAAGGCGCTTGACGAGTATAAGCTTGAAGTTCATCGCAGGACTGCCCTCACCTTTGTGGTTCCTTGCCCTCGCGCTAGCGTCGAGGTAGTCTCCTCGCCAAACCGCTGTGTCGGCGATTTGTCTGATCTCAGCCTCTTGGTTGATGGCACGCCGCCACTAAAAGTCATCTATAGCCGCACCATCAACGGCAAGGACCACAGCTTCAACATCCAGAGCTTGCAGCCAGAGGGCTTCTCTTCTCCGCTCCTCGGTGCTTCGCGTAGTCTTGCGAGACTCATTGAGGATGATGACGTCTCCTGGGCTCGAGCTCAACGGGTCCCCGTCAACCTCAATGAATCCATGAACGCTGGCGGAGTCTGGCAGTATTCCGTCGATGAGGTCCATGATGCGTTCGGAAACGTTGCTAGCTACACCGGCCATGCTGACGACTTGGATCCCAAGACAAGGCCAAAGCATCTGGTGCAGAACCTCTTCGTCAAGGAGCGACCGCGTGCGCGTCTTGAAGGGTGCGACGTTAGAAATCCTCTCAAGGTTGCCAGGGGCGGTTCCAAAGATCTTCCAATCAGATATGAACTTCCTGGCCCCGTGCCTGATGACACTACGTACACCATCAGCTGGCTGTTCTCGCCGATTGACACCCTCACCAAGAGCGGTGACCATGGGGATGTTGTTTCTGTCGGCACCTACGACGCCAAGAATGCCAGGGACCGGCCGAGAATCGCTGCGCCTGGTTTGTATACCCTCAAGTCGGTTGTTGCCGGACAATGCGAGGGAGAGGTGCAGGAGCCGTCTTCTTGCTTGCTGCTGAACCCTCTCGAGCCCAAGCTCACGCTGCGCTCCGAGGAGATTCCAGATACTTGCGCTGGAAATTCCATTGGCTTGCGCGTCGACATGGACCTCATTGGTACTCCACCCTTCAACGTCAGATACGAGGTCATTTCCAATGGGCAGCGTTCGGTGGAGCGTATCAAGGTTAATGGCCTACGTTTCCAGCAAGAATTCATCCCTAGAATTGCCGGACATCACAAGTACGTGTTCACACATATTGGCGACTCCATCTACGAACCTCAAAAGCTCAGCGGGCCCGAGTATATCCTCGAACAAGATGTCAAGCCAACAGCTTCTGCCAGCATCATTCACAGCAATGGTAACATGGCCGCTTGTCTTAACGACGATGTCTCGGTGGATGTGCAGCTTCAGGGCGACGCACCATTTACGCTAGAATGGGAGATTATCCATGACGGCAAGAGAAAGCAGTACAAGGTCAAGGATATCCAGACGAACAAGTATCAGATCAAGACGGGCTCCCTTGCTAAGGGCGGCGAGTATACTCTGGCGTTGACAAGCGTCCAAGACAAGAGAGCGTGCCGTAACTTTGTGCAGGATGAGGTCAAGATCTCAGTGCGCCGCCAGAACCCAAGAGCAGCGTTTGGTCTTATCGATGCCAAACGCAGGACGATGGCAGTTGAGGGCTCGACGGTCAAGCTGCCGCTTCGCCTCACTGGAGAGGGCCCATGGAAGGTTTTCTACAGCAATGTCAATGACACCTCGAGAAACGCCCCCCGGGTCCTGGAAAAGACGATCAAGCACGACAATGATTTCCTTGATGTTCGCACCAAGGGTATCTTCCAGATCACAGATGTCTGGGATCGACAATGCCACGGCATTGTTGATCCGAAGGCATCGTCTTTTGAAGTCGACTGGTTCCCTCGTCCAGAGCTCGCCGTTGTACAGTCTGCGCACGTTCAGCCAGATGGCACCAACAGCTTTGTTGTGAGCGATGTCTGTGAGGGTGACGTATCTGGATTTCAAGTTGCTCTCAAAGGTAAATCTACTATAAGCCGCCCCATTAGGCACATTCCTTGGTTTCCCCACAGCCTGCTAATGTCTACACAGGAACGCCTCCCTTCCATGTCGAATACCAGATTCGCCATCAACCTGCGTCTGGGCCAGCCTCCATCAGTAGGAAAGATTTTGAAGCTGCCCTCGGCAAAGCTTCCGTCCCTGCAGACACCTCCAGGGCGGGCCAGTACACGTATACGTTCAACTCACTTTCGGATAACCTCTACACTAATGACCGGACTTTCAAGCCCGTGACTGTTAAGCAGAAGGTTAATCAAAAACCCACTGCCGCCTTCGCCAAGCCCAGTCAAACCTTCAAGTACTGCAAGACGGACCAAGGCGAATCCGAGTCGATTCCCATCACTCTCAACGGCGTCCCTCCCTTCAACCTTGAGTTCGAAATCAGACACCAAAGCAGTCCGATTCCGGAAGTGTACCGTACGCCTGCAATCAACTCCAACTCGTACGAGATCCAGATCCCGCGTCACCAGCTGCGCCTTGGAACCCAAACGATTCGCATTCGCAGCGTTCGCGACGGCAGCGGCTGTCATTCGATCTCCGATTACACATCTGCCCACAGAGATACTCCCGATGGCAAGGCCCACTCGGTTCAAATCCAGCTCTTTGAGGCGCCCACCATTTATCCTCTCGAGACTCGCACCGACTACTGCGTCGGCGAACGTCTCGGGTACTCCCTCGCTGGTGCCGCTCCCTTCGAGGTTTGGTATACCTTCAACGGCGAGGAGTCGAGGGCCAAATCTCCCACCACGACTTTCCGCCGTATCGCCGAGCACCCCGGTGAGTTCACGATTACCTCGGTTAGTGACAGGGCATCCGAGTGCCGCGCTCCTGTCAACATCTCCAAGACTATTCACCCTCTCCCCGCGGCCCGTATTTCCAAGGGTAAGCAGGTGCAGACGGACATCCACGAGGGTGGCGAGGTCGAGATTCTTTTCGAGTTCTACGGAACCCCTCCGTTCGAGTTCACGTATACTCGCAGCACCAACCCCAAGAAGAAGGGTGAGCGTGCGACGGTGTTGGAGACCAAGCACGATATCAGCGAAGAGTATAGCAAGGTCATCAAGGCCAGCCAGGAAGGTGCATACGAGGTCGTGGCTATCAAGGATCGGTTCTGCGCGTTTTCGACGCAGATGCTTGGGGTGGAATATGTGGAGGGTAAGGATGGGCGGTTGCTGAAGTACCAATGATCACCTTTATGAAAATCAGAAGACAAGAAGGAGTAAGGAATGGAAGGTGGCAAGAAACGAAAAGGGGTCGGACATGAAGGGAGGAAGGCGGAGGAAAGAGAATCATGCAGGGAGTCTCAGAGAAACAACTGAAATGAAGAGTGAACACATGCTGGGTGGCACGGTATGCTCTGGTCGGCTGGCCATGGCCGCGCATGGCATGAAGTGGGCTGTTGAACAGCTGAAGGAAGCAAATCAAAAAATAAACGATGGAAAAGAAGATGAGAGAGATCGGGTTCTAGGGATGGAGGTCTGGTTTTCGTGTTTTCTTTTTTCTCTTTTTTTTTTTTGTAACGAATCACTACCACTACTCTACATCCACTTATGTGTTTTTCTGTAGACTAAGAACATAGCATGGCGTTTTCTGTCTTTATGGGGAACGAACAATTATCACAACTCACGAAAATGAACGGAATAGGATATGATAGGAGGGCAGAAAGGGCGGGCGGCAAGGAAAAGGATTAATGAAAAGACTTGAAATCATGCTGAATCAGTGTTTCTGTTTCCGTGCGTTCATGCCTTGAAAACGAACAAGAGTGTTGCAGTATTTTAAACGGGTTGTTTCATATATGTACCTTTCCATATTTCTATCCAATCCGTATCTTATGCAATGCTCTCTCTCTATACTTTTTGCTGAATTAGGAATGTTCCACTTTCCTAAACGCAACCAACTGCGCGAATGCGGACTCCATCCAGACCGGCCTATCCCATTCAAACTTTGTCCCGTATTCCTTCTCTTCCTGGTATCCATCTATTCATCCATCCCCGGGAGTCTGTGCCTTCTTCGCCCTCTCCCCAGCTTATTTCATTCCGGAAGTCCTGATTAGCCCAGTCACTACCCCCTCTCCCCATCACTAGCACTCTTCGCCCTCTTCGCAGGACTCATATCTCCAGTCGGTCGATGATGTAGCTTCTTGTTCGCCAGCACATCATCCCTACTCCTACTGCTACTACTACTACCAATAGTACTCTCCTGCACGCCAAATAATAACGACCTAGCACCGGCTACCGGTGAGGAGCAGCTATTGCTTGCGAGGGGGTTTTGCTTCTTGAGGGAAAATGGTACAGGTACAGACAAGATCGAGATCGGTGTAACCACCGGCACAGCAGCACTCTCCAACCTATTCAGCGCCTCGGTGAGTTTTCTCCGAGCTTCGAGCTCTCTGTTGGTACTTGGAGAGCTGGAGAAGGATGAAGGAGAAGGAGGAGAGGAGCAGGTAGCAGTAGAGGGGGAAGGTGACGATCGAGGTCGATAGAACTCTTTGACAATGCAGAGCGCGGCGTGGTAGACTTGGTAGAGGAGGAGGCGAATGCCGGCGTTGGGGAGGTCTTCGATCAGCGAGGAGATTATATCGTTGTTGCTGTTGCTGCTGGCATCTGTTGGTGGCGGAAGGCTGGATATTGTTGGTGCAGGTGCACGAGTAGTGGTGGTTTGTTCGGTGATGGCTGTGATGGACATGACTCCTGTGCTGGTGCTGTGGGTGCTGGCACTTGTGTTTCTACTGCTGCCCCCGAGATGGTTCGCATGGGTAGAGGCAGGACCGGTTTCGAAACCTTCCATGAAGGATTCCGAGGCGCCGTCGCTGAAGATGGTAGCTAATAGTGGATCGCCAAAGACGCAGTTACTCCAATCTTGAAGGCCGGTAAGCGTTAGTCGTCGTTCTGTACCGATGTAGTTGTTTGACGCGGATGATGCTGGTTGTGGTGCTGTCGTGTAGTTGCTATAGCCGTTTGTACTTGTCGTGCTCTCCACGGTGACCAAGGTGTTTGTGTCATCAGCCACGTCAATAACCACTAATCTCGGCGTCTTGACCTCGTTGAGCAAGTGCTCAAACCGCCTGAAATGTCTTCGTATCTGCGAGTAAGCCATTGTGACCGCCATGTCTTCGCCGTCTCTTAGAACACCCTCCAATAACGACTGAAAGGCAGTTGACCAATTCCTTGCTCCGTCGGCTGCCACCAAGCTGCCTTCTCCAAGCCCGGCCACCTTGTCCGAAAGCTCTATTCCTGGCATTTTAGGGACGACGACCGCCACGGGGCCGAACCTGCCCGACGGTGAGGTCATTGACGAGAGGGATCGGTAAAGTTGGCCGAGATGCTTATCCAAACGTTTACGCTCCAAGTGGCTGAGGGGAGAAGGCAACAAGGCAACAGGAATGCCATGTTGATTCTCGAAGACGTTGTAGGCTGACTCTAGCTCGACCGGACCGTGACTTGAAGTATGCACGAGGGCCGGGAGGAATCTCTGAAGTGTTGGGCTTGTAAAGCTAGTCAAATGGTTTCTGGTAAGAACATCCCTGATCCATTGAACTGTTGCCGCTTCGAAGCCTATTATGAATTGTTCGTGCCTCAGGCGTCTGAAGAGTACTTGTGGCGGGAGTGAAAGGAGGAGTGTTTTGCCGTCAGAAAGACTGACTTCGAATATCCTTTGTGGTCGAAGGGAAGCAATGGGTCGCAAGCTATCGACCTTTACGTGACTGGGTATGGTCGCGCTGAGGGCAGCCTGTACCGATTGTTTCGACGGTTGTCGACACATAGTAAGACTGTAGGGAAGGATATGTCCTAGGAGTAAGAGGTTGTGAATAGGAAAGATGTGATTTGAAAGGTCGACGGAGGGGACGACTTTCACAAGACAGTGTCATATCTCTCTTGATCCAAGAACAATGCGGCCAAAAGGATCCCTTTAGGACCCTCGCAGCTGGGTGACTACTTGGAGCCTGAGTACTTGTACCCTACTTGTGATGTGTGGAGATGTACATAGAGACTGGAGGGTACTGTGGTACTTTGAGGCTTGTTGTAATTGGGAAAGGGGGCGGAAATTTCCGTTCGATGATGGGCATCGACAGAGCTAGCCAAGCATGTTGGATCTCTGTGTACTAAAACTCAGCAACTGGCCGGCAATTGGTATTGTAGATCGAGACGGTATGTGATGATATCCGATGCTGCTAAAGATGGGAGAGGAGTTCAACCGTTGTCTGTTCAGCCTCTTTTTTTTCGTTTCAAACCATTGGGTTACAGGTGCTCTGGCACGAGTATCTTGTCAGCGTGCCATCTCTTTTTTTCTCTTTTTTCCCTTTTTCTTCTCCTTTGCCTTTTAGTATGATTGACCACCGCGAGGATAGGAACTTGGAGGATGAAGGAAGGAAACAGGCTTCTTTGGGCTTTTAGCTGCCCACTTAGATAAAGGTAGGCGTGAAGCTGAGACACAATCCGTTTACACATGCTCTTTACGGACAAGACCCATATGTACCCCATTTGCCCGTCAGCTCGGTAACAGGCCAGGATCAGGATGGGTTGGAGAAGTCCTACAGGTACCAGGCCGTTCCGCATAGGGGATGCGGCCCGGACGAGGAAGGACCCAGAATGGACTGCTGGACTGACTAGCAGAGGTTCATTATTCGCTGGACCCTTTACCTGGTATCAGACATAGTGTGTAGAGAGGATGGCAATCCCGCCGATACATGGAAATCCCATTCCGCATACCTGTCTTGTAGTGTAAGTCTATGTGTTGTACAGTATGAATACGAGCGTGCTTGGAGGAGCATGAGAGGATACCTCTACGGACTACACCGAGCCTTTTTGAACTTGAAAGTTTGGGGGCCGTGACAAGTAGTCTAGGTAAACTGGTGGGGGGCGATCACAACGCCAGTGAGCACTTTAGAGGAGTGCCGGAAGGTGATGATAGACGGAGCATCGCCAAGCACAGTTCTGGTGGAGCACTAGTGTTGAAGTGACGAATGAGGCGTGGAGAGTAGCGAGAGCGAAGAGTTTCGGCGCACAATATCGACGGGAAATGGTTATAAGAAAACCCGGAGTGCCGGAGTCCCTAGACCACCATGGCGTCGGTACGTATGTAACACGATGAGATGAGGACGGTGAAAGTCCAGTCCTTGCTCATATCCGCTCGGGTGCGGCTGACAAGTTGAACGACGCCCTAGAAGCCCAACCCATGGCCAGCTACTTGCTAATAATATGTACGTGTACCGTACCTCGACCTGTTTTCGCTTGAAAGCCCTTGGGGATTCCTTGATGGCTGGGCAGGAGAGGCGGCGGATTCGTTGTCGACGCCACCTCGCTATGAGACGACGTCAACTGGACGATCCGGCACGATGCATGTGGCTAAGAGGATGCCAAGGGAGTGAGTAGCAAGCGAAACCACAGGGTCGGGCCGGGACAAAAACGTGGTGGGGGAGAACAAAGAATTGAAGTTTGGAGGTTACCTACCTATGAATGGTAGAAATGGTGTAGACCTAATAGTTCAGCGACCGGTGAGGTAACTGGTGAGTCGATACCTACTTGGTATGGTAGCCCAGTGGGGGGCGGGGATAGGACGGACAGAGTGTCAGTGTGTCAGTCTGAGAACGAGGAAGGGAAATTGGAAACAAGCGAGCCGGGAAATTGCTGATTGGCCAGCAGCAAGCGAAACACGCCGGATTGGGAAGGGCCACGAGCCACGGATGGACGAAAGCACGTTACACCAAGCGCGGGAGGGAGGCTTCATCAGACTCATCCTCGTTACGAGCAAAAGCACCTTCCTAATGTGGTTGTGTGTGATCTGGGGGATATTGCATGCCACCGACCCATTACACAGGCTACCAAGTCAGCCACGCCTTTGGGTCGCAGACAGTAGGATGTCTTGATGTTGTTGGAGATACTAGGTATCGATCGATATCGGACATGCCCCGAAACAGTGGACAACAAGCGAGGCCATTCCGGTCGCGGTCTCCAGTCTTGTCTTGGAATGAATGAATCGACCACTCATGACAGCGAGCTACTAGCCCCGAGCCATTCAGCGAAAAAAAAAAAAAAAAAAAAAGA
>NW_009799103.1:2421346-2444921 GCF_000213175.1 Neurospora tetrasperma FGSC 2508 | reverse complement strand
CAAGTGCCGTTGCCTGCCGTCTTTCCCGGCCAATACGTACCGTAGTCAAAACCCTTCAAGAGCGAGTTTGAGGACAACTGAACCCCAACATGTCCACGTTTGCCATCAGAAAACGAAACGAAATGCGATGAACTGGAGGCAGGCCCAATGCCCGTAACGCACAAATCATTGCGTTGCTGCCACTCGTCAATTTTATCTGGAATAGGGCTTAGCGTCCGTCAAACCCCAGGCCCTGCCTGCATTTCACTGTAACTTGCACTTTGTGATTTCCTATGTTCAAACAACGGACACAACTACAAGCGCTGAAGATCATGGCATCCTGCAGTGTAGCCTCACTTGGCGGCTGTGATTGATGGCATACACACAGTACTTTTGACAGACACCTCCAGACATCGACTTATCATGCAGGTGCCGGGCCCCGGGGAAAGTGTTGCCCTATGTGTAGTCTACACTACACAGCTTGATTCCATGGCAGTGGAGACAATGGATGATACTGACAGTGAGAGGACAACGACTAAATGAATTGCAGCATGACCGTAGAATTGACAGGCAAGGATTTGACTTCATCCGGCCCCAGATCTCGCTCCAGACCCATTCCAAAGTCCGACTGCCGATACACAAGCCTTTCATACTATACCTACGACCTAGGCACACCCTTTCAAGTCAATCGGATGCTACTGTAAGACATGGTCATGTATGTCACTGCACCGTGCACTACATGTATAGTCGCACACCTCACACTCACATTAGAAGAAAAAAAAAACCCCCCCCCAAGCCAGACCGACGCGCTGGATAAGAGGCCGCGGTTTTCACCTTGATCGCTACAACTCTCGCTTGTTTTCACCTTCCCGGGCAAAGCATACCTAGACATCCCTCTCCCCATGCTGCATTCTGGTTTCACTAGTGTAATACTCATGCATCTCGCCAGAAAAACAAGGACCGCTACTTATACGGCAAGTACAGGCCTACGGAACCACTGCAGTCCCCGCCCCGCCCCTGCTGCCTGCCGCCACCACCACCACCGAAATGTCTCCGGGGTCGGTCCATGCCTCCATCACTGGCCCCCCCCCCCTCTCTTCCAAATCCTCAAGTCTCAAGCAGCGGTAGATCTAAGCAGGCTCCTATTCCTGCTCTTTTGTGTCTTTGGTCTCCTCGTCCTTGACAGACTCGGACGTCTTCTCATCTTGCTTCTGATCCTGCTGCTGCTGCTTCTTCTTCTTTTGCCCAACCGTCGTGATGCCAGCAGCTTGGTTGTATAGCTCCGTCATGTTGTACTTCTTCAGCTCATCCCAATCACCATCCACAACACTCAACCCACAGACCGTCTGTGGTTGCCCCGTAAAAAAAAAAGTCAGTATTAGCAAGCGGATTCTCCACCATTAAAAGGTACAGTACTTCGAGAGTGAAGTGAAGCAGTGCGCGCGAGGTGTTTGTGGGTCAAGGGGAGGGAATCCCCCAAGACTATAGGCTGTCTTACCTGAAAGATGTCCACCAAAATGACCTTGTCCGGGTTGGTCAAATCAACCCTGTGACGCTCATCGTTGATAAGACCGGCAATGGTGTTGATGACCACGTCGCGCTTCAGGTTACTGTGGTTACGAATGGTGGGCCGGATGGCGTAGGTGTAGGGCTTGTACTCCCTCTTCTTGTTGTCGCCCTCCTTGTTTGTCTCTGCCTCCGCACCATCTCCTTCTGTCTTCTCGCTCTTTTTCCCGCTCAAGTCAAAGTGCTCCTCCAAGACCTGCCTAGCCGTTTCGGCCAGGCCCTGCTCCGTCGCCTTGCCCATGACGCTCATGGGCGTCAACCGGTTCAGATAGCGGCACTTGATCTTCCTAATGTCGGTGCACTCCTTGGTGTCGACGACGATCCTCTTGACGAACTCGACCGGCTCGATGGGGTCCTTTGTACGCACAAACAGGAGACAGTCAATGTTGAGCTTCATGGCCTTGAGCAGGGCCCTGTCTTCCTCTTGCTTTTGCACATCGGCCGTCTTGTTCTCCTTAATTGCGCCGAGTTCCTTGGCGATGGCGGCCTCAATATCTAGGTCCGCATCGTCGTCATCTCCCACTTTGGCTTCTTTGCTGGCGGGCTTGATGCCGTACATGGTTTCAATGTACTCTTCAAAGAGGTTGATGACTTCCCGCGCAGCCTTGTTCTCCTGGTGGCGTGCGCAGGTCACCCAGATGCCGCGGTCGCCGATCTGAGGGATGGAATTGCGCTCGAGCGCGAGCTTATTCGCTTGGTTAGGTGTTGTCCATTTGCCGGCGTTGCCAGTCTGTTCGATTTGGGTGTTAGTCACCACGCAAGCTGACTTGTACAGGAAAAGGAGGAGGGGGGGAGAATTGCAGACGTGATAAGTTGCTCAGGCCTTTGGCCACGTCCCTGACAACTCCAATAACCAAGTTGAATGGGCGAAAGCATTCATGAGACAACTTGTCAAAGCACCTCAACCGCATGAGAGTCTGAGGATATTTAACTGTGTAATATTTGTGATGCATGTTCAACCAACCCGGAAACAGCTTGAAGAGCATACTTTCTCATCCAAGCTTTCCAAATAGATTCATGGCCAGCGGATCATCCCGGAGCGAATACCTTCTTCTTCTTCTGTTTCTGGCCTCCATCACCGCCGGGGGCGTTCTTTCTCTTGCCCTTGTCGCCTCCCATGTTGACTTCAGAATTCTCCTCTGGTGGGATTTTGATGGTGAGTTCGATAGATCTGGAACTAGCGCTCTCTCTACGGTGGACATTAGTCTTCGATATACAAGAGAGAGTGGGCTGTATCTGCTTTGTACGCTGACGAGGACTGCAATGGCATTTCTGACAAGCACTGGAGATACATGAGAATATTCTGATGGAAATACCTGTTATTATGAGTATAACACTAAATGACACGGGCGATCGGTGGTCGCATGTGGAAGAGGTACGTCGCGGCGCGTGTTCTCATCAAAGTTACGATTGAATGAAAGTGAAAAGAATATTTTGTAAGGACGTTTTTTTTTACCCGTACATACATCCCTGTCAGGTCACGTGGGTCCTTAAACAGCCCCTTTTGTTTTGTCCTCGCACATCAACACTCGCAAGAAGTCCAGTCTTCGATATCAGAGATATGCAAGATATCTCTGGCTATATGAGAATCCTTATGTGGTAGGGGTTTGCCGTTATTCCATTATATTGGATCTATATCCGTGGACTCTCCCGGGGCGAATGTAAAACCATCGCCTCCACATCACAGGCCCCAAATTCCCGGGAAAATCCGTCCAAGTCCTCTCATTCAAACAGTAAGCCACTTTCTTGCAACAACCATGACCTTCTCCTCCTCTTCACGTCTCTCCTCGCTGTTGGCGTCATTGTTCCCTATTCGCTCAGACTTATTCGTGGTCTCATCGTATCGTCCCCCCTTCCCTGCTACACCAGTCGCTTTTGCCAGCAGTTCTTTCTTCTTCAGTTCCATAAACTCCATTTGCATCCTCTCTCTTTCCTGTATCGGATTGAGCGAGTATCCCGGCTGGATCGGTGGTGAATTCCTCGCCAAGGAGATAAGAGATTGAAAATCTTGGACATTGGGGTATGGTTGGGCCATAAGACCGTCGCGGCGGATGAGCATTGACGGGATGCGTACTTGTAGCTGGGATGGGGTGAGAGCGGATCAGTACGAATGTCGGGTTTTTCATGGGCGTATAAAAAGCAAGCGGGGATGATAGCATCAAATAAACCAAGAACCCGAGACTCCAGACTCACCTGCGCCAGAATATTGGCATACCGGATCCCCAGCTCCTGACCGATATACCTCAGTCTCCCCCTCACCCACGTCCTCTGATCCTCCGTCAAATAATCCTGCCCCATGACACATGCCAACGGCCACGTTAAAAAGTACCCAGACAGTCCTTTTATCCCATCATCGTCCTCGCCACATCCAAATCCAGACAACTGTTCCTCTTTTTGTTCATCGTCCTCGCCATCCTCCTCCTCCCCCTCCTCCTCATCATCATCATGATCATGATCATTCCAATTTCGATTACTACGATCCTGACCCTTCCCCTGACCCTGCTGCCTCCTCTTCTTCGTCCGATAATGCCATCCTAAATGATACGGCACGCTCGCTAGCACATCGCCAATAACCTCAGCACACACCGTGGCACTATGCGCGTACTCGGGGGTGGTCCGGTAGTCAACGGGACTACACGCCCATGCCGCGCAGCGAACTGTGATGCTAGCGAGAATCAGCCGCGTGACGCGCGCCATATTCCATACCGAGGCGATCCAAACGTCATTGTACACGTCCACGCGGCCCGGGAATACCTCGGCGTGGGCGTAGTCGGTGTTGGCGACGTAGTTTTGCCAGCACAGGGTGCGGTAGTGCCAGTGCGGCGGAAGGCAGGCCATCCAGTCGACGATGGCGCGGTCGAGGTCTTGGGAGCGCCGCATTAAGGAGAGTATTTGGGCGGTTCGTTGTTCGTAGGTGGAAGAAGGTGAGGATTGTGCTGAGGATGAGCGAGGAGAGGAGGGAGAGGAAGGGGAGGTACCGGCGGCGCTCGCGGCAATCCCGTGCGTCATCATGCGAGTTACTTCGGCGCGGAGCTCACTGGTTTGGAGGTTAAGACGGCAGCAGTGGGCGGCATAGGAGTCGTTGACTGCGTTGTCGAGCCACCAGTCGACGCCCATTATCGGGGGGCAACCGGAAGTCAAAGCGTGGATGATCTATAGACGTCGTTAGTACACTCTTGTGTGATGATCCGTCTGCAAACTTGTTGTCCTTGCCTGCTGTGTTCGCACGGCGATGAACAGCTGTAACCCGGTCTGAGTAGCGAGCTGTTTCTTTCCTCGGGCCTTGACAAGTTGAATGGCCCCTTCAATATGAGAACCCCACGCAAACTCGCCCATTTTCTTTGCCGTAATGTTCTCGTACATACCCAAAAGTAACACCGTCGCCAATACCGAATCAGATGTGCACTTGACTCGATCCACCAATGCGGCCTGAGTGGCTCTCAAGGCCTTTGCATACTCTCCATGTGCGCTCGCAACAAAGTCGATCCCGTCGCTCTTGACTCTGTTTCCCAGCGAAGCCAGTGCACAAGCATTAAAAGCAAACTGGAGATGGGGTGCCGATGACATCGTCTCGGTTTTCATGAGTGGGATCAGATAGTCCATGAACCCTCTCGTTGTTCCCTGGCGGGGAATGAGCACAAAGTTGGATACAAAGTGACATGATGCCTGCGTCTCGGTGGGGATTTGAATGGCCGGTATGACCGCAAGCTCGAAAGGTGACCTGACTGCCTTCCGCGCCGTAGATGTGAGAGAAAAGTGCCGCTTCCTGTCGACGCTAGATGATGACGATGATGCTCCTGGACTTGAATATGACCTTGGGGCGCCTGATCCTGAGCTGGAGCCATCACTCCCTGCTGACATCTTTTGCTTTCCCTTCTTGTTGGCTCTCTGGACCCTTCGTTCTGTTGCTTTGGTAACATTACGGAAGACTAGGTCGAAGTCATCCTTGTACCCGGGACATTGTTTCCTTGCTCTGAGACACTGATTACATGTTGGTTTGGTTTCATCGCACTGGATAACGCACGAACAGCAAGTGATTGTGCCGCGGAGTCAGCTATTGCTGTAGTCAAGTTCATCGCATACATCCCGGCTTACCTTGATTCTTCGTGTGCGACACACTTGACAACCATTGGAGGGCTTTCCAAGATATACCATGGTCACAAGATTCGTGGGAGCAGGCTCTTCGCTAATGAGGCCTGGAGGATGGAGAGCCGGAAGGAGCAATAGGGCGCTGCTTCGTGTGGGCAACAGTCCGAATATAGTGCGGCTGGGTGCCGGATCAGGCGGTGGGTGGGTAAGCGTTTGATAGAATGACGACACTCGCTATGGTTGGTGATTGTTGAAAGGTCTAGGTGGTCGATGATCCTTTGGCCCTTAAAACAGATAACGTAAGTGAGAATTACGCTCTTCGAGACCTCAAGATTTCCAGCAAGGCTATCTTTTGTATCTCTGAGGGGCTAGTAGTAGGTAATCTGACTCACTACATGAGACAGTGATGAACGCCAGGAGAGATGACAAGGACAAGGGATAACTATAACTTCAACGTTGCTGCCACCTTATCTGCTCTAGGTGTGTATTAGCCGCTTTACTTTCGAGGGGAGACGGAGATAGATATGGCGACAATTTGAGCATGCACAACATGGACAGACAAATATCCGAGGGGTGGAAAATAGTATCGTGCCGTTTATGTATTCAAAAGATGTTGATCGGAAAGGTCTAATTCCCCCTTCTGCTTCAGGGTTGAGTGTCATTCGTAAATTCCACGCCACAACGCCAAGTCTGGCTTGACCTCAGAACCGGGTTGGTCCGCAACACAACGGCGCTCGATGCCACCTGAATGCTGAAGAAACTGTTTACTCTTACCTTATCAAGAACTGAGATTTGTTGAAACTGCGTAAACAGTCTCGTTTGAGCGTAGTTTGATGCCTGGATGGTATCACAGGCGTAAACTCTCAGACTACCAAGACCATCATCTTACCGTCATTGTTCCGACAAGGGTTGTGCGGGTGATAGGTTAGCTGGTTGGCATTAGCTCTTCAGGGGTTGGTAGCACGATCTCCATGGTCTAGCCCAGTCTTGCCCGTTTGGAATCACGCTGCAGGTCGCCCCTATTTGTTCCATTAGTAAACGTAGTATAGTGTAGTACAATCCAAGCCCTGGTTTATTTATTTGTTACTTTGGTACACAAAAAACCAGCGCTCATCAGACTTGGTAAGCGGCCGAAATTCTCGCGGATAGATGCTGTAAATTAGTATCTTGACGTTCTGATGGGGACGGAGAGGTGCTTCTGTAACGTTGAGAGCCCGAATCATTGTCGAAACATAGATTGTGAACGAGTTGTTCTCTTCCTAAAACCAATGAGGTCTCTAGATTGGCCTGTTTTGCCCCGTCACAACAACCAAACTAACAAAGAACCCAGCATTGTAGTGTACCGTTCCCCGGAATGTCGGAAGTATTCCGACATGTTCCTGCGTGATACATGTAAAGGAAGTTGTGTGCCAAAAGACCGGCAACACTGATTCCATGACATTGTGTTGGACATCAAGGGGTCAGGTTTTCATCGAGCTAAGTTGAACGGGCACCCTAAAACTAACATCAATCCACTACATTCTAAGTCAACCAACGGAGGCCTCGTTTGCCGAACCCACGGTCGCTTTTGTTTCTCTATATACCAAAAAATTTTTCAGGTACGCCGACGTCTAAGGGTCAAATCCCGACTGGAAGTTTACATCAAGGGAACGGCAGTCGGCCATGCCAATAATCAACCGTGCTATCGCCGTAGCTCTGGTCTCCGCTGTTAGCTTTCATCAAACTGCCCTTCAACCCATTCTCTTCCCAAGCTTTATTTTTCGCTTTACAGGCAAACTCCTAGATCAAGCCTTAGCCGAGGTTTCGAGTTCGCGACTGTCATTACCCCCAGATAAGGGAGTGACGTATTATCGAGTTCAAAGCAGAGAACAGCGGCATCGGCAGGCGAATGTGTTGCGTCCGACTCGCATCGTGGCAACTTCCTGCGCCACACGGTAGGATCCATCGATCTCACGGTGCGTATGAAGATTCAAAGTTATTGCGAAGCAGCCAAGAACCTCCAGAGCCCCCTGGGGAGCATATAGGAGATCCTAATCCTAGAGCTTTTGTGTGCCATTGCTACCTGAATACAACTGTGTAGCGCTGAAAGCCCGAAGTCGATAGGAGCAAATGTAACAAGCCGCTGACACTCTGTACTCTTGCAGGTCTAAACATCGCTCAATGACCTTCGTCGAACATACCGGCGACTCCTTCTAGATCAGGAGTCGCTTGCCTCTTGCCAGTTCCTTGTTCAGTACCAGTCACGGTAGTATCGACGCCCTGCTGAGGTGTCATGAATTTCTGGGCCATCTTGCTCCTCTTAGGAGCCTTCTTGACAAGATCTTCTCTAGGGTCCTTGAGCTTGCCCATCTCACTAATGCTCACACTCTTGACATTTCTCAACAAATCGAGCACAACAGCGCGTTGTTGGCGCGAATGTGTCCCGGGGCGTCGCAGGAAAGTAAGCGTCCTATCCACTTCCTGTTCCTTAATCCCGGGCAGTGAGCAGAGAATTTGGCGGGGCGCGGAGTTACCTCCCGAGAAATCATCGCCGACGCAATAGTGAGAAAGGATCGTTGCGATCAGTGTCGCAAGGTCCTTCTGGGTGTCAACGAAATAAGGATCGTTCATCGAGGAGATCGCGGCTCGCATCACGTCGGTGCCGAGGAACTGGTGAATTTCCGCTTTGGTAGCATCGGGAATAGGGTAGTTCTCATCAGGTAGCAATGGATGAGAGGGTTCCTTTTGCTCTCTAGGCTGACCCGTCTGGATCTGGAACTCCGGTACGATAGATCGGAAAACGCGCAGGACGACGCCACAGCACCTGGTATCACGCATGTGAATCGCGTGGCAAAGGAATAGTAGGAGAGGGCCGGCGATTGACGTTTGCATGAGACAGAATCTCCGAAGTGATGGATGCCGAGATTCCGGAGTGGTGCCGTTGGGAGAGGCCGGAAGGTTGCTAGGTGGTCCTAAGTAGGGTCAGTAAAACGTCAAGGACGTACCAGTGGTGATATGAAAACTTACCGGTCCTTGCCGGGTCAAGGAATTCAGCCACCATGATGGCTGCGGTATATGTCAGTTGCCTGAGTATGCTTTCCGCCTTCATCTCCTCCGTTAGTTCCTCATTATCTGCGACCTGCACGGTTTGCTTTTGGCCCAGCTTCTCCCATTCGCTGCTGATCTTGGCATCCATCTGCTGGAAGCACGCGGCTAGGATGGGAGGTAGGAAATGATCCCTTAGCTCCACAGGACAGTGATCAACGAGATACCTCACCAAGTTCAGCAGATTAATAAGCTGATGAGATGAGAGGCTGAACGAATCGGCGAACAAGGCGTTTGCCAAAGGTCCAGGAAGTTCCGTGAACCCATAAAACTGCACATCAAGTCGGCTCATGCAGTAGATAACGGCGTAGCATGCCTCGCGGACAAAGCGCACAGTTCCACGAATGGTGGAGGCAAGCCCTTCTAGCGTGTTCTTCTTGTCCAGGACTCGCGCATAGAAGTCGTCTTTGCTGCCTTCCGAAATACCGGCTTGCCAAAAGCGGTCAGTCAGGAGACGGCTGACAACAGGACGCATCTCTTCTGGGAGCAAAGACCAGTTTTTCGGATCATGGCACGCATGTGCGTAGCTCAAAAACTTGAGCAGTTCTGGTAAAATGGTCGGGAACCCGTCCTGCCACAGGGCGCAGGATGCTTGATAAGCAGGAGAATTTTTTTCCAGTTTCTCGACAGAGTAGGTCAAAAATGACTTAGTTGAACGTAACGGAAGGAACTGAAGGTATGTCAGCAACTACAAAGCAAGTAGGAAGCCACGGTTCCCAGGGAAACATACCGTTTGTCTCTGTTCAAGTTCGGCTTGAAGCGCCAACCCTTCGGCATCAAGTTCCACCGCACCCCAATCACCAACTTGGTGAACACGGCGCTGTGCAATGTAGTTTTGCGCCTTGTCTAGACCGATGAGCTGGCAGAATCCCTCGAATGAGCTGAGTGATTGTCGCAACGGGGCTTCCTTCCACTGGTTTTTGACCGGCTCGACGAACTCAGAAAGACGTCTGATCCGCGTTTCTTGGTCTATGCGAGTTGCTCGGTGGCTATGGGTTTTCCACTTAGTAAGGTTTGAACATGGTGAACTGTAGCTTTGGGTGGCAAGCCATCCTCGGAAGTTCATGAGGGGCTAATCGAGGAGTCTTACATGATGATAAAGAGGAAACTGCGATACGCAATCTGGCGCTTCTCATCGAGAGTTCCAGAGGCGATCATCTCCTTGACCTTAACCTCAAGTTGGTCGTAGACGTCCTAGACAAACACATGATAAGTTAAGTGGGAGGCTAATGAACATGACAAATGACAGGCTAGCACCACTTACCAGTAAATGATCAGGCATCTTGGAGGCGAGCCTTTGCAATTCGACCATGCTTTCAGTTTGGAGATCCCTGATGGCATCATTGAAGGTCTTGTGCTCAGGCTGCAATGCAGGCCATGTCATAAGAATATGCTCGAGCACCCTCAGCATGAAGTTGGCTTTGGTGTCAAGAGCCGTAGTGGAGAAGGCGACAAGCAGCTGGAGGATACGTTTACGGATCAGAGGGTCCTAAAAGTTTGTCAGTCTTTCGTCTTCATTGCCAACTACTCAACCAACACGTAGATGACGGCATACCTCAATATTCATTTCCAACAGCCTACTACACCACTGCTCGAGATGTGTTTCGATACTCGAAATTTCCTGGTCCTGGTGCAACTTGTCAGCTATTCATCATGAGTAGTACAGCGCAGTAAGATGATCTTACTCCTCCAGGGAGTTCTCCTTGTCTTGCCCTCCACTTAACGTAGCCTTTGAGGGCTGCCTCAATGACCGTGGCATGGGCGTCAACTCTCAAAACGGGCATGGAGTTTTTGAGGTAGGTTGCCGCTAAGTTCCGCATTAGTCATCGGTCCCGTGTGTTTTACGGCTTGTGCAACTTACGATTTAGGGGTGGCTGTCCCTCATATAGAGTTTGCAAAGCATTCTCTGCCTGGCTCAAGATGTACTGGAAAGCATCCGTGAGCCTCAGCTGGATGATGCTTTCGATAATAGAACAACTGTATCGCCTATAGTTACCCAGGAAAGCATGTCTCTCCGGGATGGTATCGGTATCCTCCATGAGAAGAACAAACGTAGGATCTTCCGTATCTTCAGGAAGGCTCTCATAGCGCAACAGTCGAGAGCTACAGACGTCCAGCAGGGGAAGAACCATGTCAGTTTTCCCTATAGCGGGACCTAGCGAGCGGTGGTTAAGAAGGCGCGTCCAGGTCACAAGGACGGGAATGGAAACAACGAGGCTCTGACTTTGCACCACTGCTATTAGAAGCTTCAGGAAGTCCTGAATGTCAACCTGGGGAGGTATGGAAGCGTACTTCCGGTCAAGGTAGTTTCCAACACACGAGATCATCTGTGATTGTCAGTAATAGACCTAGGGAAACAATGCGGGCGGGTTTCCCCAGCGGTGTAAATGTAGCAACTTGCCTCGGAGAATTTCTTGGCAAACTGGTACTTGTCGTCGTCAATGTCCTCAGCGTCCACTGTCGACCATTCAAAAAGTCGTCTGCAGAGGTCAACCGACTCGGGGCTGTACATGGGAACAACCAGATCGACGAACTCTTCGCTGCTGAATGCTGACCGAGAATAGAGAGAATGCAACGCCTCCAAAGCAGCCTGTTTCAAGAGATAAGAGTCAACAGCTGGAACTCGAGCAGATATCAAGAGCAATCGCACAAATGGAAAAGTGGTTGGACAAAGAGGGAAGGCAAGATTACCCTTTGCACGGTCACGTTTGAGTTGGCAAGGCCATTGCATATAACAGGACGGCAACCGGTAGCATGAATGGCTTTTGGTATTGCCCAAGGCATCACGGAGTTGAGAACGGCCAAAGCTTTGACGACACAGGCCCGGACGTCCTCATTACTGTCGAGGTTCTCGTTCAAACAGTCTCGGACGAGTTCTGTTACTCTACTGATCCATCCGTCGTCACCGAATCGCACCTGGGGTTCGTGTTGACGGGTTGGGAAGGCTTCGCTGAGCACTGCAGAAGGGGTGAAGATCTCAACGCACCCCTTGCTCAGCGCCCCCTCTCTATGAGCAACGATGGCGTCTTCTCCGTTGAAAATCTCCTCGGACAAGATTTCGAGAATCAGGAGCACGAACTCCTTGTGCACGGATGAGCCCGGAACCTGCCATAGGCGGTTCAGCAACACGTCCATATCCATCCACTCCGCAACCCAGCAGCGCTTAGCTATCTCGACCCAGAGCTGGGCCATCTTTGTTCTGAGAAAGGGCGGATCTGATTTTGCGACACCCTGTGCCAGTTGCAAGATCCAACCGCGGAGAAACTCGCGTTGGTTGGTGTCATATTCGGACCATTTGTGCTTGACCGCATATTCGAGAAGAGACAGGCCGTAGTGGCGAACGACGGGTTCTTGAGAGCCTCCGGAAGCAAGGCTGAAACCGTGCGAGGGCGCGTCACCGCGGGTCTTGACTTCTTCCAGAAATGCCTGAGCTTCCTGTCGGGCCTGGTTGGGAGAGTAGGGGCTGTGGACAATGTTGAGCGCTTCGTGAATCCTCGCGATGACGGGATCGGCGCCGGCACCGGCGGCCCCGTTGGTGTCCATGTCGCAAACAGGAAGAGTCAGTGGCTAGAGGAATACTCGAAGGTGGAAGTAGATGTATCTTGAGGACGCAGAGGTCGGGATGATCGAGCCTGTTTGTAGCGATACGGACCGCGGCGGAATTCGAGACCGAGAGGGTGTAGAAGATGTGTGCTCAAAAAGAGGCGATCGTGGACATAGGATTGCTGTACCGGGTCACGCTCGATTAGACTGGGGAACCGTGGAAGACTATGTAGGTACAGTGTAGATGCACCGTAGGGTGTGTTGTGTTTACCTCAACGGCAGCGAGATCGCCCAAGGTAATGTTTGGCGGGAACCGACGTGATGGTACAGACGATCAAGCTGGAGGGAAGCAGAGCTAGGCTAAGTGGTGAGCCTGATGGTATGACTTAGTCTACACCGCAACCGTTAGTGGGTAGCCTGGTGCCTTGAGTAATATGTGAGCGAATGAAGCAAGCCAGCCAACGTTAGAGGCTGGAATAAGATATTGGAGGACAGGTAGAAGGTAGGTAAGCAAAGGCGCGTCGAGGAGTCTCGCCTCGCCGGTGATCTATACAGGAAGAGAAGGTTAGGTAAGTACCTCCAAGAGGCACAAGGTGGTGACGGGAAATTGGAGTTGTGAGCCTGGCGGGATGTTTTGGGGCCCGGGCAGCATGCACGAAATTCCACAGGCCGGGGAAATGACGGAATTAGTTCACTTGGGTTGGAAGTCCACCGTGACTTGCTGCGTGTTATGGAACGTTGTCCATCCACGGAGGCTTGACCGCCGGGGCCACAGGTAGGTCCACTAGGTTAGGTATGTACACAGGCGACCAGGAGCCCGGTCCCTACAACTCCCCTATATTTTACAGTGGCAGAGGCAGTGCCGTTTCGCGCAAGGTAGTCTAGACGGGAGGTATGTAGGGGTGGCGCTATAGGTACCTGTAACAGCACGAGTACCCGAGGCAGGCGCGATGGGGCCGCGTTTCGTACCTACCTAGTTAGAGGTACCTCTACCTAGGTAACCTTACAGACACCTAAACTAACCTCCTACCTGTACCTAGAGGTACCTAAAGTACCTACCTAGTGCTTGCCCAAGCCGCACTAGTGCAAGTCAAACTCCACTGAAGTAAGGTACAGTTGTACACCATATACCTCTGGAAATTAGTGTAGTGTACAATAGGGTAGGTGGGCAGACACGCTTCAGGCTGGGATCGGAGCGGGCTGCGGATCCATCGCCGCAGGAACTTCATCGATCCAAAACTCCACAGCACACCCACATCACCAGGAGGGGCACCTAGGTAGGTAGGTAGGTACCTCAGGACCTCAGGTTGGCTTCCATAGGTAAACAACGAGGGATGGAAAAAAGAAGGCGGTCAGCTTATCGCTCGTTATCGGGAGGCATGTAGGTACCTACTGTACTATGTACATGATGCCTCCCGTCCCTCACAGTGTGCTTGTACAGAATTACCTATGCATGCACCCCACTGACGGAATGAACTGTTCGCTTGAAAATAGCTGCGTCACGACGAACACTTGAACGCTGTTTCGTTCTTCCGCGGTCGGGACATGTTCCTGAAACCCCCCGACGTGCTTTCGGCCTTCGAATCCTTCTGGTTGACTTTACTGTCGACACTATCTATGTAGACATGTCGTATCCTCACCCTGGCCAGGATAGTCTAGGCACATTGTTCGCCTTTGTTCTTCAAGCCCCAAGCTCAAGCTTCCAAAGACACAACAGCTTGTCATAAAAACTCGTCGATACGACCGCGAGGGTTCCCTCCGCGCTCAGCTGACAATCACTGCCATAGTTCATGCTCTTGTGCTCCTCAAACCTCCCAGTCACTAGGAACTCATACTCCCCAGCGCCGCTATTGGAGAGCTCGACAACCCGCGTACCCGCATGCATACACGACACCAGCATCGTCAAGCGCCAGCCCTGCCCATCCAAGAGGCCCATCTCTTTCTTGACAATCTTCAACCTCCATACGCCTCCTCCGAGGTTACTTTCTGCTAGCTCGACAGCCCGCCCAAAGCCGTAGGCCGGGATAGAAAAGAGCCGGATGTGATCATCGTAGCTTCCCGTGACAACGAGCTCAGACTCGCCGTCCTTCAGCCCCAGGGGCAGTATCGCCGTCACTCCAGCACCATGGTCTCGCACGTTGACAGGCGGACGGAGCGCCTCGATAGTATAGGGGCTTTCCGATTCATCGTCCTCCATCGCATGCGCGCTCCGGGTGCGCTTGCATACTTGGTAGCGCAACGCCGAGTCGTCACCTCCTGATAACAGCAGAAACGAGTCGTTTTCTTCCTCTTCAGGGGGGCTGAGAGACGGGGAGATGGATACATACCAAGCCTCGAGGGTGTGAGTGAGGATCGGCTCAGGGTGCATCACCCAGTCGCTGCCATCAAGGTCTCTCCCGAGGTAGATTAGGTGTACATAGCCGGCAGTTGTGGTTACGGCAACCATATCCGGCTTCGTAGGATGCCAGCTGAAGTGGGTGAAGATGACCTCGTCCTTGTCACCTAGCCAGTCCTCCGCCGTTTTGCACATACTTGCCATGTCCATGGTCTTGAGATGCTTCAGGGGTTCTGTTTCCCCAAGACTTAACCGGAACAGAGCCAGAGTAGCCGTGCTGGAGACGGCGGCGCACATGTCTTGCTTGCCTGGTGCTGGGCTGAAATGAAGGTCGAGGATGGCCGATGGCTGCATCAGCGTCTGGACGTGGACTCTGATGGCTTGTCAGTTTCCGTTGGTGTGCTCTTTGCTTGCTTGACAGTGGCTAGACTTACAGCTGGTCAGCCACGAGCTGAAATGTAAGAATGCTGCCATTGCGGTTTTGTGGCCCCTCCTTCTCTCCTGTCACCGCAGCCTCGTCTTTGTCGATGTTCTCGTCCTGCGCCTCCACCTCCTTCGCTTCAGCAGTTTGCGCAGCAGCGGGCCCTTCGTATCCCTCCAGGTTGTACGTTCCGATCAGAAAGTATGACGGCGCAGACGGGCAAAATTCGATGCAACTGGGCGGAAGATCAAGCTGCATTGACTGAAGGGAGGAGACTGGCTCCGGCCACTTTTCACTGGAATCACCCATTTTCTCAGTGAAGCCACAATGCCATGCCGACTTCAGATCAGCAGGCACGATTTGGCGCGTAAGAAGATGATCGCAGAAGCTAGGCCGTATAATGAGGGGGAAAAATGATGAGGATAAAATAGTTGTGACTACGGTCTCTGTGCAGGAGACTATTGGTCGGTTGGTCGTGACGTGATTATTGAGGTAGTGCGTGCTAATTGTTTTGATTGTTCGGCTCTTTTCTCATGTTTTTGTCGTCTTTTTCTATCTTGGGGGTTGTTTGAAAATGATTGAGAAACCCACACTCGCACTGCAGCAGCAACCACCCCCACATTTCCATCATCCTATTATTGTTGTTGTTGTCCGCTCCCGACAACATCCAGCTTATGGAAAAAGTTGTCGTGTTATAATTGTACACACCAATATAATCAAGCCAAATGATACGTTCCCTACTCCGCCCATCTCCGAATCCGAGCCACGCTTCTAGTGCGGCTCGGTGTCTGTTTGCTGGTGCATCATCCCATACCTCAACGGCACACGAACGCCTCAGAAGAGGCTTCCACAACTCGCCGGCTTGGCGTAACCAGTCGCAAAGATCACCGTCCAGCAAGACAGTAATCAGATGCGATAAATATGATAAAGTCATGCGGAACGGTTACGCAGTGTCCTCGATTGAAAGTCAATGACCCCCACCTCCTTGCTGTCAATGTAATGACCATGAATCCATGAGTCTGCTAACACCAGTACAGAAAAACATCAAAACAAAACAGTCTCTCAGCCAGTGACTGGTTTAGAAACATACGACGTAGACGACTGGTGGGAGAAGTGGCACCCCATCGCACGAGCAGAGACCAAGCCACCTTGCATATTCCGCAAGGATGCGCAGGGCCGTTCCCTCTACAACCCTTACACCGGTAGTCTGGTTTCCTGGCAGATTCGCGAGACCGTTGAAGGTTTCCTAGCACGCACTAAAAACGTTGAGAAAGGCTTCATCCGGGTCGCCAACCCTTATGCGCCGCCACGCTGGAAGCCGGCCTGGGAGACCTACAGCAAGGCCGGCGAGGAGCGACTGAGGATGTTTACCGATTTCATCAAGTTCTATGGCTACGGCAACGAGGCCGACGGGAAGCGGGATCTGGGCAACATAATAACGGAGCGGGCGGAGGTTATGAGGAACCTAACCCGTCTGGCCGACGCTTGCAAACTAAAGGCCGGTAAGTGGTTACTATACATACCGCCTGACCGGGTGGAGGAGGTCTGGAGGAAGATCGCCACGGCCACGGTGAAAAACGAGCTGGGGTCGGAAGCGTGCATGAGGCGCGGTGGCATGAAAAGTAGGCCACAATTGGAAGGCGAGCTGGTGAAGGTCTACTCCAGAGACTTCCGAGACAAGGCGGAGGCTGCGAGACTGCTGGAGAAGCTTGAGAAGCTCGGGGCCCTCGATCCGAATAAAGAGTATTATTACAAGTCTGGTTCGTTCCGCTACATGACATCTTATCCCCAACATCATTTGCGGACTACTACGTAGGAGAGGGACTGACCAAAAAATCACACCACGTAGATGCCTTGTCGCATCTAAATCTTTATGCCCATAATCAATGGGGTCTGAAAACTTCACTGGTGAGTATTCGATATCCATGGAATGGTGTTACATGCCTTCTTCCGGGGCATTCTGTCTAATCTTGTTGTGCTTTGTTGCTATAGCGGAAGTACTAACAGAACTGTTGTGCTCACAGTACACCTCGACTGAGTGCTGGGAGCTACTAGAAGCTATGAAAAGAGAACAGGATATGCCGGTATAATAGGTAGCTCTTAAAGTACCTGTTGGACTGATGACTGGAGAGGCAACGATAACTGGAGGTATCAAGGCTGAACAAGCGTTATTGAGCGAGACAACAGTGTCAAGGGGCCTAACTCTTCGATGGCAGTGGACATGAATATCTGACAATCTGATGGGCAGTGCATGATGCATTTCTTTGTTGCACGTTCAGGTGCTTGAGAATAGCTACCAAGGTAACATAATAGCCCATCCAGAAGCAGACTCGAGCGTAGATTCGACAAGCACCCAATTACCCTCGGGACCAGTGGCATGCTTCTTCGAGTCATCCAGCCTGATCATAGCACTGCTTGTCTGCTCTCTCACATATTGGCACTCTTTGCCCATTGCATCTCTTTCTTGTCTCCTTTCTCGTTGGGCTTTACATCCACCCCACTAAACACCCCAGCTACCCATTCCTCAGCGACATTCTAAGCCGCCTTTCTGAATGTTCCCTTCTTTCTCTTTTTGTTCGCGTTCTCCTCCTCCACGCCCAACTCCCACGCCTTTACAAACCAGCTTTGCGTCTGGTCCAGGTAGGTTTCGTCGCTGACGTCCTTGACACTTAGGCGCAGACCGCCGTCTTTGGAAAAAGCAAGGTTCTTGCGTTCCATGCGCTGGGCCGTGTAGTCGCGGAACTGGAGGGCTGAGAGGTAAACTTGATAGACAACGAAACTGATGCCGGCCACTACGACTAATGTGAGTATGAGGGGAAGGATCTGGCTGGTTTTCGTTAGCCTCTGTTGTTTGGTTTTATTGCTGGACGTTGTCTTGACGGCGGAACCCGCGCAAACGCGAAGCGAGACATGGTGTCATACCTCCAGGCAGATGAAGGTGCCATTTTCGGACTCCTGCGATTTTTAAAGTTGCGGCGTGAGTTTGATTTAGGGCGAGTGTTGTCGAGTTCTACGAAGGCAAATTAAGGGAATATCCCGGCAAACTGGGTGTCGTTCGCTACTGCATATACTTCGCTTTTGGGTGTTTCTCGTCGAACACAGAGTAGTGGGGCACGTGGTGTGAGTGTGTAGTTGCCAAGTCTGACTTATCCGTGGTGGCTGGGGGTCCCAAGATCCTGAGGTCTCGCTCGGAGGAAGGAGGGAAGATATCTCGATATGTTGATGATCCGAGTAGAGTGTTACCAAGCTGATAGTAGGTAGGCTGCGAGTAAGATGTAATGTTTTGACATAGGCAGAGTCAGAGCAGTGGTACTCGGTGAAGAGGTATCCGTGGCACAGGAGCTAGGTGGGATGAAGGTGACGAAGTGGTGAGTGAGAAGCACAGAAAGGGTTCGGGTCACAAATTATACTGGATCATAGATATAGTATCAGCCCCTGAGAGTGCAACCACCCCCAAGTGTAAAACCCCCCCGAAGTGCAAATAATCCGTCATGGCCGCCGGAATTATCTCCGCATACAACTCCTGCCAACTGCGAAGACTGACCCCGGATTTGCACTTGCAGGGGTCAAACCTTGGTAGTAGCAAAGGACACATACCCGACCGGGCACTGGGCTTTGAAGTGAGTCATGCCGCTTGTTGGAGTGTTCGGGCATCTCCTATGTAGTGGCACGGAGGGAGCTTTGGAGGCAGTGCAAACGGTAAAAAGTACATCGGATGCGGATGCAATCACCATATATCTCGTCAGGAAGGAACATACTTCTCCCGGATATCCACTGTGCCAATAATGCCGAGATTCACTGGATTGCGATGTTCATACTGTGTATGTGCCCGTCTCGCTCGTTAGGTTCCTCCATCCCTATAGAAATGTTCGGCACGTTGCTGGGCGCCTTGAGTGGGTGACCGGTGATGTTTGGGGACGTGCGACTTGGTTGAAGTCTTGGTTTCCTCCAAACGCCGTACGTGCCTAATGTCCCGCTGAAGCTCCCTCGAGGTCCCCAGCCGTCCGTCATAAGCTCAACCTCGCGTTGGTGAAATTTGTCTGTCTCCAGCTACAGATACGCAAGAACAAACAACAAATGAAAGTGTGCGAATTTGAGAACCCTCTTGGTTGGTACTTGTCCAAGGGGCTAGGTAAAACACATAATGGCCTCCATCGGAACTTGGGGTGTAGGGAATGCATTGGTGTATGAAGTTGTCAGAGGTAGTTTGATTAGGTCGGTATAAGTGTACTACTACTATACGCAGTAGAGGCCTGAACATCACGTGCTGCATACAAGTGGAGATGATAGTATGTAAGTTACCAGTTTCTTGACCTTACGACTACCGTAACATTCCGTTCTGTGGGGCAGTGGTGTACCTCGAGCTCTATGTGTTTATCGTACAGCGCATTGTCCAACACCTTCAATCCCGCTGTCACTCTTCAAAGCCCAGGTGCGGCAATACTTGATAGGTACGAACCATTACCCTGGCTGCCTAGCCCCAGCCTGCCCGTGTGGACACTCCCGCTGGTACCTACTCCGCCCAAAGCGAGGCAGCTAAGGCCAGTCTGGCTTCCTAGGTAGAGGTAGTACCTAGCTCCTGTCCTCCTGATTGATAAGTCTGATAGGTGGAGAGGCAGCCCCTCGCCGCCCGGCGCCTGATGCTGTTGTCGTAAGTCGAGAGCTGTCAACTTCCACTCCCAAGCGCGCCCCAAAAGCTCCCCATCACCAACTCCACCGTCCGCCGCTTCGCAACACCCACGACTTGTCCCCTGACTCCTTTCGCCGTTCCTCTCGCGTGCCACAAGCGTCATCGATATATCCACCAACAGGTCCCGGCCATTAATCTCTCCCGCCTCGTCAGAGACCCAAGCAGCGGGCGACAAACACCATGGCGGCTCCTCCTCCCAACGATGGCTACGGCCAGTATCCCCCTCAGCAGTACGGCGAGCAACCCCAATACCCTGTCGATCCCGCCCAACAAGCATATGGTAGCCCGGCCTCTCCTCCGCCCGCGGCCGCCTCCCAGCACGGCGCCGAGCATGGCAAGAAGAAGAAGAGAGCATACGCCGCCCAGGCCTTCGAGGTTGCCACAGGAGGCAATGCCGTAGTAGGCGGACAGCCAGCAGCAGCACAATACGGGATCCCTCAGCCAGCAGCACCGGGATTTGGTGGATATCCGGCGCAAGATGCCCAACAAGTGGCGTACGGCGCTCCGACAACACCGTACGGCGCGCCTCAGCCTGCCGTACCCGGAGTCGGAGGCTATCAGGCCCCTGATCCCTACTACTCCCAAGGTGTTCCTCCGGCCGCCGTTGGCCCTGCCCCCGGAGGTGTTGCCGGTATTACCGCCGGCATCCAGTCTATGGGCTTCGGAGGACAGCCGCAGCAGCCGCAGCAACTTCCTGCCCAGACGAGGGGTCATGTGAACCAGCTTTATCCCACCGATCTACTCAACCAGCCCTTTAATGTTGCCGAACTCGAGCTGCCGCCTCCCCCTATTATTCTTCCCCCTAATGTAAGCTCTCTGGCTTCTCGACTTGTGTTACGTGCACACTGCTTACTTTTTGCTGCTAGTCTAGCGTTACCCCTTCCCCAGATGCCAACTGCGCGCCAAAGTATGTGCGATCGACCTTAAATGCCGTACCCACCACCCACTCGCTGCTCAAGAAAAGCAAGTTGCCCTTTGCGCTCGTTATTCAGCCATATGCAGCTCTTCATGATTTGGACGATCCGGTTCCAGTTGTGCAAGACCAAGTGATCTCGCGCTGCCGAAGATGTCGATCCTACATCAACCCATTCGTGACCTTCCTTGACCACGGTCACAGATGGCGTTGCAACATGTGCAACCTAACCAACGATGTTCCCCAGGCCTTTGATTGGGATGCGGCGGCCCAGAAGAGCGTGGATAGATGGCAAAGACATGAGCTTAACCATGCGGTGGTTGAGTTCGTTGCGCCGCAGGAGTATATGGTCAGGCCTCCCCAGCCTCTGGTCTATCTTTTCTTGTTTGATGTCAGCTACGCGGCTGTCTCCACAGGTCTCTTGGCCACCAGTGCAAGGACAATTCTGGATAGCCTCGACAGGATACCGAATGCCGATCGCCGCACCCGTCTTGGATTCATCGCCGTGGACTCAAGCCTGCATTATTTCTCAGTCCCGAGAGATACGGAGGAAAATGGCGAGACGAGCATGCTTGTGGTCAGCGATCTGGATGAGCCATTCCTCCCAGTTCCGGGCGAGTTGCTGGTCCCCCTCACCGAGTGCCGCCAAAACATCGAAAGCTTCCTCAACAAGCTGCCCGAGATGTTTGCGAACAACCAGAGCAATGGAAATTGCATGGGGTCAGCTCTCAGGGCAGGTCATAAGCTTATTGCCCCTCTCGGCGGCAAGATCGTGGTGCTGAGCTCATCTCTGCCTAACGTGGGTTACGGAAAGCTCGAGATGAGGGAAGACAAGAAACTTCTCGGCACGTCCAAGGAAAGCGGGTTGCTGCAAACCGCCAATTCGTTTTACAAGAGCTTTGCCGTGGAATGCTCCAAGAACCAAGTGTCTATCGACATGTTCCTCTTCTCTTCCCAGTATCAGGATGTGGCCTCCTTGAGCAACCTCCCGCGGTACACTGGTGGTCAAACATGGTTCTACCCAGGATGGAACGCCGCTAGGGCCGAAGACGCCGTCAAGTTTGCGTCCGAATTCAGTGACTACCTGTCGTCTGAAATTGGCCTCGAGGCCGTCCTCCGTGTTCGCGCTACTACTGGACTGCGAATGAGCACATTCTACGGCAACTTCTTTAACAGAAGTTCCGACTTGTGCGCTTTCCCGGCTTTCCCCCGTGATCAGTGCTATGTCGTCGAGGTTGCTATTGATGAGAACCTTACCAAGAATTTCGTTTGCTTGCAGACAGCGGTACTACATACAACCTGCAATGGTGAGCGTCGCATTCGCGTCATGACTCTGGCTTTGCCGACTACCACCAATCTTGCCGATGTGTACGCCTCGGCCGATCAGTGCGCTATCGCTACCTACTTCAGCCACAAGGTGGTTGAAAAGGCCCTTGGAAACTCCCTGGATGCGGCAAGGGATCTCCCTCAGCAGAAGCTCACCGAACTTCTGCAGACCTTTAGGAAGGAGCTGGGCGGAGGCAGTATGGGTGGCGGCCTTCAGTTCCCGTCCAACCTCCGTGGCCTCCCTGCCCTTTGCCTGGGCTTGACCAAGCATGTTGGTTTGAGGAAGTCGGCCCTTATTCCTTCGGATATTCGCTCTGCTGCCCTCTGCCAGCTCTCTACCCTTCCTTTGCCACTACTTATGCAGTACATCTATCCCAGGCTATACTCACTGCACGACATGCCTGACAATGCCGGTATTCCTGACCCGGAGACGAGCCAGATTGTTCTCCCACCACCCATGAACCTCTCCTCGGAGCGGTTCGTTCCATTCGGCTTGTACCTTATCGACGACGGCCAAACGCAATTCCTCTGGGTTGGTCGTGACGCTGTGCCTCAGCTCATCCTCGATGTTTTCGGGGTGCAGGAACGCACTCAGGTCGCTGTTGGAAAGGGTACTCTGCCAGAGTTGGACAATGACTTTAACGAGCGTGTGAGAAACGTGATTGCCAAGAGCAGAGACCACAAGAGCAAGGGCGTTGGCAGCATCACATTGCCCCATCTGTACATTGTCAGGGAGGATGGTGAACCAAGCCTTAAGCTGTGGGCTCAGACTCTCTTGGTGGAAGACCGGGCGGATCAGGGGATGAGCTTCCAACAGTGGATGGGAATGTTGAGGGAGAAGGTGAGTAGCTAAAGCTTGGTTGGCATTGTTCTTGTTGCTGCTGCTCGTCTGTTTCACTGCCAATGGTTGGAAAGCGGATCTGGGGCGCTAACAGACTTGCAAACAGGTTGTGCAGTAATCGCATTCACACCATCCTAGCGGGCGAAAATGGGTCCTTGATAGTTATGTGTGACGACAAGTGAAGGATGGCGATGGCAGGATTCGGTTAATCAATGCTTATCTTGAGGCCTTTGAGCGAGTGTAAAGAAAAGAGAGACAAGGGTGCAAGTGGCGGAGAGACGCAGAAGCGGACTCGCATAAGACACTGTAATATTTTAAGAATGGTTTTTTTTATACAATGTATCCGGAATAAATCCCATCGTGGCCGGTGAACGAGCGACCTTCCCTTAGACTGGACCATCTCAAACACGGGGAGAATCCCAGGATGGTTTGCTGAGGCTTGCAAACTACATATGTCAAGCGAAAGTCTCATTGTATCATCCATTGTTTCAAAAAGGACAATTCACCAGTGGTTTGACACGCCTCTTAGTGCCTCCTCCACAGCTTGTTGCGCATACGATTTGGAGTACTTGAACTCCCATACAGGCGCTAACGCATATCGGATGGTTGTATAGTGTAGCGGTTATCACTCCGGATTCTGAGTTGAGTCTCAACCCATCAGAACATTCCGGCAACCCCGGTTCGATTCCGGGTACGACCTCTTTTTTGAGGGTTTTCTTCTAATCTCTCAGTGACATTTTTGTGATCTGTCGAGGCTTGGTTCATTGTCGAAGGTTTTTTTTTTTTTT
>NW_009799103.1:2362617-2420100 GCF_000213175.1 Neurospora tetrasperma FGSC 2508 | reverse complement strand
CTTCCCCTTTTCATGGATTATTATATGCTTCTTTTCTAGTTCCGCTCACCAATAGCATTGTCTTTTGCTGGCTTGAAGTTGCAACTGCATGTCTGGCAATGGAGTAAGTATGATTGTTTTACCACGTTACATAGGTCCCGTCGCCTTGAACCTGCGCCCACTTCTTTCCCTCCCCCATGTTGCTTGTTTCACTGGTTGTAAAGCTGATAGATTGAATGCAGCTAGGTGTCTGTCTGTCTTGCTCGATTTCGTCTCACGATATGTATCTTTAGATACCATTATCTCGCACCTACCATAGAGGTAGTGCTAACTAACGACTTGGTTAGAATTCCCGAACCGGTGCACTCGCTTGGCTTCAAAATTGGGGCCTGTAACCGCCCAGGCCTCTTTTTTGAAACGAACGGCGGGGAAAGCTCTCCCCAGGTCCGGGTCCCTGGCGCCTGCTTGCACTATGATGGAGGGGCAGCTGGGACCTGAGACACAGGCACGCCGAGAGCTCTCTCTGGTCATTTTGTTCGGACACAGAATTGACCGATCAGGGTCCCGGGGTTGGACCTACTAGCCCGGGCGCTTAACTGGCACATTGAGTTGTGGCCCTATAATCTCGTAGTGTACGCTTTATGGCCCCTCCCACCAACCTGTTCGACATTCAGTTGTTGATAAAAAGGAGAAGATGGTGAGCAAATGAGGGACGTGGCAAATGAGTTATTTGTATCGGGGCATACTTATATTACACTGCAAGTGTTGAGTCGCCTAGGGAGCGGATACAGGTCCGTGGTGTTGATGGGATTATGCTGGCTTGGGAGAATGAGACGGGCCCACTGAATGGGTACTTGTTCTGGAAACTCGATTTGAGGTTCTCGACGTATCCTCACAGGGCTGCAGGAGGTCGCATACAGACTGGCCGCGGCGGGCTGGCGCTGGCCAGGAGAAGAAGAAACATTCAGGAGCCAGAGTTAAAAGTGAGGATGAACGGAAAGGGCATCCAAATCTTCACTCAAGCTGCAGTGTGATATCTTTAGATGTACCGGCGCCCAGGCTCTAGAGGCTGCTGGCACGGCTGATTAGCCGCCCAGGTGTTGATACCGTGATGCGTTTCCATGCTCTTGTACGTGTATGTGAAACCATAGACTTGAGGGCACATCAATCCGCTCGTCGTGTTACTTACTGTACGCGAAGCACGAGGATGCATGCTGTAGCCCAGGGGCAATGTCTACCACCTCAGTCGATCATCGTGCCTATTTACATACATAGTATGTGAACGGGAAGAAAGAAGACAGACGGGGATTCCATTCGTGTTAATGGTTGTGCCCCTGGCCGGGCCTAGCCGACCGTCAGCGAGCTGAACCCCGCTGGCGAAGGAGTCCCGCTCGGACTCCTTGATGCGTTTGACGATTCTGAATGAGCCCCACCAACAATGACAACGTGGGCTGAGCTTCCCGCTGGGGATTCCTTGTTGCACTTTGTTCCGGCGTCAACATGCTTCAAGAAGCTGTGTGAAAGTGTGAAGTAGTTGGGGTCTCGATCCCCGTGTCATTTTCTCCTGTTTAATCCTCATCAGCTCGATAACTTCGTTTCCATTGACCCATCCTTCGTCAGTCTTCCTGCTGAGCCGGGCCCTCGTTGTTCTCTGACACCATTCCAACCACCAAACACCACGGTATTATTGGGTGGGTGGCTCTGCACCGAGGTACGTCCAAGTGTCGACAAACGTCTAGTCTAGACTGCCCGGTCCCGCCAAGGCCGCTTTCGTGATTCACTTGGTGCTCGACGACTGCGCACCACCTGGTTGTCCATCTGATATTCTTGCTTTCCGGCTGGCTCTACCCGCAGTGTTGAAGGAGCCGGACCTTGGGTTTCAATGAAAGCCCCTGGACACTGACATCCACTCAACTTGATCATCCTGGGATCTGAGGTGCGCCGCTTGGCGGTCGAGGTTCGCGGAAGAGTGGAAAAGGAAGCCAGCAACGCAAGCCCAGTGGGTTTGCTCTGTTACACTGCATCCGTTCCAATTGATCCCTCATAAATCGATTGAATACCTCACCCTGCACCCTGACTTGTGTTGCCAACAGCTAATCATAGCAAGCAGCCTAGGTACTAGACAGGCCGGCATATTGAGGGTAGACCAAATTCGCGCCCAACCCCTCCGCCACCACCTCCCGCTACAACTTGAACCGCAACAACGCAACCAGCACCAACCGTCCAGACCCCCGCATTTCCACGCCCATCACATCCCCTTGGCGACGGCCACTTCCTTTACCACCTACACTCTTTCTACAAACAACAACAACAACAACAACAACAACAACAACAACAAAAACAACAAGGTGTTGAGCAACTGAGTACTTGGTCGTTCTTCGATCGCAACCACCCCTCGACTGCGCGGCTCGACTGGGATCTCGGACAACCCCACTCCAACTGACGAATCCCCTCATTCGGTAGCGCCCCGTTGACTCGCGATCAACGCCTCCGTTGTCACACAAGAACACAAGTATTTTCTAATCTTCGAGTCGGCGAAACAACCGAACCGCTTACTGTTTCTGGACAGTCTTTGTTTCCCGTAAGCAACGTTTCGGGACACGTCGAGATGAGCAGCGCACAAAGAGGCGGAGCTCGCAAGATCTCCTTCAACGTCAGCGAGCAGTACGACATCCAGGATGTCGTAGGTGAAGGCGCCTACGGTGTCGTCTGGTAAGTTGATCACCACAGATAGTCCTGGCCCATATGGAAGAACCACGAAAGCTGACAGGTGACCGGAACAGCTCTGCAGTACACAAGCCTTCGGGCCAAAAGGTCGCTATCAAAAAGATCACCCCCTTTGACCACTCCATGTTCTGTTTGCGGACGTTGCGCGAAATGAAGCTGCTTCGGTACTTCAACCACGAAAACATCATCTCTATTCTCGATATCCAAAAACCACGGAGCTACGAGACCTTCAACGAGGTGTATCTCATCCAGGTATGATCGCGTGCTGGCTCGGTCCTCCAGAATGTTATCATGTTCCTCACTAACATGGCTGGACATCCTAGGAACTAATGGAGACTGACATGCACCGCGTCATTCGTACCCAAGAGCTCTCGGACGACCATTGCCAATACTTCATTTACCAGACGCTGCGCGCCCTCAAGGCCATGCACTCTGCCAATGTTCTTCACCGCGACTTGAAACCCTCCAACCTTTTGTTGAACGCCAACTGCGATTTGAAAGTATGCGACTTCGGTTTGGCTCGCTCGGCCGCGTCGCAAGAGGACAACTCGGGCTTCATGACCGAATACGTTGCCACCCGTTGGTACCGCGCCCCCGAAATTATGTTGACGTTCAAGGAGTACACCAAAGCCATTGATGTCTGGTCTGTCGGCTGCATTTTGGCCGAGATGCTGAGCGGCAAGCCACTCTTCCCTGGCAAGGATTGTATGTGTCATGCCATCCCAAATTCCAGCATATGGCAGCTGTACGGGGTTGAGACTAACGCGCGTTACTTGTGACAGACCACCACCAACTGACCCTCATCCTGGACGTCCTCGGCACGCCAACCATGGAGGACTACTATGGCATCAAGTCGCGTCGGGCGCGCGAATACATCCGCTCGCTGCCCTTCAAGAAGAAGGTTCCCTTTCGCACGCTGTTCCCCAACACGTCGGAGCTGGCCCTGGACCTGCTAGAAAAGCTCCTTGCCTTCAACCCTGTTAAGCGCATCACGGTCGAAGAGGCGCTCAAGCACCCGTACCTGGAGCCCTACCACGACCCGGATGATGAGCCGACCGCGCCCCCCATCCCCGAGGAGTTCTTTGATTTCGATAAGCACAAGGATAACCTGAGCAAGGAGCAGTTGAAGCAGTTGATCTACCAGGAGATTATGAGGTGAAGTGTTTACCGATACAGGCAGTTGCAAGAGAATACAGTGAGGTGAGGTGATCTGGACGGCTTTGCAGGAGAGTATTGGAACAACGTCAGTTTACTCGGTCCGATTGGGACCGTAGGAGATATCAGGGAGAAGTGGAATATGCTTTTTCTAGCATTTGATGGCGAATGTTGAAGGCTAGGGGGTGTATGTGAACAATGTGGACTAGATGAGTGTGGGGGTTGTCGATTACTTTACGTTTCCTTTGCGGTCTGATACGCTCTTATGGCTTGCTTAAACCGGATCCTGTTTCCGTACCGTCATGAATTTGAAGCTAGATTCTCAACCTGCCTGAGCTTTGATGATGTCTCTTCCATGGTGTTGTTCTTTTGGCTGTGGCACCTATGGCTAGGCGTTTCGGTTTAAAGGAATGAAGGTAAGCAAGAGTTCCATTCCGCGAGTAGGTGAAGGGTATTATAATACAAATACTGGCTAAAAATGCAGACCCTATCACAAGGCCTATACCTGGTATGTATGCCCATCCTTTTCCTTTTGACTTGGTCAAGTCGAAACCCACCCCAACATAACGCCTTACGCCACAATATTTCCATATCCATACCCAGTTCAGTAATGGCCACAAAGCCGTGTTAGAAATGATAGCACATCAGTCTCAAAAGTCATCCCAGCCTCCTCTTCTCGCTAGCGAGCCAAGAGGCATCATAACCCCCCAGACCCAATTACCCAAACCTCAACCCCCAGAACAGAAAACTTCTCACCCTGATCGCTAAGCTGCTCATTCCCAAACGTCTGACTTGTAGAGCTCACCCCCTTCTCCAGCCCATCATCCAGCCACAACCCAAACCTCCCATCGCCAGCGCCCACACTCAAAAAATGGGACTCGCACAAAATGTAGTACTCGTTCACGCCACTGTAGGGAAACGCCTTGAAGCGGATGGTGGTTTGATCAACGGTACCGGTCAAGTCAGCAAATAGATCGTCTGCGCTGTCGTTGTGGGGTGGGGTGGCTGTCGTCGTGGCTTCCAAAACGGAACATGAGGCAAGATCGTCGCCGCTGTTGTGGTTCGTGGCCCTGTCCGTGCCCGTTCCGACTGACGAAATGGTGGATGTTCGGCCTCGCAGGTTCGTGGTGTCGGCGGAGGGAGGAGGCGGGAGGGAGGCCATGACGGAGGCGCGCCAGAGAAAACATTCACCTGTGCCGAAGTATTTCGGGGCTGGGTGGGGGAAGTCGGAGAGGTAGGCGCCGAAGATCTGTAACGTTGGGGAAGCGTGCGCGAGGTAAGCGACTGGTCTGTTTTTGGGACGTGTGTATCTTTGAGTGCCGAGTTTCGACAGTGATAGGAGGTGGGGCGGGGGAAAGGCCTGGACACGGAGTGAAGAAGAGAGAGGGAGGGAGGGAGAGGGGGATAGGCAACTTACACCACCCTCTGCATCTTTAACAACCAACACGAATCCCACTCGTCGTCCGGAATACTTTGCACACTTATCGTAAAGCGTTCCCAGACTTGCCCCATCCTGGTCCAGACTGTAGACCAAATTCCACTCATCCACGATGCTGAGTCTCGTAGGCACCATGATCCGTATCTCTTCCGCGATCGCCTGTGTTAATATCCTGGCCGACGCGGGTGTGTCTGGTGCAAACCCCTTGAGCTGCACGGGTTCCAGTGGAGGCGGCTGCATTGGTGACGCCGTTCGCTGGATAGTTTCATGGAATCGAGGGGGAACGTAAACTCCGTCGACGCCGTTGTTGTTGCCGTTACTGTTGTTATAGTTGTGGTCGTCGAAGTGTGAGTGTGAACTGTCTGCTGGGTATGACTGTGAGTGGGTGAGGGACGGCGTTTCGGCGGAGAATCGCCGAAGCAGACCTCCCCAAATACTGGAGACGAGCCCTGGTAGTTGAGAGCTGCTGGCCCCCGACCCTGTCGGTGTTTGGGCGCCGGAGCCCGGGGCGGACGAGGAGTACTCCGATTCGGGCCGGAAGGTTTGGATGGGATGGGGGTGTCTGCGGCGAGAATCGTGGTAGCTCATGGCTTCAGGTTTCCAATGACCCGACACCCGAATTTCGAAGGCTTATATCGAGGGTGGTGTACGAATAACCTAGAGATGACTGAGAAAGCGCGTAGGAAGCTTTGGCAGATTACGGATTATCGATTGCCGGTAGGTAAAGTAGGTGCGGTAGAGAAGATGTTTGTACATGAGTTTGCAGATAGGTTCAGTTGATGGACGGCAGGGATGAACTGGAGAATGCATGCTAGCGAGTAAGTTGACAGTCTCGGCGGGCTGCGGGTGAAATTCGTTAGAATTGGGTGGTCCATCCGTCGACTTTGCGTACAGTCCGGGTGCCGTAGCGTGCGTGCCCTGACATGGAAGCCGAGCTCTTACTATTTCAGACCCCCCTCCCCCCGCACGACCGATGGCTTATGTTTATGTTGTGAATGACGACGCATGCCCCTGGGAGCTTCCGTAAACGAGAAGGGTTGACGTTGCTTTCCGTGCACATAGCGTAGCCCAGGATCCGGGGGGCTAGTAGTGGTATGCTTTAGCAATGCCGATACCCCGTATGAGCCCGTACAATATATGCCGTTATTGCGGTACGTACTATTCCACCAAAATTGAGTATAGCGCTCTATGTAGTGTTTAAGGGGAGACGTGTGCGGAGTCATGCTTGCTGTACGTCCAGGTAGGTATCCTATGTACCTCTTACGTTTAAATTTCTGTTCGTGCATGCAGCCTCTTGGTAACCCGGGCGTTGTGTAGCCCGCGGGGAGGTAAGTCCATGGTTCCCTTTTAGGTGGCTTTAGTCACAAGCACCAAGAATCTACTCTTATACCTAGCTAGGTACCAAGTTTGACAAGGGCGTGATATGCTGGGCGAGGTTTTCCAACTATGATGGCTTTTGAACATAACGGCTGGATGGTCCAGGTTTATTTCTTTGCTTCGTTCCAAAACCTACTGATACCCTGCCAAACCCCTTCCGGGCTGGGTTGCTCCGCGCAGACATCAGGCTCATAGCCAAAGTTCTTGACAAGATGAAGGCGAGTTGTCGGTCCGATGGTAGCAATGTACGTTTTCCTATCCTCCTGGTGAAAGTCGTCTCCCACCCTGCCGCTACTCTCGTTCAGCCATCCCAGGGCACTAAGCATGCCGTCGCAGCCACTTGGGGAGAACACCACGACCCATCTCGCCGGCCGGTCTTGGGTCTCTTGGAGAAGCTTTGTGAAATCTTGTTGGAAGGATTTCATAACACCGGTACCATAGACGACAACCTCTTTGATGCGAATGAACTTGTCTGATGGTAAAGCAGGGTCCATCAACTTCTTGGGAATTATATCCCGCCTTTGCTCGCCAACCAGAAACAACAGCGGCGGCTTGATGGACCGGTCCTTATACCATTCGCCATAGTGTTCGATAATGTAGGGTGCCAATGTTTCACCGTTGCCAGTATGCTCACCAAAGACTTGGAGCGGCGGTTGTTGGGGAACTGCCTTCAACGCGCGGGTTGTCGCAGGGCCGACGCTGTAAACAGGGATATCTTGGAGATGGGGCCACCTGTCATCGCCTACACAGCTGTTATGAGGTTTGGCCTTTCGAAATGGATGCAGTACGTCTTACCTGTTACTTCTTGGACGAGGTGGGTGAAGGCTTCAACGGCACGTTGGGAGGTGAAGACAAGACCTCCGTAAGCACAGTCGAAGCCAGTTCCTATAGCTTTCGTCTTGAGAAGATTGCGCACCGTAGCTAAGCCCTCATCCTTGAATCGATGTTCCAGAACGGGAACAAAGAAAGGCTCGAAATTAAAGCCATCCGTCTCGGAAGAGAATTGCTCCTGATACGAGTCCCCAGGAGTGGATTTTGTCTTCAACAGAAAGACGGGGGTCTTTTGCGACATGTTGACTCTGCCTTGTTGCTTCCCGCAATATGACACACAGAGTCAAGGGCAGGAGAGAACCTTTGCTCTGGTCTACCGATTTCATATCTTTACGTATGTGTAGTCACGGAGTGGGGCCCGCGACCGGCAAGAGCCGCCCCACTATTGCCGGCCAGGTGCGCCGGCATGGTGGCATAGCTTTATCGATAAGCGGAGAGCAAGGATCACGCCGTTATACGGTTCAAGTCGCTATTCCGATTTCTAATCCTCGAGGCGGGTTCGATACAGTCAAAAACACATATCTGCGTGCCTCGAAGAGAGCGTTCACTCGTGCAACCGTCGAGCCTCTATACCACCGCTCATCCGCCACCTGTGGATACGTTTTACAATGCCAACGAACGTCACAGACAACGACCCTGCGCAAAGCGGCGCAACAGCGACGGCTCCGGTCGATGGTAGCGCAACAGAGCCACCCAAGAAATTCCCCAAGGGTGTTGTGCTGGGCAAGGATGGAAAGCCGTAGGTTTTATCCAGAGTACGGACTTCAAGGTTCAACATCATGTCACTGATGCGACTTCTTAGTTGTCGTTCTTGCACCTCCTTCGGTGCCTGGGCGTCCCAGGCCAAGGCTACCCTAAAGACGAGTCACGACATGTCCTCAACTGCGCCTTCTACGATTGCGTCGGCAGCTACATCATCAACCAGGAGAACAGACTGCCCAGCTGATGTTGAAACTCTCGGGCGAAGCTCCTGGACTCTTCTCCACTCGATCGCCGCGACCTACCCTCCCGCCCCGACTCCAACCGAACAAAATGATCTAAAGTCCTTCATGAGCTTGTTCGCAAAGCTGTACCCTTGCTGGGTATGCGCCGAAGATTTCCAACAATACATAAAGAAAGAAGAACCGAAAACAGGCAGCAGGGACGAGTTTGGAAATTGGCTGTGTGAGGCGCACAATGAAGTCAACAGGAAGTTGGGCAAGCCAACGTTTGACTGCTCCAAGTGGCAGGAGAGGTGGAGGACTGGGTGGAAGGATGGAAGCTGCGATTGATCCGCGACATCTCTATTATTATAGCGACCTGAGAAATCTCAGCCCTCCCCGGTGACAGAAGGTTGTATACAAACGTCTGGTTGTTAGATGGTGGTGGCGATGGTGTTTTTTTGCATACGCAGCATGGCGAGGCGCATTGGCGTTGTATGCAGTGTCTTTTCTGCCTACTACCTAAGGTAGGTTTCTGATCTCCTGTCTATCCCATTCTCTGGCATCGGTAGTCGCAATGGCATGGTTCTCTACTCCTGCTCAGGTTACCGGTTACCACATGACTGAAAAGGGCGACAAAAGAACTGAAGGGAGCAAGGTGCTTCCAGTGCAGTGGTGCGACACTCAGGTAGCGGGCTGCAGGTACCTACTACTAGACTACCGTACTTACCTCTACCTACTTGCTATGCTACTCGTACCTGCTACTCCACCAAGCGGCATGTACCTATGTACCTCTATTCCCCGTATGTAGTGTACTTCACCCCACCACCAACTTGAACTCGAATCCATGACATCACAGGAAGCAGCTACTATGTACGGTAGTTATCGCCGCCACTAACTCGTGGAAAGGACGAACAATCCCATGCCCGGTATCCGGGCCCTTCCGGCCCCTCGAATCGCCCGACAATGCGTCTTGTCATACTTACATAGGTACATATTGGTAGATGCTTCCCCTCATTCAACAAAACAGCTCCAGCCAGCTCTTCACCTTGGACTCTCTTACTTATTCACATCACTTCTCGCTGTCCTTGCTTATATCCTGCTGCTCCGATACCTACACCTACACACGCCATCCTCTTAACACAATACTCGTAATATACCCCATCAACACATCGCAAACAAGCCAGACCGGGTCTGACAACCTACCGCAACACACGAGATTACACGAGAACTTCCACATAACCCACCCAAAAACATGTCAGACATCCGGACACAGAGTCTGCAGAAGCCCGTGACAGTGGCCGAGTATCTCTTTAGAAGATTGCATCAAATCGGCATCCGCTCAGTCCACGGCCTGCCAGGAGACTTCAACCTGGTTGCTCTCGACTACGTTCCTAAAGCCGGGTTGAAATGGGTTGGTAGCGTGAACGAGCTCAACGCTGGTATGTCTACTTCTCTATCCCCACGAGCATGATCGCTGATATCAAACAACGTTAGCCTATGCCGCCGACGGCTACGCCCGTGCCAAGGGTATCTCTGCCCTTGTAACCACCTTCGGTGTTGGCGAACTATCCGCCATCAACGGTGTTGCCGGTGCTTACTCTGAGCATGTCCCTATCGTCCATATCGTCGGCTGCCCTTCGACCATCTCCCAGCGCAATGGCATGCTTCTACACCATACCCTCGGTAACGGTGACTTCCACGTTTTTGCCAATATGAGCGAAAATATCTCTTGCGACGTTGCCAAGCTAGTTAAACCTAGTGAGATCGCCTACCAGATTGACCATGCGATCCGGGAGTGCTGGATCCGCAGCCGGCCCGTGTACATTTGGTTACCTACCGACATGGTTGAGAAGAAGATCGAGGGCGCTAGATTGGACACAGAGATTGATCTCTCCGAGCCGGAGAATGATCCCGACAGAGAGGACTATGTCGTCGATGTGGTCCTCAGATACCTCCATGGAGCCAAAAATCCGGTGGTCCTGGTCGACGCATGCGCAATTCGCCATAGGGTTACTGAAGAAGTCAAACGGTTCATTGAAAAGACCAAGCTTCCCGTGTTTGTTACACCCATGGGCAAGGGTGCCTTCGACGAAACGTCCGAGCACTACGGTGGTGTCTATGCTGGCACCGGCTCTCTTCCCGAAGTTGCTAAGCGCGTTGAGGGTTCTGATTTGGTTTTGTCTATTGGCGCGATCAAAAGTGACTTCAACACTGCTGGCTTCTCGTATCACACCTCACAACTGAATACCATCGATTTGCATAGCGACCATTGCACTGTGCGCTACTCCGAGTATCCCGGTGTTGCAATGAGGGGTGTGCTCCGGAAGGTCACTGAGCGCATCGACATGTCCAAGCTCTCGATAACCCCTTCTCCCCCGGTCGAGAATGCTGTAGCTGAGAACAGGGATGACTCGCAGGCCATCACCCAGGCGTGGTTCTGGCCAAGAGTAGGCGAGTACTTCCAGGAAGGAGATGTCGTTGTTACCGAAACGGGCACAGCCAACTTCGGCATCTGGGAAAGCAGATTCCCCAAGGACGTCATGGGGGTGACGCAGGTACTATGGGGAAGTATCGGCTGGTCGGTAGGCGCTGCCCAGGGCGCGGCACTGGCAGTGAAGGATCTTGAACAAGATAGGCGAACAATCTTGTTCGTGGGTGATGGCAGTTTTCAACTGACTTGCCAGGAAGTCAGCACGATGCTGAAACATAACTTGAGGGTCACCATGTAAGTGCTCCCGTTTTTTATCCCTCGTATTTTGTTTAGGGTTAGCTTGACGAGCTTCGACTAACTGGATCGCCTCAAAGCTTCCTCATCTACAACGAAGGCTACACTATCGAACGTTACATCCATGGTATGGACGCGGATTACAACGATATCACCCGCTGGAACTATACCGATATCCCCGCGGTCTTTGGCGCCAAGGAAGGCCAGTCTCAGAAGTTCGTCATCAAGACAAAGGATGAGTTGGAGAGGCTCCTCAAAGACAAAGATTTCAACGAGTATAAAGGCCTGCAGTTTGTAGAGTTGTGGATGCCAAAGGATGATGCGCCGCGGGCGTTGAAGCTCACGGCTGAAATTTCGGCGAGGACCAACTCTAGGATTGAGGATGAGCAGTGAGAGGCAATAGCATGAACTGCACACATGTCCTGCTGTGGAGAGGGGTTTATGAACTTATAACGAAGTGGAATACGGTAGCGGGTTTGGGTTACCATGATGAGGTTATGCTATCATGATTATAGAGAGAAACTTTCATCCATGGATTGAAGTTAGAGAAACGAGAAAATACGTTAGGGGTACACCTGAATAAAACGTGCTCTGTCCGTATACATATAAGATGACTTAAGTAATTCCATCCAGTTGGTAATTATAGTTTAATGATACTGGCTGGGTGTTAGATAAAAGGCCGAGAAATGCAAGTTAAGTGTCAAATGGCAATGCCAAGATCGGAAAATGTTGAGGAGAGAATGGAAGAAACAAAAAAAGGATCAACTGATGGAGAATTAAACAGAATTGAAGAAAAGAAACCAAGAGAGATAGATGATCAATATCGCTAAACAAACCTAGAAAAAGGAATCTCATCTGAGACTTTGGTTGGGGGCCCCTGGGGATGTACAAAAAATTAGGTCTCTCCCGCCGGGAATTGAACCCGGGTCTCGAGCGAATCGAACCGATGTTCAAGCTTGACAAGCTCACATACTGACCACTATACTACGGAAGATGTACAACTGTTGATCAGCTGTCGTAGCAGTTTGACGAAGATCGTATCCGAGGTCTGTATCTATATAATCAGATATTTAACTTCACCTTGCACGCAAACGCCCTTGTTACTCGCGATTCTGTATTTTGCTTGTTTACCTGAATGCATCACTATAAACGAAGTTACGAAGTTGATACTATTCTTGCATTATGCTTAAAGAAGACAACAAAAGGAAAAAGACGTGTGTTACGTGGAGCTTCCAAATAGCTTCGTGTGAGTGGCAGAGCGCCAAAACAGCCAAGGGACAAGAGTGAACGTTATTCTAGAACCTTGAGATGGCGACGGTGGATGTTAAACAACGCTGCTTGGGAATTTCCCATCAGGATTGTATGTATACATTTGCTTATATCTCATGTGTCTTGACATCCCATCGTTTCGTACACTACATCGCTGTTCCCCAGTGTCATTTATTCTGGGGATATGCACCAAATGGAGTCGCATCGCTGCGTTTCCCAGACCCAGACTGACCTTAAACGCCTGAGAAATGTGCAAGACCAAGATGAACTGTGAAGAGGCACAATGATCAAAGAGAGCATATATATATATATAATACCTACGTTCAGGACACCAAGACCACTTGTAATTCACTACGATGCTAACTAACCAAATCTTTTAGATTGCCCGTCCCAAAATGTTTTGCCCTCCATCCCTTCCAACACTCACACTTGCACCCCTCACCCTCCCATAACCTCTAGTATCCCCAGACCCGGCAGACTTATAACCTACATCCGGTCCCGGGTCACTCCACTCATCCAAACTCACGACACCGCTCGAATACGAGTACCTCATTGAGCCGCCAAAGCTCTCCTGGCGGGTATGAGCACTGGGTGGATGTCTAGGGCCTGTCACTGCTGATGGCGTCTCTTGGCTTGCCATGACTTGCGGAACACCGCCCAGAAGCTCAGGGCGCTCCAAGTCAAAAGGGTCTGACCGGAATTTATTGCGATGGGTGGTGAACGAGTCGATGCTTTCGCGGTAGGTGCGGGTGCTGGGTTGTCGACTTGGGTTTCCATTTGCCGTCGTGCTGGCAGAAATACTGATTGGATGACTGCGTGATTGTCGGCGGCGGCGGTCCTCGATGCCGTAGTTGGTCGCTGTCGGCGGTTTGGAGATTGTGGTGGCGTCGTTGTGAAGGTTTCGAACAGGATAAGGAGGGTCGCTGGCAGGGTTGTCGGAACGGCCAAGACCGGCGGCTAGGGGCGCTGGTATGGCTGATATATGGCTGAGCATGTTGTTGTCTCTGAAGGGGTTGTCGCCCTCGTCGAGGTGCAGTGGCCGTGCTGTTGGCACTTTGTCTCTGCTTCCACTACCACTGTCCTGGGGCGCGACGCTCAGATGTTGCTGCCCTTGGCCTTGGGCTTCTCGGCCGAGATCACCATCGTCCATGGCTATCAACGTTAGAAAGTCGGGTTGGTACTTGAGTCTGGCCTTCCGTTCACTTGTGTTTTCCGCGTCAAAATGTCTGTCTCGCACAACCTCATCGTTGCGCATGTTGCGTAGCCATTTGCTGATACGCATGTGGGATGCCATTCGAGACCACCAATTCGACATGCTGCCTTTGACCGACCCCGTTCCTTTAGCCTTGTCGGTGAAAGCTAGCGATGGGTTTCGACTGTGTGTGCTGAGTTCCTCAAATCGAGGGCCCCGTTTCAAAGGCGATAGCAGGATGCTAGGTTCGGAAAAGGCTTGACTGATGCGCTCTCGGATCCTTTCGACCTTGTAACCTAGGGCGGCCTTTGCCTTCACGAACCCCGGTGTTGGGCCAATGCTGCGTCGACTGATGATATAAGGCGTCTTCTCATTTGGGTCTGTGCCAGGACCAGGACCCAGAGGTGTCAAAAGGGTGCTCCTTCTCTTCTGCAATCTCCGTCGTCGCCACAACCACAAGAAGAGTCCGATGAGACTGAGGACCACAAGACCACTGAGCACACCTCCGGCCACCTTCGCGGCTTCGCTGTTATGAGCGCTTGGAACTGAGCTTATAGTGGGGAATAAAGTTGGGTTTTCCGTGGCCTGTACTGCTTTGCTGGTTGAGGATGGCTGGAGGTTTGCGCCTGTGCTAGCAAAAGGCGTTACTACCGCATCATCCGGAAATATTTCTGACGCTGTTTCTGTCACGATGCTTGTTCCCGCTGAAGTCTCAGTCTCATTGCTCACAGAATTTTGCTCGGCTTCCGGTGATGATGTTGGGAGCAAAGACGAAGAGGTGCTCGTGACAGTTGGGGTAGGTATTGTGGTCAATATGCTCGTCGTACTTGTTGAACTGGGGAATATACTGTCTTCGAGCGGCGGAGGCGGGCTCGCACTGGTGTTGACTGGCACCGTATTCTCATCCCTTGTTGTCGCTTCTGTCGTTGTTGTCGTCGTCGACCTCGTTGTCGTTGCCGGCAACCGAGAATCGCGACCTGTGGCTGTTCGGACATTGCTGAATTGGACAGCTTTGAGTATTGCTGTACATCGCTTGCCTCCGGTGGTTGTGAAAATGAACGACCTTACTGATGAAGGAAGATTGGGTGATGACATGCTGGAACTCGATCACTGTACCTCCGTGCCGGCGAATCCAGTCGCAAAGCATACGAGGATAATTAATATTGGTATGATGGATAAAAAGACACGCCAGGTGAGCGAAGAGAATAGTTGGGCCTCGCGGGCCTGTCTATGTCGGTATAATCATGAACCCTTTGCGAGTGGTGAGGAAGATGGTCCCTAAACAAGCAAAGCTTGGGGTGTCGTAGAGCAGATCATCACTTGATGGCTCGAGGACGCCAGAAATAGGATCCGCCCCAGCAGCCCATTTCCCTCGGCAGCGCATTGGAACCGAGCCAGCCTCCTCATGGCTCCTCTGATGATGGCATCGGGGGCATGGTGAGGTAGGAAGAGCATAGGCGTGTGTTTGAGAACAGAACCCATGTACTTTGATTGGTAGATGGGAAGTGTAATAACGACGTGATGTCCGAAATGGAACCAAAATACGACTCACGAACACCGACAACACGGTCGAGACGAACCACGGCTGTCGTCAACGCGGCTCTAACATCAAGGGGTTAGCGCATGTTGGTGTCGCTTAGACGGGCAAATCCCTGTCTTGCGACACTCCTGAAGCACACTCCTTGGTGTTGAGAGTAGCATCGTGAATGTTTCAAGGAAATATGTTTGGACCCGGAAAGCCACCCGTCAGCTGCTACCATGGCACCTCGATTGTTGTTCGCTACAGAAAAATAGCGGAGGCGACTTGAGGAGGTAGCAGATCTGAGAGAGCTCAAGCATGCACAAACCGTTCAGTTCAGACAATCGATTGCGAGGCCAATTGCAACAGTCTTCTTGACCGGGTCTGAAGCGGGGAGTTTGAAGCACCGACTTCAAAGCCTCGGCGCCAGTTGTATTTTGTTCTCTTGTGTTTTGCTTAATGATGATGCCGAAGGAGAGATCCACGGTCAACGGTGGGCGGACAAAAGGGACGGGGCAGATGCACGGCGCCATGACGCTTTTGGTTGCCTGCATTGCTTGTAACACAGTGGTGGGTAAAATTGCGCTGTTCATGTACCCGCCAGGTCTGCTCAAGAGGACTAGCAAATTCCATCGAGGGGTGGGACCACCAACCAAGAGCTACCCGTACTACGCCCCCACTTTTTTGGACCTCGCCAGACTTGCACCCCCTAAAGTGGGTGCTCACGGGTAATACGGCCACACCAGTAAAACGGCCACATATGTGTAAAATCGAGGTTATATTCAAATATTCAACCACCACGCTTGAGAAACTGTACTTTATTATAACCCGATTTGTATACTTCAAGCAGCTGGAGTTTCCTATCAATTCGCTACTTTCTAGCTAGCTTTGCCAAATTCTTACTATACTTTTTTGCCCTATTTTAAGCTTATTAGTTCGCTTTGTCGGCTTTCTTGTAGGCAGTTCTAATATTATTATTAGCTCATTTAAATACCATAGCCCGGCCGTCAAATACTTTCAAAATCCCTCCAGCTTATATAAATCGATTTTTATATACTCTATAGCGTTTATTTATTACTTCAGTATACTGGGTTTTACCCAAATTATACTTAATTTATACTAATTTGGCTATAATTACTTCTCCTCCCTTTACGAAGCTCAATACTATCCTTTTAAAGGATATGGATAATTTATTCTTATTTTTAATAACGTTGTATAGTTAAGTAACTACTTTATTCATTTAACGAAGGTTATTAAGTATTTTAAATAATATTAAGAGTATTACTAATTCGAGTAATAGGGTAGGTATACAGCGGGCAACGCAGTTTTATAAAGGACCTAGTACTAATTAGGGTTGAAATAGCTATATACCAATCTTTTTAAATATTAACTGTATTATTGTAAATTTAAATACCTTCTTTCTTATATTCTTAATAATAAATAGAAACTCTAGCTTTATAATATCTACACATTCATTACGTATAAGTATATTAAACGCTTAAGCGTAGTAGTACTTAAATAATTAAAAGACTACTATATTAAGCAGCTATAGTAGATAGGTAAGGTGGGGGGCAAACTGAAGACTATAATATTATTATTGTTACAATACTATAGAAACTCCCTATTACAACTATAATATTAGAAACTAGTATAGTAAGCGGGAGAGTAAGGCGCTAAATTACTTTACTGAATATAGTATAACCCGTAGCTATTAAATTAATAACTTCTTCTTTACCTTCTACCGCTTTCTTAAATGCTCATTCCAATATTTTAACTATTTAAATAACAATTAATAATTTAAATACCTGGTAAATACAGTAGTAATCTGTATTTGAGGGTCTAACTCTTTAATCCAATACTAATTAACTATATAAAATTAATCGGTAAAGATTATAAAGCCTAGGCAGTACTCCCCAGCTACGGAGATAGCTTCGATACATATTACTAATTTACGGTTTTCTAGGATAGCGAAGTAGTAGGTTCGCTTCCTCTTTATAACTACGAACTAGTCTTTACCTATACTAATACAAAATCCAGTCTCATTTATATTCTATATATTTAATGCTATAAAACCTTCTAATAAAATAATTTAATAGAGTTTCTTAAAGTATACCGCTACCTATTATACTATTTATTAATAATTACCTATATAAATAATATTAATATTACGGACTTACCTTATTTATATCCTTATTATCTTTCCGGGTGCTATCTATTTTCTTTTACTAGACTTTAGAATATTCGTAGCGCTTAATAAACTGTATTGCCTAATTAATACTAACGTAAGGTATTTCTTTATCATCGGAATCTACCGTTTTAAAGACCTTACTTCGAAGTAGTAAATCGGTGGCATCCTTAATATACAACAGTCGCACGGCGAAATTAATTCTATTAAAACGGTCGATATAATTGTATAGAACTTTCTTATTAACTAGGGTAAACTTCTATTTATAGGGAACAAGCGCGCCCTTCTTAGGTAGGATCCCCTTAATATAGTTATAGAGTCGCTTATAGGGCACCTCGAATATCTTGTATAGATAGGTAACAAAAACGTTTAGATTTTCCCGGTAAAAATCGAGCGCTCATTACAGACGTGCCTCTATTGTAATTTGATAATTATTTTGATGCGATACGATGTAGTAGTAGTTGTACAAAGAGAGGGGATTATAGAAAGTTTAAAATTGTTATAATGTGTTGAGGTTTAAGATGTGCGTGGCCGTTTTACTAGTGTGGCCGTATTACCCGTGAGCACCCACTTTAGGGGGTGCGAGTCTGGCGAGGTCCAAAAAAGTGGGGGCGTAGTACGGGTAGCTGTACACACTTCAAGTTGGAGGTACCTTCCACTTCCACTTTATGTAGGTACCTAGAGGTAAGTATGTTCTGCAAGACCGGGCGTCCGGTAGCCGAGCCGGAAGCGCAGGTGGACGGCATCTCGGGGCGAACACACTCTGGAGGAATCGGGTACTGCCCTGTGGTAAGTAGAGGTAGGTTCCTCTATATACACTAGTAGTAGGTGCCTTAGGTCGGGGTGTCCCGGGCAATGGGCGGGCGGGCACGGGGTTCCAAGTACCTACCTTAGGTAGGTAGTGTACCGTCTACCGGGAACAGACTCCTTGTGGGCTGCCGACGCCCGCTGTCGTATTCACACTAGTTCGCAGCGTCCATCAGCCCAGTCCCAGCACTGTAAACCAGGTAGGTGAGTACTACCTACACTACACGGGCAAGCGGGCGGGGTTGCAGGTCCGTTGCAGGCGGAACATGGAAGAGCTCCCGAACGGTTGACGCGGCGCGTGATCCCTGTGCCCGGCCACCGCCAAAACAGGCAGGCGCTGTGACCCTTGAACCCCTGACTTGCAAAGGCATGCGGGGTCGTCTCTGATGGGAACGGCGTGGAAACCCTCACCGTCACCTTCTCTTCGACGGAATGGCAACGAAAGAAGCGTTCTCTCAACCTTTGGCCATGATCACCCAAGGCAACGTAACGGTAACGGCCCGCTGCGCTAGCGGAACGGAGACTGGGTGATTGTGGGCGACTGGGCGGCCCAGACGAGCTTCCCAAATCATTCGACCACGAATTCCGTCCGAACCGGCTTGTCCCCGTGGCGGCCGCACAACCCCAGGCCATCGGGCCAGACACGCCAGAGCTCCTCGAACACATCGATATCACCCAGGGTTGGCACGTTGGCTCCAGGGGCACCAGGGTCGGGCCCAGGGGCGACCCTCTCTTCCGTGATCTTCTTCCATCTCAAGGCTGTCTCTACAACCAACAACAGCATCCCCTCCTTTCTCCACAAACATCTCCTGTTACCTGTTTCCCGCCGCCGCTCTTGTGCAACAGAGAGCACGACATCCGCCTGAGTCGGCGGTCTACTGAAAGTCCCGGCTCCGCGTCACGGTGCCCGCCCATCCTACCTTGTCGGTTGCCGGCGCAACGTCTTCCGCTCATCATCGACGCCGAACCCCTCGGTAGTACGGTACCGTTGCCGTGTCTTCCCACTGCAGTAGCCATCATGTTTGGGAACTTTGCCCACTTGAGTGTGTTCTTCAGTCCCCCTTTTTTGCTGTACATAGACCGTCTGGCCGAGCTGTGCTAACCATTCCGTTTAGTTCCCTTGGCCACAGCGCCTCAAGGGCCGCCCAAGGACGTCCCTCCACCTACGCCCGTCAACTTTCCGCGCTTCTATCCCCAAGTTCAAGATGACCAACAAACAGCACCGGGAGCCGCAGACGAAACACCAAAGTCGGTTGTCACCTTGTTGCAGGGCATAGTCCGCCCAGCCCAGCTAGCCGTTGCCCATTTTGAGGCTCTCGGAGTCCATGTAGTGCCAAACTCTACGGCGGCGGACCTCATTCCTGATCCGTCTTATATCCCGAATTTCGCTGCTTGGGATGAGCTCTCATCCGATGCAGCTCACGAGGTAAACGAGAGCACCAGGGTCCCACTGATTTCGGGAAACCGCTCTCCCGGCTGCAATACTTACCTGGAGCGTAAGCGTGAGCTGTTGTTTCCTAATGAGACCGGCTACCGGACTGTTCGCCGCATCCAACCTCCAAAGGGCCAGAGCCATGCCCGGCTGGGAAACTGCTACGAGTTCTTCCGTCAGCTCGACACACTATCCAACTATTGGGATGACACCTCGGTAACAGAACAGTCAGCTCCGGAAGGCGAAGAAGAAGACAAGGACGCTCTGGCCTCCAAGCCTCGACGGACCGGCGCCGGCAATCAGATGCCCCCTGACTTCCGCCAGCAGATGGTGCAAACCTTCTTGAAGCTTGTCGCGTACGACTTTGGCTGTAACACTGCGCCGGCTCGTGCTGAACCGAGGCTGCACATCACGTCTCGCAATTGTGGTTCTGCCCGTAGCTCCTACTTCTCTTCCGGTTGCACTTTCATGTACAAGACCCCGACCACTAGGGAAGAAGCCCGCGCCGGTATTGTTGAAGGACCTGTGGCGGCCGTAAGTGCTAGGCATTCCACTGGCTTCCTACCCCCACCCGAGGACCCGAACGAGTCTTCCACCGATCCGGACGCCGTCTTTGATTTGGGCCGCGAGTTGGTTGCCGCGCTAGTAACGGCCCAGCATCGAGCCCGCGAGGGTCGCACCGAGAAGCGCATCGGCGAAGGTGCCTGGTGGTGCACCAAGCCTCGATGGGGCGGTGGCCCCGGTGGCCCCATTGGTCGTGAGATTGAACAGCAAACCAGTGGCGACGACACACTCGTTGGAGACAAGGACGCGCCCCCTCCGGCTGCTGCTCCTGCCGAGAAGCCCACAAAGGTGACCATCTCTTCCCGACTTGCCTCCCGCGCTTCCCCGTTTGGCCCCTTGCCCAGCACACGTCTCCCAGAAAGAGAGAAGGAGTCTAGCACGGGACCGGCCAAGGGCGTCAAGCGCCTGAAGAAGTCGGGTAATATGGCCATGTACGACAACTACCGCATGGTTCGCCCTCCGGCCCTGACTTGGGACAAGAAGGCCAAGTACGCCGCCATTGGCAGAGCTGCAGGCGCAGAGTACGATGACATCTTTGTGGTCAGTGCCTTGTATCACCACATCAGCATTGTAAGAGTGCGGGTGCCCGATCAGCTAATGGCGGTTTTGGAGGGCCGCGCCGAGCACGAGTTTGAGAACGGGAAGCGCAGCTGGGGAAGGCTGGAAGTGAGGAGGAGCAAGTGGTTTGACCTCTTCAAGCCTGAGGACAGAGTGGAGGCCATGAAGCTCGTCTGGTGCATGATGAATTGGTTGATGAGGGCCGTGCCTAAGGATGAGGATGGAAAGGACGAGACTGATCAGGACCAAGAGGAAAAGAAGGACACGAAGAGTGAAAATGCGGGAAATCCTGCTGCAGCGACACCAGCAGGCAGCCAGAATGCTATTGAGCAAGTTAAAGACGAGGCCAAGCAGGAAGCGAAGGACGAGGTCAAAGAGGAGAATGCTGATGTGAAGATGGAAAATGCATAGACTGAGAAAATTGGCGTGCGTACGTACGTACCGACTACTGTATTTCCCTTTCTTCGTTGTGTCTTCTTCCCATTCGGCTTCTTGGATTCGGCCTGCTTTGTTATCAACGAGGGAATCCAACATTTATTGTACAGTATATCGAAATTGCTAATGAGTTTTCCCAAGAGCATTCTTTGTGCTGAGCGCGATCAGTCAAGTGCAAAAGCTTGGCAAGTACAGGTCCTTCACTGAGCTTGAGCTATTATTGCCTGGTGCGCTATAAGCTAACTTGACACTTGCCGCCAATGTCATGGGTCGAATCTGATTAAAAGGTAATGCGAGACATCTTGTCGTTCATTCCCCATGCGAGGTTTGCATTTTGAGCGACATGCTGGTCACGCACTGTAGAAATGATATAGGTTTCAAAATTTTTACCAATAGCCAACATCTTCTAAATCCCCTTGTGGTGTAGTTGGCTATCACGTTCGGCTGTAATTGTATAGATTGTATACCGAAAGGTCACCGGCTCGATTCCGGTCGAGGGGACATGTTCATTTTTTTATGTCTTTTTCATCCGTCACCTTCTCCCCGCACCAAGTTTTTGTGCTGATCTGAAGCGAGTCTTTTCCTTTTGATCTTGTGATCCCAGCAGCTTGGTGGACTCCGTTGCAGAAGACTGTGTAATCTTGGGCTTGGCAATCCTATGGGCAAGGGTCATACATAGATAGTACTGCGGGAGTGCGGCTATTGAGGATCGTTTTTTAGGGCTCCCTGCTGAATGTTGAAGGAGGTCTGGCAGTTGGACATCAAGACTTGTAGACTGACTTGCCTGGCATTTTGGAGCTATAGTGAAGAGGAGGATAACCTACTTGATGAAAATCGATTTTGGGTTGGAAAATCTAACCCAGGGGTTTTTCTGAGCATAGCAACCAGATCGACGTAAAGAAAAATTTCAAGACCACTATTAACATATTGGTTATGTCGAGGATTTATATACAGTTACCACTTGTTAGAATGAAACACTAAAAACTAATATCCAACAACCTTAACCTGTACCCTATCTTGAGCTTGGTCTAGTATCAGATTACATATGATCAAAGCATTAAGTAGCACATATTTGTTGTAGTAAAGACATATTGATATGTTGCACTCTGATATCTATCCAGTAGTATGTAATTATTGCTAGCATAGCCTCTGTTCACATTAGTGTGTGTTTTCTAGTATTGACTAAACCCATGAAGAGCTGGAAGTCTGGAACTACATACACAATATGGGGCGTGTGAGTGGAGACGGGAACGAGATTGTGGGCTAATTTAAACGCAAGCATTTTGCATGTACCTAGGTATCTTTTAGAAGTCGGATGTTACCGAATCCTCGGTAGCAAGCGACTTGTAAATTGTTTTGCAATACTTAACCGTGCAGGTTACGCAGATCACATACCCAGAGCCTTTGAGCCTCACCGACCGACGACGATGATGAGCATGGAAATTGGCTTGAAAGGGCATAGCCCACCGGCCACCCCATTGGGGTACAGTGTCAGTCTGTCCCAGACAGAAGGCATGGGAATGCAGGGCGCTGCTTTTGCTTTTGCGGCCGAGGGTTCGATTTAAAACTCCAGGGATCTGCTATGGTTACAACCTCATTCTACGTATGTAGTGATGGCAGCACAGCATGACCAAAGACTAAAGACTGCCACAAAAAGGCTGAGATGTTGTTCAAGCGGGCGTCTGATCTAGCAGATGCAGCACGTCGTTTGTGGCCATGCTCTCTCGGCCTGTCCCTTGTTGGCCCACGTACCCAAAAGACTTGGGCCGTTCGTCTTCGGGATCCAGCAGTCTGCGGCAGAATGCGTCGCTTCCAACAAATGGCAATTACACAAAGCAATCAAGTCCATTGGGGCTTGGACGTCTAAAGACATTCGAGCATATCTGTCATGCCGAACACATCACCCTTGCTAGACATCGAAGACAAACGGCCCAAGTCTTTTTGGTCGGTCGGTGGGATAGGTGTGTAGCTATGAGCCAAGGGAAACCTTGACTCGCATGTGGTAGGGTTTGGCGCGCGCCATCTAAGATCGAGAACTAGATGTTCCCCGGACTCTAGCAACGAAGAATGCAATTTCGGTTCGCTAACCTGCAGGACTCTGATGTCGAAGTGCCACATCTGGACACCTCGACTGTGGTATTGAGCTTCGATGTCGGTTGATCGAGCCCGTCTGTTTTACTCTATGTAGTAGTTCACGCAGTATGTAGTGTAGATGCGATTTGGTTTTCCACTTGGCTGTCCCTATCTGCAGAGAGGAGTTTCCTTCGATTTATGGCGCCGGCGATTACAGTCCAGCAGCGATCACACGGTAATTTGACCTATCATATACTCAACATGCTGTCGAGCTAGCTTCACTCGGCTGCATGCATTCGGATACCGGAGATATTGGAGACCAGCGAACCTTTCTGCAACCGGGAGACCCGGCCAGCCAACCACAAGAGCTGCGGAACTGACACTGACCGAAATGGCCTCGGTCGTCCCGAAGCTTTGATGTCTGGAAGCAAAAGCCGAATGTCGTACGCCGCGCGGGGAGGGGGGGGCAAGTCTGAGAGACTGCCGGGCCGGGGATCGTGGCAAAAGAACGCCTTCGGTCACAAGCCACAATGACCCGGCGGAGGTAACCTTCGTTCACCGTCGACTTTTGCGTTTTGCGCTGTGGAATACAGATCCTCGGTTGTGATCACGACAGACTGGGTGTCCTGGATTCCAAGCACGTCCAGCTTGCGGATTCTCCTAGTGCGTTTCTCACTACCCTTTTCTAATTGTCCCCACTCGAGTAACCGTGGACGGGCGATAACACCTTTCAACTTATGGGCTTGCGTCTGCGATATTAGTTTCTTCCCTTCTTCCATAGGGCATTGGAGTTGTGTGGTCCATGTGGAGGGAATTTGCTGGATGCGATACGTTCAGTTACGACAGCCCGGGGCGGGACCCTCAAGTGGGCAAGACCCCCGAGCGTCTTTTTCCCCCGCCAGCGGCAGCAGGTAGAGGCGCACTGAGGGCTAGTGGGCTTTAGAAAAGAGCTGAATAGCCGTTGTGATATCTAACCGTCAAAGTGATTAAAGGACTTGCCGATGGTGCATGACGACCTGGAGAGAAGGCTAGCGACGTTGATCGTTCGATGTTGCCCTTCACCATGCACCGTGATTGCGACTGTGCGGAAGAGGTTTGCTGTTGCTCAGTCTTGCCCCCATATCCCTCTACATCCACATACATACACTCCGTACACTACAGGCAGCAGGTCTGTATACATACTCCATAGTATAGGGATATGGATTCAAACATGACATGAAAGAGCGCCCGGTCAAAGAAGGTATGGAACATTTGCTAGTTTATAGGACTATTTGACCTCCTAGCGCAACTCCATCACAACTCGCTGTTGTGGTGTCGTAGAGGTAGATATGTAGCTAAGTATGTAGGTAAGTATCTCGTCACTCCTCGTCTCAACTTTCAAGCGTTTCGATCGCTTCTTCCCAGATTCTGGATCCGCACTCCACGTTGCTTGGCGTTGATCACGGCAAAAGTGGAAGAGAAGCTTTTCTTTTCGTGCTGCCCCCGCTTGAATTTCGTCCAATCACGACTTGGAGTGTTGCGCTGCTGATGTATGTATCTGGTCTATCAATAAACATGGCTGTTGATATGGTCACAGGCAGCTTGGGCGTTGAGGCAGCTAAGTGAGATACTTCCAGTTGCAGACACAGACGCCACCCAACGACTTGGAATGTTCGCAGTGGGACCTTTTCCCTCCCTTGGTGCCCTGGAGCAGCTTCCCCCCGCCTGCCGTCTCAACCTAGCAGCTTGCCCGCTCTTGGCCGGGCATTCCCGTCCACACAGCGGGCAATCCATCCGGGTCCCACACGCTACACCCATTAGGTTGCTTGCCCTGCGGTGGCCTTGGTTCCAGTTGACCTCAATCCCCGTCCGAAACATCGCGACGAACCCATACCGTCACCTCTTTCCCACTCTTTCCTGCTCAACGACCCCGGCCCTTGCGACCCAACGGGCATCACCAAGCCTCTTCGACTCCCTGCATGTGAGTTGTCCCCAAATCAGCCTTTTGACCGCTCTCTCGGGTACATGTCCTGCACCCTCAGACCCTCTGTACAGTCGGGCGGAACATTGACTCCAGTTTTGGTTCGGTCATGGTTCTCGACTTGCGCCATCCCGTGCTTCTTCCCTGACTCGGCCCGTCTGCCTGCTCCAAATCGGTTGTATCCAATGCATCGCTGCTCCCATTACTGACCTGGTGCCTGTCTTTTAAGAATCTAGCCTTGCTCCCCTCCAATCCATCATTTACCGGCCTCACTTCATCAACGCCGCCCTCCCTCGACGCTCCACCCTATATTCAATCTCGTCTTCACGCCCGTCTGATTCCAAATCCAACCGCGCCCTCCAGCCTCCCTGCCACTACATCAAGACCTTAGTCTCCGGATCCTACTTACTAAAGTCACGACGGGTCACTTCGCCGAGCCTCCTCGATCTTGCACTGTCTGTCTCTAATTCAATCCAGTCGCCGATCATGTCTGGATACCCCGGCGCGGGTTACAATGGAGGAGGCTACGTCCCGCCGCCTCAACCACAATATGGCGGCTACTACCCTCCGTATGTTTATACAACTACACTCGTAGCCTTGTCCTTCAAACTGCGGTTCTAACTTTGGCAGCCAACCTGCCTATAATGCCTATCAACAGCCGCCTCCTCAGCAGCAACAGTACATGGTTTACCACCAGCCCTCGCCTGGCCCCCAGCAACACCAGCACTGGAATCCACAGCAGCAGGTCCGTCTCAAGCCCATTACCACAACCAACATCCACGTAGAGGAGTACTAAAGACGAGTCGCAAATAGACGCCTGCACCACAGGGATATGGCAATCCTCCAAACTCCCATTACGGCAGACCTGGTGAGTGCTAGCTAGAATAGCCCCCCCTCCCAGACTGGAGTGTAGCTTCTGACTATGCCTTCAGAGGCGAACATGCCAACGGTGAATTCGAATTCGTACGCGCACGGGAACCACCAAGCACCTCCGCCTCCTCCCCAGGCGCCTCAGCAATTTGGATATGGCGCTCCAGCGGACTACGCCTTTCGATATTCGCAGTGCAATGGCCGACACAAAGCTTTGCTCATCGGCATCAACTACTTTGGTCAGCGGGGCCAGCTGAGAGGATGCATCAACGATGTCAGGAACATGTCATCATATCTCGTCGAGCATTTCAGGTACAAGCGCGAGGATATGGTGATTCTTACCGATGACCAGCAAAATCCCATGAGTCAGCCTACCAAGCAAAACATCCTTAGGGCAATGCACTGGTTGGTCAAGGATGCTAGGCCCAACGACTCGTTATTCTTCCACTACTCCGGTAAGCACCTAAAATGATCTTCTCCCAATATCGTAAGGTTTGCTTCTGACGGTCGAACTTTGCTAGGGCATGGAGGCCAAACCAAAGATCTCGACGGCGACGAGGAGGATGGGTACGACGAAGTTATATATCCAGTTGATTTCCGACAAGTGGGACACATCACCGACGACGAAATGCACCGCATCATGGTCCGACCGTTACAAGCCGGCGTTCGGCTGACCGCTATCTTCGACTCATGCCACTCGGGAACTGCGCTCGATTTGCCCTATATTTACTCAACCCAGGGCATTCTCAAGGAGCCCAACCTGGCCAAGGAAGCTGGCCAAGGTCTTCTTGGAGCCATCTCATCCTACAGCCAAGGCGACCTTTACGGCGTGGCGAACAACATCATGGGGATTTTCAAAAAGGCTACCGGCGGTAACGATGCCCATGCAAGAACCTTGGCTACGAAGACGTCACCCGCCGATGTTGTTATGTTCTCCGGAAGCAAAGATGACCAGACCTCGTTCGTACACCCCTCTATTATCGTTTCTTGCTCTTGAAATATTTTATTTCTACCCTCTTTCTCTTTTGGCGCAGGCATAGTATGTTTGGGAGCAAAAGCTACTGGGTATTTGGGGTTTTAGTCGATGCCGTCAAGTGGGCACAGTAAAGGCGTCACTTCAGCATACTTTTTTGTACATACATTCAGCCCACGCTCTAGATGCAAAGTACAACCATCGTTATGGTTGTGACTTTGCGTCTAGGGCGACGAGTCACGTTGGATTACCCCCTCCATTTCCTCCCCGAGACGTAATTATCTGTCCCTTGTCAAGATTCACTTGCTAACCTCGATGTCTCTCTCACAGAGCCGACGCCACAATTGCTTCACAAGCCACGGGGGCTATGTCCTGGGCCTTCATCAACGCCCTCAAGAAGAACCCCCAGCAGAGCTATGTCCAGCTGCTCAACAGCATCCGAGACGAACTGCAAATGCGTTACACACAGAAGCCTCAGCTGTCGTGTAGCCACCCTCTTGGTGAGGCTTCCTCCTCTTCACATTCCTCGTCATCATTCTACAACCCCTCATCAAGCCGTTATCTGGTGACCACGTTCAAGATTTGAGTTGCATATATACCCTTTATAGGAAACTCGAGGAGAAGTGTCTGTTTGGGTTTCTTTTACCTGCATTGCGTTGCGTGGACCGTCTTTTTGCGGGCTGGCTGGGAAAATTAGACATTGTAATGGACACACAAAACACACAATGATGACGAGCAAAACGACCCAAGATAAGAAGAACAAGCTGACTAACTTTGGTGATGCAAACTATAAAGATACGAATCTCCTGTTCGTTATGTGAAGCAATCGAAAACAGTGTATACCATCGATTGGTCGCTAGGAACTAACTTCTGTTCCTCAGAAAGGCGAACTGATTTGCGGTCGACTGGTCGACACGCCTGGGTAGGGTATCACTAGGGGAAAATGGCAACCGGCTTGCCAGGCCTTTCGTGGGGTGTTGGGCATGATCAGGACCTGAAGTGGATGTTAATGTGAGGGATGTTGGACCGAGGTTGTTGGTGGATTTCTCTCGTCTGCCATTTGGTTGGCAGGCCAGGGATGATAGGGCAATTGAGTGGACTGTGTCTGGGTCTTTGTGCATCTGGAAGGTCACCTTGTCTCTTCGATTTGGACATAGACACAGATAACCACTTTCAGTCTTATTGTGCAGTCATGAATAATAGCGAAGAGCCGCTTCAGGCCTTAAGGTCTGTCTCTTCAATGACACACAGTATTGCAGGTTAGGGGGAGGAGGTAAGCCAACGATGTCTCGTTTCAATCTATGCGTGGTTCAATCTTGAATACCTCGCTGTAAATTGAGATTATTGTCCCTCTCCGCCTATCGACGCTCTTTCTTTCGGCTGGCTACGAGCCATTTGATCCATCATCAAATTCCTTCAAACCCCACGATTTACCTGCAATCTATCATTATCTGAGAAGGACGTTGTTGAAATTATCAAGACTCCCTTCATGATGGGCATCCAAATATCTAGTCCACCAAGCACTGACAGATGGCATTTGCTTCTCCTAAGACTTGCCCTCTCCATCGGAATCCTCTTCATCACGCGGCAACGTCATGCCCATCAAGCCAAGCAAGTTGCCCGTTGGACCAGCCATGCCCGCCTGGCTCTTGAAGCTCTCCAGCAAATTCTTGGCTAGATTATAGTCAACGCCGACCTCATCACCTTCCTCTTCTCCTTCCTCGTCGTTCATATCGTCATCCTCATCACTCCCACCACCCCCCGCGGTCTTGACTATCTCTTGAACTGATGAAGCCTCGTGCACACCACCCTTCAATGCTCTGGCGGATCTAGTCTTGGCTTTTTGAGGGTCCAGTTGTAGTGCGCCGTAGGAGTTGAGTTCCTTTTCCATCTGAGCCATAAGAGCTTCGAATTCCTCTTGCTCATTGTGGCCCGTATCCATGCTCTTGTCTTCGTCCTTGTCATCATTGACGGTAAAAGAAACCTTTTCCTTGCCTTTGCCCTTGCCCTTCGTACCAGGCTGTTGTGAGGCGCTCTCGGGTCCTGTGGTTGATGACGGTGATGATGATGTTGTTGCCGCCGTTGTTGTCGTCGTCGTCGGTATCCCCATCATCTCTCTCATCATTTTCGAGAACTGCTCTTCGTCGAAACTCACTTCCTTGTCTTCGTCCTCGCTGTCCATATCAACATCCGAGTCCTCCAAGTCGTCATCATCATCCTGATCCATCTCATCGATTTCAGCTCCGTCAAGACCTGCTGTTTCGTCATTCAGAAATGCCTCAAACCGGGAGACGATCTTGCGTAGATCGGCTTGTGTCGTGGCATCTCCAAAGGTCGGTACAGCATGCCCAGCTGTATCTCTGCCTTCACCAGCTTTGTTTTGTTGCCGCTGGTGCTGCTGCTGCTGCTCCGATTCTCCCTGCACCCCACCGCCGCCAGCTAACTCCCTCTCAAAATCCGCAAAATCGATATCCATCCAGCTATCATCATCCTCCCTATCCACATCCTTCCACTTCTTGATCTCCTCATCAGTCGGCAGCGCCGCCTCCTCGCCATCCTCCTTTAGATCCTCAAGCAACAGCGCCACCTCCCTCGCAACACGACTATCGCTCTTCTCAGCGCCGCGAGCAAGGATCTCAAAGCCCGTGGTGAGCTTCATGCCTATTTCCAACCTGGCGAGCGTCTGCAGCTTCTGCAAGGCTTGCTGCCGGGCCTCGCCCTCCGTTTCAGACGCAGACAACTCTTGGACTTGCGCAGTCTGGACAAAGTGCTCCCTCCAAACCGGTGGCGGATCAAAGTGCTGGGACTTGAGCTGGGCGTAGAGAACCTTGGTGAGGCGGACGCTGATGGTCACGAGGTCCTGTGGCGGGAACAGTAAGGAGTCCGGAGTAGCGGAGAGAAGCGGTTTAAGTGAGATGGGGTCGCGGAGGTAGAAGGCTTCGATAGCGGGTGCGACGGCCTTGGGGCGCTTATGGAGGATGTAGGCTAGTTTACGAGGAATGGTAACAAGGGCATGATGGAGGGAAGAGGTGATCTGGTCGGGATACTTCTCTAGTCGGTAGAAAGCTTCGGCTTCGATTAAGGGGGAGTGGATGAGGATGTTGGGGGTGGTTCTGATCACGGAGAGGGCTTCGTGGAGGGAGATTTGGTGGGCCTTTGATGAAGATGGCGAGGATGAGGAAGAAGAGGGAAGAAGGGGGATGATGCGTAATTGGCCGCGGTTGATCCATACGCGGTTGGCGTCCATCTCGGGGCTCAGCCATTTAGGCAGGACTTTGGCTGCTTCGATGAGGAGGAATTCGCCGTCGCTGTCGAAGATGCGGATCCATAGGTTGGGAAAGGAGAAGCTCAAGGTTCGGAGAAAATAAACTATCAGCCACTCGTCTTCGACATTATCACCGTAATCAGTACGACCATGAAGGTAAACTAAGCCTACCGTTGACTGTTCGGTTAGCATGAGTGCGAGGATTATAGAATGTGACTGAGAACGCGGTAGCAAGGCGAGACGTACCATTCTCGATCCTCGTTTCGAGCTTCAAAACCTCGCGTTGCCAGATATAATCCTTGGTGAGCTCATCAAGCCTTTGAAGGGCCACTTTCCTGATTGTTTCCAGACTCGAGAGGGTGGTTCTCTGGGCTTCAGGCTGATCGTTGATGAGGAAGAGCATGTACTCAACACAGTTTTCTGGGAGGCTCATTTGGAAGCCATTGAAGGCGTCGTCTCCGGGCCTTGGCTCATTGGTGGACTCCATCTTTGTTTTCAGTCTTCTACTCAAGGGGTTTTCTTGCTTCTCAACTTTCAAGTGTCTAGAGGGGTGTGAGTGTCCCTTTACTGCGGATTGTTGACGCCTCGGGTCACTTGCGGTTGATTGCACGTGTACGTTATAATTGAAGAATGACACAATCGAACCAATCTAGTCCAGCCAATGAGCCTTCAAAATTGTCATTCAATTCAGCAGGGAATTTGTGGTTTTCTCGTGTGTTGAGCAGGTCCGTGTTTGTTTGATCGGTGTCTACTCGCAAGTACATAAGGTACCTACACCTCTCTGACTTTTTGGTAAACCTCCGGGCCCGCTACCTAGAGGTACACTAGTGTACGCACTAAGCAGGTGGGACAGGGGGGGGTTAGACATACAAGTAGGTGACCTTTACCATAGCTACCTGCTCGATACGCGATCCCGTGACTTCGCTCGTAAAGCCGACGCGCTTGTGTACCTTGAGCGAAGAAGCCCGCTAATGGGACTCCGAACCATATGCGCTAAGTGGGGCGACCGGGCCCTTCAGTTGTGGTGAAGACCTGACCCCCCGCGTTGGAACGCGTTTTCCACTTATCCATGTCCACCTGGGCTGACACAAACAGTGGACTGACTGCCTGTGCTTGCCTGTTGATGGCAGATGCGTATTTCTTTTGGAGTTGAGGGTTGAAAAAAGCCTCCCAGAACAGATTCGAAAAAGAGGGAGTGCAGCGCTCGGCGCTCCTCGGCATCTGGGCTCTTTTACAACATTTGACAGTATCAACATTCCTCTCGAAACAAGCTTCTTCCATTCCGGGTTCTTTTTTTCTTCCACCCTCTCTGGTACTTGCGCAGGATCCTACCTACCCAGATACGTACGGCTGGGTTCAGCCATTCAGAACTTCTGCCATGCCAGCGCGAACACTATTCGAAGCTGAGGCCAACGCCGAGTCCTCACGGAAACGTCAACGGCCGGCGCCCACGAGCGATGACAGCGAGGGAGAAATTGCCGCAGTAAGTCGTACAACCCATCTCCATCTGCACGCCGACGTCAATATATCTACACAGCCGCACGTTTCCTGAAACCCAGAAACCTACATGCTAACGTGCTACACAGCGCCCCAATGCCAATCAGGCTAAAAGAGCTCGTGTAGATACCGCACGCCACGTGACTCCAGTCGATGACGACGACGTTGATGTCGACGATGAACGAGGTCATGCAGGATCACCGGATTCGCCCCCCAAAACACAATATGAGTTGATGCGTGACAATAACTTTGAGCATCTGCAACATCAGGATGCCGACGACCAACGAGCTACTCAGAGACTGCGCTTCAAACCTAATCAGTTGGGAGACAACGCGGTGGCCGATAATGGCATTCTGGAAAGCATCACGTGCATCAACTTCATGTGTCACACTCGACTACACTGTGAACTCGGCCCGCTTCTCAATTTCATAGTGGGTGAAAACGGAAGTGGAAAGAGCGCCATCTTGACCGCTATCACTCTTTGTCTTGGTGGCAAGGCCAGCTCAACCAATCGCGGAGGAAGTCTCAAGAGTTTCGTCAAGGAGGGCACCGAAAAGGCTGTTCTGATCGTCAAAATCAAGAACCAGGGCCAAGATGCCTATAGACATGAGGTTTACGGGGATTCCATCATCGTCGAACGGCACTTTTCCAAATCCGGCAGCAGCAGTTTCAAGGTCAAGACGGCCACTGGCCAAATAGTGTCTACCAAGAAGCAGGAAGTCGAGGAGATCGTCGAATACTACGCCCTCCAGGTGGACAACCCCTTGAACGTGCTTTCTCAGGACAATGCCCGTCAGTTCCTCAACTCGTCTACCAAGCAGCAAAAGTACAAGTTTTTCATCGAAGGTGTACAGCTGCAACAGCTGGACAATGACTACAGGCTAATCGCCGAGAGTCTGGAGCTCATGGAATCCAAAATTCCCGACCAAGAGGAGCGGGTCAAAGCAGCCGCGGAGGAACTCAAACGAGCAAAAAGCTTCAAGGACGCCATGGACGGAAATCGCAAGCTGAGAGCCAAACAACATCAGCTTCGGAGCCAGATGTGTTGGCTTCAAGTAGTTCAAGAAGAGGCCAAGCTGACAAAATTGGACGAGAAAATTGCCCAACTTGCGGATCAAATGGCTGAAGCAGACCGTCAGAGAAATGAAAAGGGCGTCGATTTGGAGCGCGTCGAGAATCAGATCAGGGCCTTTCAGCAGAAACTGGAAGAGGCTATCCAGCGAAAAACCGAATTCGAAGAGCAGGTGGACGAGAGGAGGAAGAAAGCTCAAGCAATCAGGGACGAACTTGCACAAATCCAAGCAGATGAACGGGCAGCCCACCAAAACTTGAGAAGTGCAGCCACGACAGTAAAGGACTTCGAAGAAAAGGTTGCGGCCGAAGAAAAGCGACTTGAGGAAGCCACAGGAGACGCCCTGCTTTCCAAAACTCGGGAGCTTGAAAAGGCAAAGGAATACGTTACAGAGGTCGAGGCCAAGATTTCCAAGGCCAAAGAGGACGAGAAAGACCTACTAAACAAGCGAGACGAAGCCCAGAAAGCCCGAGACGCTAAGGCTGTTGAATGCTCTCGCAAGCGGGATGAAATTACCATAGCGGAACAGGAGTTGAGGACCTCCGAAAAGGATCAAGGCTCTATCTATGCAGCTTATGAGTCCAAACTTCCTGAATTGCTGAAGATGATTGAGAAAGAGACCAGATTCCAGAACAAGCCGGTGGGGCCGCTTGGCGCCCACATCCAGCTGCTGAAGCCGGAGTGGTCTTTGATCCTGGAAAAGACGTTTGGAAACGCCCTCAATGCATTCATCGTCCAGAGCATGGCCGAACAAAAATTGCTTCAGGGCTTGATGAACAAGCTCAACATCCGCCAGTGTCCGGTTTTTATCGGCAATCGACATCCCCTAAACACAGATGGCAAAGAGCCCGATCCTTCCTTTGACACCATTCTCCGTGTGTTGAAGATCGACAACATGATGGTGCGCGATCAGTTGATCATCAACCACATGATTGAGCAGGTCATACTGATACCACAGCGTACTAAAGCTGAGGACATCATGTTCAGCGGAGCACGACCTCGAAACGTCAAGGCTTGTCTAAGTTTCCATGATAAAAAGAGAGACGAAGGTCTTCGACTGGTTGTCAACAACAGCGGAGGAATGTCGACTTCTCCTGTGCCGCCCCTCCGTAACCAGCGCCCACGGATGAAGGCGGATGTCGGCTCGCGGCTTGCTTATCAAAAGGAGACCCTGCGGCAGCTGGAGCTAGAGTATAGCGTACTTGATCGTGAACATCGTCAACTGCAGCAAGAGGTCCAGAAGTTCACTAGCGACCTCACCAAGCTTCAGAGAGACAAGAAAACCTTTGACAGCGAATTACGGCATGCTAGGGTTCAAGTCGAGCAAGTGCAGTATCAACTTGATGAGTATGAAGGCGGTGATTCTCGCCTTACAGGCTTGAAGGCTGAATTGGCTGTTGCCAAGGAAAAAGAGGAGGCTTGCGGGCTTCAGTACGGCAACCTCCGGTTAAGGAAGGATGTGAAGAACCAGGCATCCTCAGAAGCCCAGGCTCAGCTCACGGAAATCAGGAAGGAATCGGAGAAATATGAAAGGGAGGTGAAAAAATTGCAGGAGAAGAAGGCCAGGCTGGAAGATGTTCGGAAGATTAATCTCACCGAGGTCAATGAAGCTCATGCCTCTTTCGAGATATTCAAGGGGGACAAGGAGGAAGCCGAGAAGGAACGTGAAAAAGGTGCCGAAGAAGTCGCCACTTTTACAAAACAGATCATTGAAGCATTAGGGAGTGAAGAACGAGCCCATGTCAACCCAACCGACAAGTACGAGGAGCTGGAAAAGCAGTATCAGAGCATTCAGAATCAACTCGAGAAAGAGCGACGGAAGAGGGGCATGACCGACGAGGAAGTTTATGCGAACCTCACGAGGGCGAAGGAGACGTACGATGATGCCAAGAGATCTCTTGAAGGCATCAAGACGGTCAACTCTCGTCTCCGTCGGACGCTGACCATTCGCCTCGAGAAGTGGCGCAAGTTTCAGCGGTACATTTCATCACAGAGCCGGGCGAACTTCATCTATCTTCTCAGCGAGCGTGGCTTCAGAGGCAAGTTGCTGCTGGACCACGAGCGGAAGGCTCTGGACCTAGTCGTCGAGCCTGACAAGACCGAGAAGAGGGCAGCGGGGAGAAACACAAAGACACTATCTGGCGGCGAAAAGTCTTTTTCATCAATCTGTCTGCTGCTGAGTATCTGGGAGGCCATGGGAAGCCCGCTCAGATGCTTGGATGAGTTCGACGTGTTCATGGACAATGTCAACCGTGCAATCAGCACGAACATGCTGGTGAGTTTTATTGATGACAGCAACGATGGAGACAAGCAATGATATATCCATGAACCGTTGCTAACGTGGCCACAGATTACTGCTGCTCGTCGGTCCGTGAATCGGCAGTACATTTTCATCACACCGAATGCCATCGAGGGGCGGAACACTCTTGACAAGGACGTCAAGATTATTCGGTACGTATCCTTCCCTTCCTCCAGAATGACCTGTGCTTGAACTAATAACGTCTTTCTAGACTGACGGATCCTCGGCAGAGGACGTTGGCCGACCACTGAAACTGAGTACTCTTTGCCTTCATCTCGTTTCTGTTCTTGAGTTTTGATCTCCGTGGGTGTGTATCTGAACAAACTTCTGTCGAGATATAGGCAAGCGTCAAAGCGGCGCAGAGAGGTGTTGGCGTTTTGTATGGACTGGATGGAATGTCACCGCGCGTTTGCAATTTGTGTTTTCATAGCGTACCCATTTTCTTTTTGTCTGTGGCAGACATGTTGGGGGGCGCATTAAAGCAGATGCTTAACCCTGCGCACCTGGAGTGTACAAATGTTGTACAATCTCTGCATGGGACGTCACCTTACAATGAAATATTCTACCCGGGGTGTAACCTTTTCCTTCTCCTGCATCCGTCCATTTGTCGTCTCTTTGTATAGTTTATGGAGGGTAAGTCCCATTGGTCCTTTGGAGGCAATCATCGCTGAAGCTCACTGATATGCGTACGCCGCGCGCCCTCGCTATGGACTTTAGATCTAAGCATTCTATATCTTGACACCCTTGCTGCGCAGAACATTGACACCCGCCGTGGCAGTAAACCCAACCCACTCCCGCAAGTTTCTGAATACACCACCAACCTCACTCACTTCCCTGAGCCTGCGGTTCAAGAAAGCCCGGGTATCCATGAATTCAGGGGAGTGATCGTTGGTCATGAACAATTCGGCAGCGGCGTAAATGGTGGAGAGCGAAGCGCGCTTGGTATACCACGACGGGTCGACGGAGGAGTCGCCGGCGAGGAAAAGAATCTCATCCGAGAGCAGGGCGAGCTCCTTGAGCGAAAGAGGGACGTAAGATGGTTGTGCCATGATTGCTAGGGCCTAGACAGAGAGTGTGGTAACGTCCATCAATGTAAGTCAACGTAATGATATCCAAGCCAGCAAGCGGCCTTTTTTTTTCTGGTTCTTGAGGAAAAAGCGAATGCCCATTGGCAACGAGCATTACAGGGAAATGGGAAAACTAACCTCCTGCCACCGCCCAATAACCTGCGCATTCGCCGACAAGCGCTCCCACGTAACCGCCTCCACGCGCCCCCGGATCTCCCACTCCGACAGCCCCGGTCTAGCTCCCACGTGTCCCTCGCCCCCAAAGAGTTCGCTTACCCGAGCCGCGAGCTCCTCCCGCTGCTTGACCAGGTGATACCGGATCAGAGCGAAAGCGCCCTCGGGCAGGATTGTCGGGCTGATGTCCAGGTATCCGGCATCGCGGGCGCCGGCGGCGAGCGCAGAAGGTGTGAAGCCGTGACTAGGGACGTGCTGGTAAGCGGCGCTGAGAATGGATTCCTCGACGGGCGTGAAGGCGGCGGAAGAGGATGGGTGGTCGTAGGAGTGGTAGGCGTTGCGGTGTTGCCGTTGCTGCTGCTGGAGTTTTTGGGTCTGTTGTACTTGAGGGCGTCTGCTGCCGTTTGCACATATACAGCCGGAGCCGGGGCCGGTGCTGGTGCTGGTGCTGGTGCTGGTGCTGGTGCTGGTGCTGGTGCTGGTGCTGGTGCTGGTGCTGGTGCTGGTGCTGGTGCTGGTGCTTAGGGAACGATGGGTGGCAACAGTCGGGACAGGTGCCGCGGCTCGGATCGTGGAGACAGAGGAAAAGAGGATTTGCCGGGCGGGGCGGCGCAGAGATATCAATGATGGACGCATCATTACGGTCGATAGTTCGTCCACCCTTCGAGGCAACGGAGCGCAACTTGTTTGGAGTTGCCGGCTGGAACTATCGCGACTTCGATGAGTTCCATCGATGGAATGGCATGTTGCTTTGCTTGCCGGGCCGTGGGACCTTGTGCGATAAAGCTATCCTCACGTGTTGTTGCCCCACTTCATCACTGCTCTGTCTCCATTTCTACTGTACATATAGTGTACAAGTGACATGTTACTGGTTCCTGACAAAACCACAAAGGGCAGAAAGGCACTGGAGCTTGAAGGCAGCCTATTCACTTCACATTAGGGGTCGATCGGTAATACCTGTAAGCGGTCAAGTAAAGTAATTTTAGTAAAAGTAGCGTAAAAATAAAAAGTCTTACTATATTTATAGGTCACATGACATTTTTTACTGTTTTTTTGCCCACCAAAACGAGCAGGGTAGTAAAAACTAGCTGAAATTTTTTACTGGAATCGTTGAAATCTATAGAAAAAGATAATTACGTGGATAAATATCGATTGGTCTTTTTATAGCGTTTATTTACTTGCTTTCTGATGCGGTAGTTTGTTTACTTGTTTAATCCTCCCGTTCTACTCGATTGTCGTTTGGTATATTGTTAAATAAGCGTTCCTCAATTTCTATTAAACGTACCTCTCTTTCTTTGTAAGTTAGCGTAGAGAAGGAGCTATTTAAATAGTATAGATGCTTCCCGTTTATAAAGACGAAGGTAGCTTAATCTATCCGCTCCCTTAATAGTTAATTATATATAAGTAACTCTAGAAAGTTTATTACCGAGAAGGTTCGTTTATAAGGGATACTATTCGCTACTGTATTAAATACCGTTACTACGAATAGCGCTATAATAGATTGGCGATTTATTATATATACTTAGAATTGTTTAGGCTCGAAGTTAAACCCTTAGACTTAAGTGTACGGCGCGTATATCCCCTTACGGATTCTAAAATTGAGGAAGTCTTTAATAACTCGTATAGCTAATACGTTAAAGTAATAATTATATTGCTAAAGGAAGGTAATAGCTATTATTTAAATACCCAAAATAGGTAAGTAAATAGCTTCGATTACCTCTACTATAGTAGAAGGTAATAAAAGAAACCCCAACTAGTTTAGGGGATTTAATTATTTGGTCCTTCTAGCCGCGTAGAATCGCTCGAACTCTTACTATTTAATAAAAGGTATAAAATATTAAAACTATTACTATGCCCCCTATACTTTAATCTACTTCTTAATAATGTAGTTAATATACGTTTAATTTACTTTAGAAGCGAGTTGAGTTTTGTAAAGTAGTAAGAGGAAGCGTTCAAGCTTCTCGATATTACCCCAAAATTGCGTACTCTCGATAATATTAAGCATTTAATTATAATATATAGGTATAGCGCTTTCGTCTTGTGCGCCCGGCGCGTCTTAATACTAATTGTAGAACCGGGCTTATATAGCGAATGCTTGTAGAGCGAGCTTTAATTTCTTAATCGAAATAACGGATCTATACTATAATCCCCATCGAATAATTATACTAATTTAATTAGTCTACTATACTAAATAAATAATAATAAGATAAGAATAAGTTTACCTAGCCAATAGGAAAATAATCCGACTATAATAAAATAATATTAAGGTTCTTAAGCGGGACAACTGTAAGGGATCTACGAAGTATACACGCAGGTAGGCCTTAAAAAGAGCTTAAAATAATTAATAAAGAGGAGGAGATTCTGTACTAATATAGCTAGTACAGAGCCGACAGCTAAATATATAAAAAGCGTAGGCATCGAAGGTACTAGAAATACTAAGACTAGAAATATAGCCCGTGCGCCGCACTCCGAGGGATATACCTAATAGCACGCAATATATCCAGTATTAAAACGGCTACTGATAGCCGACCGGCCCGTACACCCAACTAAAAGGCACGCCTAACTTATACGGGTACTAGCCAAGCAAATACCCTTAGGCGCCAACCCTGTAATATTACTTCCCACCTCTCTCCCTAAAATGGCTAGAAATACTATATATAAAATAGAATCTAATAAACGCTCCAATAAGCTAAAAGACGCTCTAGTACCCCCGTACTACTCCCGAACACTCCCAACTCCTTACTACCTAAGTTTTTATAAGAGAAAACAATTAAGTAATGATTTGGGGAGCAGGATGCTTTAAGGGTGCATACACTAATTTTTACAATGAATTTTTTCCATTTATTCGGCGGGGTATATAGATTAAGGATATACTTACAAGATTGACAGATATTGATCACTGACATTAATGGAAGGTAGAATAGGAAAAAATCTATCTAATAAAATAACAAGTTAATAAATAAAAAAAAGAAAAGTAGGGATAGTAAGAAAGAGTAAGACAGAAGAATAAAATATTAATAATAATTAATAAGATAATAAGAGATCATTACGATAATTATTATACTAATTTATTAGTTTTAGTTATATATTTTTATTTACGAAGACCGTTTTTAGTAATATCTAATTATTTACTCCTATCTATTTAAAATATTGTATAATCATTTGACCCCTTTTGAAGGGATCTTATTCTTTTCTTTTATTATTGCCCTAAATGAAATATTTATTAAGGAAATTAATAATTACCCCTATTCCTTCTCGAAGAAAGATTTCGAATTTTATAATAGATAGAGATCCTTAATAAGCCTACCTAGTTTAGTACCTCCCCTCTCGACTATCTAAAAGGTTTGAAAGATCACTTTTAGCCCTACTCTAATTAGATTGCCGGTTGGAATTGAATGATAATTCTTATATAGTATACTAGTTGTAGTAGTAGTATTATTGTTATGATTTTTCTCACTATTTTAAATTAGTAATAAGGACGAAATAGGTTTTACATTCTATACTAAACTAACTAAAACGAAAAATAGGAAATTTATAGCTTCCTATCCTCGTTAAGGTTCGCCTAATGTTTATTAATAATATCCGATTAATTATTATAAAAAGCGCTTAAATAGCCTTAATTTAGAAAAGTATAAAAGATATAATACTGGATATTTATAATAGTCCGGGGCCTTCGATAATACCCAATATACGGCTACGTAAATAGTAATATTAAGATTGTTAATAATATAATTAATTAAGTAGTTATTAAATTACTATTCAAATATAAAGTTAAAATACAAATAATAGCCTAAATAGTATTAATAAAACGTAAGGTAGTAAGAATAATTAATAAATATAGTTAATAAGGTTAGTAATAATTAAATGTAAGTAAGTACAAATAATAAATAAACTATTAAATAATAGTAATTTAGCTGTATAATTAAATAAATAAATAAATATTCGAATAGTAATAATTAAATATAAGTAAATATAAATAGCCGATAAATTACTAAATAATAATAATTTAATAATAAGACCGACTAAGAATAATAATAATAGAAAAGTCCGTCGATAAGTAGGGTAATTACTAATACTAAAGTTCCTAAAGGATAATATTCCTAAAATAATAGTATATAGCCTCGAACTAAGTACAAACAAATTAAATAAATTCCAGGCCTTTTTCTTATAAATTTATAATTAATTCTTAATAAGAAAAAATTCTAACTATCACCTCCGAATCCTCCCTTTATATAGTATACTATCAATTATTATTAATAGTCTTTTATAATTATAATTATTACTACCGCCGTATTTCAGGAAGTAATAGGAGGTAATTAATTATCTATATCTTTATTAGAAGAGCTTTAATAATTATATTATTAATATAAATAAAGATTATTTCCTTCCTAATATTAATAGTAAAGAAAGTTAGAAGATATAACAAAAGAAAGAACCTACAAAATCTCTTTCCTTAAAAAGAAAAAAAAAGGAGAAGGATATTAAGAAAATAAGAAAAGAAAAGAGCCGATTAGGGATTTCTAATTAAATAGGTACTTAAGTACCCGAAAGGAAAAGAAGTTGATTAAAAAGAATTAGAAATCCATCTCAAAAAGAAAGAGGGGGAGGGCAAATTAGTAAAAAGAAGACAAATAATATACGAGTAGTATAAACAATACTAATAGGATTTAGAACAATAGGAATATCTTTGCAATCTTAGCCTTACAAACGGATTAGGAAGTATTAAATCTACCTCCTATACCAATTTCAGAACTACTTCTATTATTCTTCTCGAATCCTATCCTCTCTTCTTCTACTTCTTCGTTAAAAATAACCTTTTTTCCTTTTCCGCTGCCTAATTAATATTTAATTCCTTCACCAATTTATTCCAAAAATCCGTCACCTATCCCTTTTAGGAATCCTTCGCCCAACCTAAGTAGGGGAGAGCCTTACTAGATCCCCTACTACTAATATTATAGTAAATATAGTTAATCTACCTATAGATATTTATTATTAATTCTATAAAATCCTACTTATACGTTATATTTATATACCTTATTTACCTCTTCGCCTAAACTTTGTATTTAATATTAGAATCCTACTACTATTTTTCTACAACTTATTTTCCCGCCTTTAGGATTTTATTATACCTAATTAGAGATTAATTATCCCTAAGGCTTTAAACCTAAATAATATTCACCTACCTACTAAAATCCCTGTACCCTTACTTCTACTTCTTCCCTTTTTAATTATAATTGGTATTCTTCTCTAAAATTGTTAAAACTAAGTAATATAGTAATTAATTAATCTAGTTATATAATATCTAATTAGCCTACCCGCGAAGTATTTAACTAGCCTATCTATATAGTATTTAATTAACCTACCCAGCAATATAAATCCAATTACAAATCTCAACCAATTGTAAGTAATAACCCTTTTTAAAATTTATTAATTACTTATTTAATATAATTATTAATAGGTAAGACCCTCGTAGCTTCCTTTGTAAAAGATTATCTTTCTAATGAGAAATTTGAAAGGAAAAATATCTCTATATATTTAAAAGAATTTAATAATGGAGTTAAAAGCTACTTCCTCCCTAATTAAATTAAATTTAATACTTAGTACCAATAGTACATACTAAATGTAAGGAAAATCTATAGGGAAATTGCAAAGAATATTATGCAATACTCTAAGGGTATTTAGATTTAAAAAGAGTTCTATCGCCTTTATAAATAATAATTCCTAGTATAAGACCCTAAATAAATAAATAGCAAAGTTACAATATTAAAAGTATTCTATAATTAACTTATCCTATATAATAAAGAAAAAATTATTCAGGCAATCCTATAATACTTAGTACTTCTAATAAAACAATTTAAAAAAGAAAAGACATTTAGTTAATTAATAGCAATACAAAACTTTTACAAGAAAATTATAAAAGAAACAAGGTAGATAATAATAATAATTATTAATTTTAAAAAGAAGGTTTACAATATAACCTAATTAGAATTTAATATTAATATTACTAAAACTATTATTAAATACTTTAACTTTAATAATAATAGTTATATAAAGGATAATTTTACTACTCTTATTAGAAATAGCGTTAGTATAGCCCGGATATAAAAAAGGATATTCTATAAATATCGATAAGAAAGAAAGCCTTATAGGATTAGAAAGTAACTCTAATTAACCTTCCCGTACGAATACCCCCTCGATAAATTAAACTATTACTTCTTCTATACCTACTATTAACTATTTAACTAATAAATCGGATATTAAAAAAATAACTAATAAATTCAACTGAATACAAATTATATAATTGCAATTTAATAAAAGGTTAATTTAAAAATAGAAGGAGGAAGTTTAAATAAACTTCTTATCAGCGGTTAATTAGACTAATAATATTAATAAAGGATTAAGCTATTTAGGTAGTTTCTTTACAAGGGGTAGTAAAGGAGGAAGAGGAAGTAAAGGAGGTGCTCAAAGCCGCGGAGATTCTTACTAAATTCGTTACTACTAGTACAATAATCGTTACTACTAATATTAATATTAGGAAATAGTAAATAATATTCAAATCGGCAAGCTAATAATCTACTGGGCTCAAAATCCTATATTCGGTATACAAACGACTATTATAATTGGAAATAAAAAAAATATTTCCAATTATATTCCAAATAAAAGAATTATTTTAATTACTAAAAAAAGGAAGCTAAGGCTTCTTATAAAGTTCTAAATAGTAGTTTATAATATAATACCTAAATATAAAACTATTTTCGACCGATAAGAAAAGGAAATTTAGAATACAAAGAAGAAATAGAAATTCGAACCAAACTTCTCTCTATTACTAAATAGAATATATAGTTATTAGTAGTAATAAAATAGTAATTCTAATATTTCTATTTATATAACAAACACTAATCTACTTACTTACTACTATATAACCAATAAATTAAACGTTATATAAAAAGTTTATCGAAGAAACCCAAACGAATATAAAATAGTAATTATTCGCCAAATACTAATAAAATACCTATAAAATTTATATTATTATTTCGTTAACTATTCTCGTATAACTGACGGGGATTAACTTCTTCCAATTTTCTAAAAAGAAGTATTAAGAAAAGTATTAAATAGTAAATTAAACTTTACTATAGGATTAATTCCCTCTTTAAGCAAAAATCTATTGAATATAATTATAGAAAAAATACTATTACTAGAATTAACGCCGTTAAATTACAATACTATAACTTCTAAGTAAGTATTTCCTATTACGTAATATATAAAAGCACCTATAAACTCTGTTGAATAATTTAAAAATTATAACCTTCCAATTCTTCTTATAATAATAATTTATAAATTTAAAGAAAATTAAATAGAGATTCTCAAAAGAATACAATCTTTAAATTGCTAATTCGAAGGCACTTGGTAAACGATTACTAATATAGTAAATAATCTAATACTTTTTAAAAAGAATATTTATTCTAGCGAACCTAACGATAAAATAGTTAATTTTACTAAAGAAATATTCTTCTCTAATCGTTTAAATAAGTAGTTATAATAATTGGATATTATTAATAAAAATATAGTTATATTTGAGAAAATACTTCAACCTCCTTCGGAATCTAATTAATTATTTCTAATTATATAGCCTATAAAAATTTTAAAATTAATAATTAAAAATAAAGTTATTAATCTCCTAACTCTGAATTCTAATAAAAAAAAGAAGGGAACTAAAGCCTCACTAATAAAACTAACTAAAATTATTAATCTTAAAGCAATAGCAAAAGAAACTATTAAGCGGATTAAGGAAAAGTACCTATTAATTTCAAAAACTATAAACTATAATATCCCTTATTAAATTAGGGAATTATATTATATAGATTAACGTTTCACTATTACCTTAATTACCTTAATTTAATATAAAGTAGGTTTTAATAAAAATAATATTATTAGGGTCTCTTATAAAGGCAATACTATAATAAATTAATTACAAGAAGCAAATCAAATAATTCCTTTAACCTAATATTAAGTTAATAGTATATCGATTAAGGAAGTTAGTACTAATAAAGCTCCTCCTAATATTCCTACTTATTACCTTAATTAGAAATTAGATAGTATTATTAAATTCATTTAGAAAAATATATTAAAGTTGGCCTTCGAATATGCAATGGAAAATATTATTCTTCTATAATTATATACTTACTTATATAAATTATCCTACCTATCTTATTTAAGCAATACTATTAGGATATCCATCTTACCTACTCTATTTATATTATTATAGCAAAAGGGCCTAAAAATTAAAACTCTCCTAAATACTAAGGTTAAAGTAAATACTATTACCTTTAGAATAGTTTAGGAATATAAGCTAGCCATTACCAATACCGGTATTTTAAATACTAATAGTAATAATGGAAAATAAAACTTTATTAGAAAAGCCTATATATAAATATAATTAATAAATATTCCCTATAAGGTATACTTCTTCGTTAATACTACCTACCTTCCATACTACAATATTATTCTTAAGCAACCTTTCTTTAAAAATGCCTAAATTAAATTGAATTATTCAACTTATAGTATCGAATCGGCAAACATTCTAATAGAAAAAACTATCGTAAAAGCTACTCTTATTTCTAAGGAGAAGGCAAAATTAAATACACTGGCAATACCGTATACCTAGGAATATAATAAATAACCGTCCACCCTAAATAAAATTACTAATTACTTAAAGGTCGACTTTAATATTTACGTATTCGCTCCTATTTAGTACAATAGTAATACCTAAAACAAAATCCTTAAATGGATAGAGGATTCAATAATTAATTAACTATATAAATACTTATAGCGAGTCTAAAAGAAATATTATTACTTAAGGACGATTATTTTGGAAATTTTCCAAGACCTTTTATAGGACGAACTATTCAATAAGAAAAGGTTAGAAAGGCTTTTATTTAGAAATTTTAATAAAATTGATTATAACGCTACTAATAATATATTTAGTATAATTATATTAGGGTATATTCCCTTTGATAAGAAAGAAAATAAAGAATTTAAGAAAGGATTTAAAAGGTAAGTATATAACTTTATTCGTTATAAAGTATCGTAATAATGTTTTTAAAGTTCGGATACAAGGAAGAAAAATTAGAAAGGTAATAAATTAGTAATTAGTAAAGATATAATTAATTAGCCGCAACCAAATGGAACGATACCTTTAGAGAGTTTTATAGCCTATATAATATATAAGTAAAAAGATTAGAAAGTATTATTAATCAATAATACACCTTCTAACGGGTCAAAGCTGGAAGAAAACTTAGAATAGAAATTATAACGTCTTATAGCTTTAAAGGAATAATTAAAAGAAAAGAGGGAAATTCATCCTTTACTATAGGATAATATTATTACTCTACACTTTTTAAAATTATTTAAAGGGAACGGTTAACCCCTAAACACCTTTAAATTATATTAGAAAGTTTAAATAATAATTTAAATACAAAGGAATAAGAAATATTTATCTATATTCTCTAAAATTGGAAAGTAATTTTTATTTAGGATTTTAATAAAGTAGGAAAAATTGAACTAAACGTCTTTCCTCCCTAAGAGATTAGCACTATCCCACACTCAACATAGTAATATAAATTAATTCCTATACCGAAGGCTAATTATAAAAGGGTTTATAAGCTATTAAAGGATAGGATTTAGCGTAGAACGCTAGAAGATAATTATACCGCCTACCGAAATAATTAGTTTCTAATAACTAAGAAAAATAATAGGCTTCAATTAATTAATAATACCTAACGGATTAATATAGTTACTCTACGTAACTCCAATATACCCCCTAGCTATAAAGAATTTAATAAAGAATTTAGGGGATTTAAAATACTTTCCCTTTTTAACCTTTTTCTAATTATAATTAAATCCCTTTTAATAAAAAGAGTAGGGATATTACTATTTTCTAAACTATAATAGGGGTTAAAAGAATAACTATACTACCCTAAGGGAGAATGAACTTAATTATTAAGTTTTTAAAAATAATAATTAGAGTATTATATAATTTAATTCCTACCATCTATCGACCCTATTTAAATAACATCTTGTTATTTTAATTACTATAGATTATAACAGGTTCGAAACTAGACCTAGGATAAGCAAGTACATTTTCAATTATTTAATTAATATTAATAAAATTCTTATTAATATCGAATTTAGTAGTTGTACTATTACTATGGAAAAATCTAAATAGTATTAGCCGGAAGTTGAATTCGTAGGCTACCTCTATTTAGATAGCGGTTAATAACTATCTCCTAAAAAGGTCTCTAGAATCCTTTAGTAAGTTAATTATAAACTTATTAAATAAAAAGGGAAGGAGTTTTAACAACTAAGGGCCTTCCTAGGAATTATTAGGTACTATTATATTTGGATTAAAAATTTTAATACTATTACTATCCCTCTCTATACCTTATTAAAGAAGGATATAAAATAGTAATAAATTGAGAATAAATAATTTACTTTAGAATATTTTAATATAAGGTTTTATTAATACTATATTTCGTACTAATTATTTATAATAATCCCCGCTATAGAATAATCTTTCTTATTGTAAATATATTATTAATCGGTTAGGGGGCTATCCTTAAATAAATTAGTCCGGATAACTAACGATACTTATATCTTTTTAAAAGTAGTATTTAATTAAATATTGAAAAGAAATATAATATTACTAAATAAGAATTTCGGAGCCTACTTTATACCCTAAAGCGAATAAAGTAATATCTTTTTTGTATTAAATTCGTTATTAAAACTAATACCCAAATTATAGTATATTAGTTAAAGGGTATTATTATTAATATCCTTAGAGTATTAATTATATACTAAATTATTTAAATTCGTCTATTCGACTTTAAAATTAAGTATATCCCTAGTAAGAAAAACATAATCGCCAATAATCTTTCTCGTATACCTCCCTCTAATCGGGATTAATAAGATAAGGAAAACGAAGAGGATATTAATAATTATATAAATAAATAAATCTATATAATTAGGTTCAACGACCCTCCAAGTAAAAGGAAGAAAATATAGAAATTATTAAAAGGACGTTAATCGTACCAATTATAGAGAATTACTAAGTATCTTTAAACCTTAGACTTTCCTACTAATTTAAAAACCGAATCCAAAAAACAACGCTTCAAATTAAAAGTATTAAAATACTTCTTCCGTAATAGGGTTCTATAATTAATCCCTATAAATACTATTTAAATACTATATAGGCTCATTAATAATAAAATTAATTAGGATACCGTCTTTTATAAATGCTATAATAAAGTTAGTTATAAAGAAAAAAAATTAATTTACTATTGTATTACCGATTTCTACTAATAGAAAAGTATTTATTCTAATATAGAAAAGCGTATTAAATCCTACCTAAATTATTAGAAATAAAATTCCAAACGGTTTATTAATACCTTTTAATATACTAATCTATTACTATAACCGTTCTATAAATAGATATTTAATATTTAATACTTATTAAGAAGAAATAAGAAAAGAATTAGAATAATTAAAGCCCGGAATAACTTTACTAACTATATAGAAACTAAAATTTTACTAGTAATAAATATAAAATCTATAGCCTGCTTTATTAAAATATAAATTATTTATCCATAGGGACTATCCTTATTAATCGTTATTAATAGTAGATTAAAATTCCGGAAAAAATGTAAAGGGTTATTAATAATACTATATATCCCTTTTATTAGAATTTCGCTATATAATTCTAAAATTAACGGAATTAATAAAGCCGGGCACTTTCCTATTACCGCCGCCCTTATAAAGGTTATAAATAGTAAGGGTACTAACTAAAAACCCTAATTACTATATATTTTATTTATAAATCGGATTATAGTCCGAAGGAACTACAATTTTACTCCCTTCTTTTTCAATTACAATTATAATCCGATATTTCTAATTAAATTAAATTTACCTTCTTAGAAAATGACCTAGTAGGGTAATATATAGGATAATAGATTATTTAAAACCCGGCTCAATTTAATACTTACTAAGGCCCGTTTATTATAAGATAGTAAATATAGATTTAATTTAGTAGCTAAACAAATCTCAATAATAAAGTAGAAAGCTGCGGAATACTGTAATACTATTAATAAAGGAAAGATTAAACTAAATATTACCAAACTAATAGTAAGTAATTTAGTACTTATATATAATTATATTTGGAGAATTAATATAAGTTCGGTCTGAAAATTCACTTATTAATAGCTTAGCCTATTTTGAATTAGAAAGATTGTATCTAAATATAAATACCTTTTAAAAACTTTAAATAGTATTAATATTACGACTTCCTATCTAATTAAAAGGATTAAAAAGTTTTTTTTATATAATAGAATATAGTTAAAACCGGACTCTAATATAATTATTTAGGAAATACTTCCTTTACTTTATCCGAAGGAAACTTTAAAAGAAATTATAATTAATGAAGATACAACGGAAAGGATTATAAATTATTATAATAACTAAATAATTAAGGCGTTTAATTAGTAAAAAGGAAGGGAAATACGCTAGTAGACTAAATAGAATAATAAGAAGTTTAAAATTACTTTGTATAAAGGAAAGCCTAAAAATTGGAAACCAACTTCCGGATTAAGTAGTAAGGAATTTTAATACTTTAAATAATTAGGTAATATTATAAATTATAAGCTATAAATATATTTTATTATTTTGTACAAAAGGAACCGAATAAAGATTGTTATTCCTTTTGAAGGGAAGAAAAAGATAAAAAGATTAATACTATTAAATAATAAAAGAAATTGTTTATTAATATTATTTTTTAAAGCCTACTATCTACGCTAGAATTTATATTACTCCTAATTAATAATCCTTATAATCCTAATTAATAGTTATAAACTTTAAAAAAGATTAAAATAAATATTGCCTCTACGAAACTAAAAATTACCACTCACAATTATTACGAATTTCTATATATCCCCCTTAAAGAATATTAAATAAATTAAAAATTACGAGAAATTTTTTATATAACTCTTACCCTAAAATATAGCGCGAATATATTAATTGTCTTATAAACCTTTATATATTAGAAGAATCTAACCCCGGTCCCCTAATACCCAATTCCCTTTCCCGTTGAAAATACTCAACCCAAGGCTTAAATTCCCCTCCAAAATATACTCTAATACAGAATCGTAATAGAAGAATATTAACTATAATCCAATCCTCTATACTACTACTCTAGCTAGTAAGAAGCGTATCAATACTTAATATATTTACTTCCCGAATATACTCTAGGAAAATAAAACTTATAAAATAATATTGAACCCTTCTATAGTACTATATATAATTGCTATAAATACTATTTTTAAGGCTAGGAAGTAGGAGGGAGCGGCATTCGGTAAAAGGACTTATAATTCGAATTCGTTTAAACTAATTAGTATTACCGTAGTATATTAATATATATTCCTTCCTAAACATCGCCATACAACAACTATACTATAGGGAATTACTAGTATTTAAAAGAAAAAATTAATAGAGAACTAATTAATAAGCAAAAATATATATTTTTTATTAAAAATCTAAATAATAAGCACTTTCAACCGTTCATCCTATTAAACTATATAGTAGGTATAGCGACTAAAAGGCTAACTACCTTTAGTATTAACCTATACCGGATTTTTATTCAATTTATTAATAATTATAATTTGTTTAACTTAATTAAAGAATTGTAATTTAGCCCCAAAACCGTTAAACACTTCCAAAAAAGTCTCTATACGGGTAGGAAATCGCTATAGAAGGACGAAGTATAACGCTTAAGAAGGATAATAGACTATATAAACCTTCAAATAAATAATAACTAATTTTATACCCTCTATTAGTATATAAACTCCCTAAATAATATTTAAAAATAATAGTCCATTACCAATCTATTACTAGACACGTAAATATAGGAATTTATAAGCCTTTAATTAATTGTTATACTAAATTTAATAGGAGATAATAGTACAAAATACTAGAATACAATTATTTTCGTTCTATAATTAATAAATATCACCTTTATAAATATTCTAACGAATATTATTTAGTTAATTTATAAATATAGGAGGAAGGAATCTTAATAACCGCTAGTATAGAGAAAGTTCGTTAGATTTATAATTAAATATTTTAATAAACGTATTTGAAGTAGAAAGAGGGGATTTTATAGAAAAATTAAAAATTAAAAAAAAAAAATAGAATTGAAGGGAAGAAAAAGGAGAAAACGACTAAAGGAAATAGGTTTTTTATACCCAAACTATAAATTATTACTACTTAATCTATTACTTTCTACTCAATATAAGGGTATTTAATTAGAGGGAGACTACTACAATAGGCAACTATTAAAATAATTACCACCGCCGAAAAAGAAGAGATAAAAGATTATTATTACCTTTAACTCTCGAAGGTTACTACCTAAGTAATAACTTTAAAAGAAAGGATAAATCGGTTATACTAGAAGTAAATACTAAGAAATTAGGTATTATATTGTAAATTAAACGAGTAATAGCCTCAAAATGATACTTCTAATATTTAAATTCCCTAATTAAATAATCTATAAAATATTTATATAATACCCTCTTCCCTAGCCTCTTTCCTACTTTTCCCTTCTTCTCCTCACAGCAATAATATTAAAAAGCCTAAAACTTCTAAATACTTTCTTCTTTATTATAGTAATTCTAATCTAATACTACATACCCCTTCTATTCCTCTACTAAATTCAACCTAGTACGCCTTAAAACATTAAATATCTTTACTTTCTCTTTAACGAATATAAATTAATTACTAATTCGGATATTATATTATTATATCTTCTAATAACTATATTTCTTCCAATAATAAAGCTTAGGTTAGCCCGGCTATAGGTAATACAGCTAGATCTAATTAAATTAATAATTAAGAAACTCTAATTACTTACTCGTTCTAATTAGCTATTAACGAGCCCTACAATATAAAATCCGGTTAAATAATTAAATACTAGTAATTTTAATATAAGAATAGTTAGATCCGTATTAAGCTATTGGTTTAAATAAACTAATAAAGCCCTCAAAATAGCAATTACCTAAGATATAATTAATAAAATACTTCGCCCAAATACTAATCTTACGCCCGAACTAATAATAAAAGTAATTGAAGGCTTTACTAAATAGTATATTTATAAGTATTAGGAGTCTTTTTTCCAATCCGGAGGCAATTATTATTAATTAACTATATATTATAAGAATAAACTAGCTATACAATTAGGTACTGAAGTTTAACGGTTAGGACTTGTCTAAACAAGCATATTTTGGCCCCTCTTAGGATTTAAAGTCGAAAGAAGGGTATACACCTCTTTTCTATCCCAAATTAAATAAAAAATAATAGGACTAGCAATTTAACCTCAAATTACCCTATAAGGAATAGAATACCGATAAACTATTTAGTAGGCTCTTTAATTCTAAATTAGTACTTAATTAAACAAATACTTTTCCAACTAATAAAAATAATTTCGTAGGGTAGAAGCAAATCGCAGTCCGCTTAACCAACCTTTAGTATAGTATCGATAAATATACCTACACTTATACTAATAATCTTATTACCCTCCTATTATAAATAACTAAAAACAAATTAAAAATAATCTTTATACTAAATAAATATATTCGAATAGACGATTTACACAATACCCTAAAAATTTTAATTGATTTAGAGTATATTGTACAATATATACGGGAAATAAGGTTCTAAGTAATTCCTATTTACCTTAAAGGATAATACTTTTCAATAAGTATTTTTAATTAACTTATACATCAATAGGACTATTATAATTCTAGTCATAGTTGCTCCATACCAATTTCTATAATAAATGCCTTACTTACTTTTTTTTATAAGTTTAATATTTAGGGCATACCTATAAAGACCGCAAGGGGAAAGATTATTTGGAAGATTAAATTTACTATTTAATAAACCTAATAAATCTGTAGATTAATAGTAATAGAAGTAATATTAATAAGGCTAATAGAATATAATCCAAACTTCTAAATAATAGTACTAAAAACCTAAGATTAGAATACCGTATAGAAGGATTGTATAATATTTAACTAAGGCTAAAAAGAGAATATTATAGTATAATAATACTAGAGAATAATTTACAATACCTTACGGACAAAGCAATAGCGCCCCAACGGCCTACTACCTTTATTTAAAAATTAAAAGGCCTATATAGAAAATAATAAATTAAATACTATATTAGAAACCTAGAATACCCGTATTAAAGGTTCTAGGAATAAACTATAACATCTTATATAGTTAGTAAATTATATAAACTATACCTATAAAGGAAAAAGGGTTAAATAAGAAGGAATAGAGATCTAGTATAGTTATTAATTAAAGTTAGGTTCTAACGCTATTATAGACCTTCCTTGGTTTAAATATTCAACAGTAATACCCTCTATTAAAAAAGATTCTCCATCCTCCAATTCTTCCTCTTTTAATTCCAAACCTTCTATAATATAACCTAAAGAAGCTAGGAAATTAATCTCCTCTTTTAATAATATCTACTCGCCCCTACCCAAAATTTTATTTCACAATTCAACTCCAACCCCGCCTCAAAAAATCATAATTCACTCTCAAACCTCCAAAGTTATAAATCAACCGCCTTATCCTCTAACTTCGTTTTGCCTAATAGTATTATCGCTTTTAAACCCTTAATCTAACGAAAGGCAAAGTACTTCTATTTAACTAGTTATTAATAAATAATTATATTATAAATTAATACCTACTATATATAACCCTCTTAATGCAATTAAAAATCTTTTATTCAATACTCCAATAAATTATATACAATTATAAACTTCTTTACTACTTAAGAATATAGAATATTTTTAATCGTTACTCGAAAGCCGAATTCTATTTATCTTAAGAAATATTAATTTACTAAATAATCTTAGGTTATTAATAAATTTAGTATAAATACCTACTTAGCCAAAAAGGACTAATCAATTACTAATCCCTTTAAATCTTAAGAGAACGCCGAATTCGCTTACCCCCTCCAATTCCTCGCAATATAAACATAACCTATCTACCCCCATACCTATATCACAATAGGAATTATCCCCGGCAAACAAATTTAATAGCTTTCACTCAACTAGAGAAATTCCTATTATAGGCTAGAGCCCGGCAGTTAATAAACTAATAGTAGAAATATAAATCGATCCTTCCTTCTATAAATTTTAAATAAACTCTTTAATCTATTCTATTCGCTATATAAAGCGTAATTTAAATAGGCTTCCCAAATATAATTCTAATAACCCTTTACTAAATACAATAAACTTTAAAGAAAGATTTAATCCAATTATTCGTTTAAAACTATAAGGACCTTAATAGGTTATAGGAATGTCCTAGGAAGATTATACTAAACTAGTAAATAATCGTTTTTTTATAATTGGGTGTAATAAAAAATATTTAGTTAGTAAGGGTAAAAGGAATTATAGAGGGAATAAGGGTAATGGAAGAGTAAACTAATTATATATATATATAGTAGTAAATCTATTCAGGGGGCCTATTATAGATTCAAAAGGAAGATTTAATTTAGGGAGTAGGATACTTTAAAGGTATATATACTAATTTTTATAATAAATTTCTTTCATTTATTTGGCGGGGCATACAAATTAAGAATATACCTACAAAATTAACAAATACTAATTACTAATATTAATAGAAGGTAAAATAGGAAAAGATCCATTTAATAAGATAATAGGTTGATAAATAAAGAAAAAAAAGGTAGGGATAGTAAGAAAGAGTAAGAGAGAAGAATAAAATATTAATAATAACTAATAAAATAATAAGAAATTATTATAATAGTTATTATACTAATTTATTAATTTTAATTATATATCTTTATTTATAAAGACTATCTTTAGTAATATTTAATTATTTACTTCTATCTATTTAAAGTATTGTGTAATCATTTGACCCCTTTGGAAGGGATCTTATTCTTTTCTTTTACTATTGCCCTAAATAAAATATTTATTAAAGAAACTAATAATTACCCCTATTCCTTCTCGAAGAAAGATTTCGAATCCTATAATAGATAGAGATCCTCAATAAACCTACCCAATTTAGTACCTCCCCTCTCGACTATTTAAAAGGTTTGAAAAATCACTTCTAGCCCTATTCTAATTAGACTACCGATTGGAATTGAATAACAGTTCTTATACGGTATACTAGTTGTAGTAGTGGTGTTGTTGTTGTGGTTTTTCTTACCATTTTAGTAAACAATTAATAGTCCGAATTATTCGAATATATCTTCCTAAGAAAATCCTATTTATTACTTCAATACTTATCCTTTTACGCGTACGCTAGTACTAGTACACCCCCGGACTATATAGTAACTACTATATTAGGTATCTTCTAAATACCCTATAATGTCTAGTTCTATCTATTTATGAAGACTACTATCCTACTATTCCCTATCCCTAGTAATAATAGTATATAGTATATATACTTTTAATAAAATTCGCTACTACTTTACGCGCTAGTAGGGTACGTACGGCCTTCCTAGGCCGGGAATTTCTAAAGTCCGGCTGAACTTATAGGGAACCCTAGCGCCCTTTGGGTTTTACTAAGCTAATATCTATACCTTAGTACTCGTTATTATTATTAATCTCGTTATCTTCCTCCGGGCCCCCTTCCGACTTTAGAATAACCCGGATATACCGTATCTAGACCTTCTACTTATAATCCTTATCCCAATAAGATAGTAAGCCGCAAACCGTACAAGCACCTTTCTTCTTCCACTTTTTCCGTTAAGTATCCGATAGACCGCTAGAATTCCCGGTCCGAATAGCAGCAATATCTATCGGTTCCCCTTTATTAATAACAACGGTACTAGAGTTCGAGTACCCCGTACTCCCTATAAGAAAATTATTGCCATCTAAATGCTGAAGGTAGTTATAGAACTCCGGATAGGAATCTAGAGCTTCCGAATATTTACAGAAGCGGCCGAGCTACTTATTATTTAATAAATTTATTAATAAGTTAATTATAGCCTAATTTAATTATATATTAGTTTTAATTTGGTAAAGTACTTCTTTAAACCGGATAAGGAAAGTAAAAATAGATTCTCGAATCTTTTATTGCAAAGTAAAGAGTTTGAGGCTAGTCTTCTTGTCCTAGTTAACTTTACTGTAATTAATATAAAGCTTCTCGAAAAGCCCGGCCGGTATCTAGTTGGCTAGAGATTGTACAAAGGAAAATAGGGTCCGGCGAACGGCTAATAATAGGCTAGAGTAAAAGTAGTAGAACTAAGCCTCTAAATTACTAATAGTACGGCTATTAATATAAAATTTAGCCTCAGCCGTATAAATTTACAAATTTAATTCCTTTTTATTATCGGTATATTTATTAAAGTGCGGGAGAACTAGTTTCGGCTGGCCGGAACCTTCGGCGGTAGTACTAGAGCTTCCGGCAAATATTTTTAAGGTAACTAATTTATTAATAAGAATTTGGATAGTAGCGGTAAATTACTACTAGCGCTCGCTAGCGTTCTAAACTTAAAGAATCGAAGCTATAGCGTAGTATAGTAAAGTAAAGAGAAAAAAAAAAAAAGTTGGCGGCTAGAGAACTCTTTAGGCAGTTGGAGAAACTAATATAGTAAGTATACTAGAGACCGCTAGGGAGTTGACGTGTTGAAAAGAGGGTCGATTATAATATAAGGGATTTACGAGGTATATACGTAGGTAAGCCTTAAAAAGAGCTTAAAATAATCAACAAAGAGGAGGAGGTTCTATACCAGTATGGCTAGCATAGAGCCGATAGCTAAATATACGAAAAGTATAAGTATTAAAGGTACTAGAAATACTAAGACCAGAAATATAGCCCGTACGCCGCACCTTGAAGGATGTACCCAATAGCACGTAGTATATCTAGCGCCAAAACGGCTACCGACAGCCGACCGGCCCGTACACCCAACTAGAAGGCACGCCTGGCTTATACGAGTGCTAGCTAGGCAAACACCCCTAGGCGCCAGCCTCGTAACAACAACTACAATTTTAATACCCGGAAGTAATTAATTAAGTAACTAACCTTTTAAACAATACTCTTAAAAGTAGAGATATTAAGTACATCCTTTATAAGTAGTTAGAGGGAGTAAGAGTTATAGAGAACCGCAAAAGCAGACTTAAAGCGGTTGTTAATAATTAAATCTTAAATAGCGCACCGTATTGCGTTGCAAATATCGGTAATAAACGTATTTATTTTACCCGTTTAACCCCCTACTATATTGATAATAACTGTTACGGCACTGGCGGACAGGCCTTGGCATGGGGTGCAGCCGTGTAGCCAGATATGTGACCGACCCGTTGCCGGGCCGGCGCATAGGCTCTAGGCCGGCGCACAGGCTCTGGGTCAAAACCCCAGACCCCGCGTGCACCTTTGCACGTTTCCCTCTTTTCTTCTTCATCTTGTGATTCTACAATAGACCTGGTATCAACGTGTTAGCTTGCCTCTCGTGACCACGTCGCTCGTGACAATTACAAGATCAATCTATACACTTCCAGGGAGGAAATCAAACATCCCATCACTTTCAAGCAGTTGTGTCGCAGCGCCGCGATGGCGCACACCCCAGAGGAAAAGGCAGGCCAGGCCCCGCCCAAGAAGCAGGGACAGCAGTCCACGCAGTCGAAAGTGACTGCCGACGTGAGTACTCAAGCAAGCGAGGCTCAGAAACAGGCCATCAAGGCCCAGAAAGATAAGGTTGCCGCTGAGCAAGTTATCTTCGACATCGACGACGTACCCATCACCCCCGAGTCGGTGGTGGAGCAGGATGATGCCTTTCGTCGCCGCTCGATTAATGTTGTTACTATCAAGGACAAATGGGACGCCCAGTCTCGGACCCTCGACATGTCCAACCTCGATGACGAGGACGCGCCTGACAACATTGACGAGGCTATACGTTTTTCAACCAGGAAGTCACAGCAAAGATGACCGATGTGCGTTATACCTTCAGAAAGAAGATTTGTACGCATTCCTGTATGCGAAGATTAGCGCCGATCGCCAAGTACTACTCCAAGAAGGGAGACGGACCCTCCTTTGCCCTTTAGACCC
>NW_009799103.1:2347691-2357942 GCF_000213175.1 Neurospora tetrasperma FGSC 2508 | reverse complement strand
CTTTCATGATGAATATCCTGAACAACCAGGACCGCCAAAGCGACTGGACCAATGGCCGCAGCGGCTGAGGCGGACGAGTTTGATCCGGATCACGATGATGATAATGTCCCGCTGAGGAAAGGGGCAAGACTGACGAGGCGTTACATTGGCGCAAGGAAATAATTTTCAAGGACAAGGACGAAGGCCAGAGGGTGGTGATTTGAGCAATGTTGGCAAATTAGTTGTTCAACATGCCGCGGTGGATGTTTGGCGCAGTTGGGAAAGGCTCGGGGGCCCAGAACCAATTGACCAATCAAAAACCCGAGGACACCCCCCCTCTGTCTGGAAAGCGACCGTGTTCGAGCCAAGGTAACGGCGACTTTTTTACATGATTTTGGTTAGCGGGATGGGATGGGGACCCACCTTATATATATGATAGCTTTCTTCACGGTTTCGCACGACTCGGGACGAGTCTTTTTGTACCGGGGGGGTAATGTTACGGCACTGGCGGACAGGCCTTGGCATGGGGTGCAGCCGTGTAGCCAGATATGTGACCGACCCGTTGCCGGGCCGGCGCATAGGCTCTAGGCCGGCGCACAGGCTCTGGGTCAAAACCCCAGACCCCGCGTGCACCTTTGCACGTTTCCCTCTTTTCTTCTTCATCTTGTGATTCTACAATAGACCTGGTATCAACGTGTTAGCTTGCCTCTCGTGACCACGTCGCTCGTGACAATAACTTTGCTAATAATAGCGGTAAAATTAGTGGAGGTGTATTTAATAATATTAATATCTTTATTAGTCTAGAAGAATAATAGACTATTAGGTATAGCGAAGGAAATATTAATAATACAACGACTAGTATGATTATTAGATTTATTAAAGAAGACGTTAATATACCGGGTGGGTTTAATAAAGGTAAACTTTAATTACTATTTTATAGAGTTATAGATTCTAGGTAATTATTCGTTGCGTATTACTACTGCGGTCGGTAGAGTATAGAGGGGGATAAAGGAGTAGAGAAATACTCTTATGGGACTACTTTTAAAGAGGGTAAATCCCCTACTATCGAGAAGGATAACTTTAGTAGTATAAAAGTTGATTTTCTCCTTCTATTAATTGGTTATTATAAGGGTATATTACTATATATCCTCGTATTAATTAATTTATTATTATACGTAATTAAGGATATACCTCTCATATTTAGCGAAATAGTTACGAAGGCGGGTAATATTAGCGGCGGTTTAATATTAATAGTAATAGTAGAGGGTATACTAGTAAACGTAACTAAGGTTATTAATGAGGTTGAACTCCCTCTATACGGCTTAAAGATGTCACTGGGGAGGCATTATAGTATAATATAAATAAAGAGCTGGTGACAGCGAGAGTAGGAGGCAAATCAGTATGTAGAAATGTGGTAATTCTAGCGATTAACCCAATTGTAAGAGCGCTAGAAATTATCTAGAGTTAATTGCTATATTATAGAATCTAGATAGGCGTACGGACTCTGCGCACAGACATTTATGTGTTTTATAGTAAGGAAAAGTGTAAAGTAAGGTAAAAGTCCCAGATTTACGGTATCTATCGACCCCTACTTCACATAGGTCTTGCCCCGGTATTGACGACACTGTGGATTCATTTTTGGACGTTGTCCCCGGCATGGTGTGCAACGACCTGGGGGTGTATGGTTAGAGAAAAAATACTAGTGTACTTGCCGTTACTATCGCACATTTCCTGACAGTGATGAGATCAGCTTCCAGAAACGATTTCTACACTGTAGTTTGAAGCACATGTAGCCCAAGATCAGTACTAGGGGGTATGGTACCTGCCGGGTATGTTGTCCTTGCCGTTTACACAGTACACTGCCATCTGAATAAGGAGAACGATTAGCCAGGAGGGTCTGGCCCAAGCAACGCCGATATAACGTGTGCATGTCAAGCGGAACCAAGAGGAGAGCCATCGGGCGTCGTGCGGGAGGTCGCGAGATGCAACCAGGGAGTTGGAGTCAAGTCTAATGTAGGATGTAAAAGTCAATGGAGGGCTGAAAGTGCCATCGGCTGCTGCAACAGAAGCAATGAGACATATGACTGAATGATTGGTTGCTGTCCTTCTTCGAGTATTCGATAATCAACATCGGAAATGGGGCATTATTGGCTGCTGACTCGATCTCTTCTTTCAGTAAAGCTGCCCGAAATGCGATGCCAAGTATATCCATATGGCATGCCATGGACATGCCATATCTCATGATAATTATCGATCCATATTGAAGCTTGCCTGTCCGTGGTGGCCCTCTCCTTTTGCAGTGCTCTCTGGCACCTGGCGAGCCTCCGCGCTGAATGCAAATGGTATTTCCTCGTGGTCGAACTCCCCAGTATACCTAGATCGTTGGACACTCCCCTTGTTCCTGGCCTATGCATGGGTGCTCGTATTTGCTTTGCTCCGACACACGGTCACTCTCGCCCGAATTCAGGGCATATCCCCCTTCGGACATGGCCGCGTGGCCGCTCTTTTTCTCATCCTGGTCCCCGTTGCCGCAGCCGAGAGAGGCCGTGGTCCAGACCCTTCGGCTTACGCAAGGCTTGGCTTCCTGGAAGCCGTTCCCGCGCCGTGTGTGGCAGTTTGTGCATAGTGCCTTTATTAGCCGACTCTTCATGCATTGACCGGTCTCAGTTCAAAGTGGATGGCCCAATGGTGAGTGTGGGGGGCAGGCATGACAGAACTCTCCCTCGAGAAGCAACTATTCCGAGTGAGTCTTTTGGCAGAGTCGAGGTTCGTCCCTATGGCACTGTCAAAGTCCCCGCACAAGTACACGCTTGTTGAGGTGTTAGGCAAGGAGGGGAACTCCAGATTGCTCATACTGCCAAACTTGCCGGCTTCTTTCAGCTGTTCCCAATCCTCCCGGCTTGCTTTGATATGCATGACGGGCAGTGATTTGGCATCCCCGAAGAGAATGTTCGGCAGGGCGTGGTGATCATTGGTTGTTTTGCTTCCGATGTGCCGCGCTGCCGCTGTTGTATTACGGCATTACAGGCGGCTCGAAAACAGGACTGCTTCTTGGAGGGCAGTCAGTCCCACAGGAACACGAGCACCGCAAAAGGTGGTAGCTGTCCAGATGAGAGGGGTTGGGAAGCAGGCTGGTAAGATATCGACACCTGGCCCAGCCGCCGAACCGTATTGAGCTTATAATTCGACCAGCTTGTCCAAGGGATTTCGCCAGCTTTTTCCAATCCACTTCTTGATAGTTGTTGGCGGATTGAGGAATCGACCATCAAGATTCCCCCTATCCCCGAGTCCGAATGTCATGTACTGCCATCTGTGGCCGCTTGAACATATCGGTCAGGTGTAACCGAACGTGGATGGGTTGCGGACAATCTACAAACTGATGATGACGTCAACTCTGAATAGCCTCCAGCTCGGCGCGTCTGATTCTTTGAGATGACAGGTGGAGATGCGGGGCCTGAGGATGGCCTGGAAGGGAATCCGAAGACTAGCCAAGTGGATGGAGTTGGGGTGCTTGGGGTAAGGTGGACTCAACTGGGTGGGTGCCGAGTAGTACAATGTATGGTTACTATAGGGTTATCTTGCTTGAGAAGAACGGCTACATTGAGAATCGAGGTCGTTTTCAAGATGTGGATGCGGTCCGTACTTGTACAGAAAGAAAATGCCTGGCCCATCATGTAGGCGTTGTCAGGCTCGGAGGCTAGATCTTTACTTGACCTGCGTACCGGGTTATCTCTTATATAAACACGAAAGCGCTCATAGGTGCCCTCACACATATCTTCCTATTCTGGACTTGAGCAAGCAGAACAGGGATACCGCACATTGGACTCGACCAGTAGACCTTCTTGCGATGACAAGCTGGAACTGAAGTTTATTGAACTAGTTTCGTATTCTGTGAAAATTTACCCTTCAGCACTGAAATACTTTTCCATCCTCCATGACTTGAACACCCGATCGCTTGTATCAGATGGGAGCAGCTCCAGAAGGACAACTACCACGGTACAGCTTTGGCAGTGAACACGAGAAGCGCCGTTCGTGGATTTACTCGAGACAAGTCAACCTGGGTTAAAATCGAAGCATGAACCCATCCGTACACAGCTGTGATCGATCTTGAACCAATAACCTGCTACCTCCTCGAGTGAGGCGGCGGACTTTTCGCGGAGGGTCAAGTTTCCGGAATGGACGACAGCTTTTGAGCTTCAACACCTGTCTGTTTCCTTCAGAACTGAGGCTAGGCATCGACCTGCAAGTAGTAGAACTGAACTTGCTGTAGCACTCCAAGTCTACCTGGCCCATGCTGTTTGTCTCTTTGACTTCTACATCACCAGCACTACGAATAAGAAGTTGAAGGATTGGTAAAGTCAAGCCCGAAAGGAATATGAAAGCGAGGTGCAAAGCCCGTACAACTAGGTTGGAGGTAGAGTAGCAAAGGCTGCTTTGTCGGCTTTATGTACCGTCGTTGTTATCCCGCAAACCTGGAACGAGCGAGGCAGGGGAGAGTACAGAGTGGATCCAGGTGTATGCTTGTACCTGTACCTTAGAGGTACTTGCACTGTCCAGTCTTACTCCCCTCCACCGTAGCACTACTGCATTTGGTTTGCCCCAGGCTGTACCTAGGTACCGCTACACAGCTATGTAAAGTGTCCAGTCCACCGATGAGAAGTCCGTGCATTATGAGTGGGCAACAAGGCCAGCCATCGAAGGAGCGTGCTTCACCCATCCCACCGCGCGTGGCCTGGCTGCACATCCACACAAGACACAAACAACATCACTGGTCAGTCAACCGGTCACGGCATCGACACAACTTCCTGCGGTCCAACTTCCACCGACCTCAACTTCTTCTTGATTCCGTCCGGAAGACCATCCGCTACCTCTAGCCTCTCGACGACTGCGTCCACGGAAACTCACTCCACGGTCAACGTCGAATCCTTGGGGTGCCAGCCTGCGTGTTTCCAGAAGTTGCAGGTACGTAACTCTCTTCTACCCAAAGCCTCGAGGTGACGCGGCGTGAATGCGATGCGCCTTGTTGCCTCTATCCATTCATTGCATTGAAGGCTGGGCCTACCTCTACACTACTTAGCCGGTTCCATTGTGGTACCTGCGACCAGTACCACCTCACGGTCTGGCAACCTCGTACCCTTTGCCCTTCAAGTGACTCTCTGGCTCCCGTCCTTGGCTTGTGACGAACAATTTCCTGACCTTTCGGGCTCTTTGCCTGTCCAGCCCGCCTCCGTCTGCCCTGTCTTGTTCCAAGCATCGCCCTCGGCTACACTCGTCCACGACCGATCTACCGCGCCGCCCCAAAGTGCGCGAGCCTGCGCAGATTCCCGTTCGGCCTTGCAGCCCACCACCCACTCAACCTCCCTCGACATCTACCCTACCTACTGCCTACCACAGCCAACGAACAGACGCACATCTGCCCAAATCGCATCTATCCTCCATTGCGCCAGAGTCGCAGTGTACCTCGACTGAACCCGTTGTCCCCCAACAACGTTCAAGCGCTGCTGTAGCGAACAACATAGCACCATACATCAGGACAGCACCAATCGTCGCGTTCCCGACGACCTCGTCCTACTCGAGCGGCTAAGTTGCCCGAAAATTTTTCTCGATTCTTACCGTACCTGCCTCGAACAGGACAAGTATTAGACTCAGTTGTCATGGGTAAGTTCCAGTCTGACACCAAGCCGGGTCTCTTCTTGCTGTCTCCAAAGTGTCCTGGAGCTGGCTGCCGTCCGCTTTTCGGCTTTCTCCATATCCTCCTTCTGCCATACCATAAGTATCCTCCCCTCACACAGCTTGGTCTCAGCCAATCCATCCCACCTTGGAGCTCTCTTCTGGTGGTGGCGGCCGAGACGACTCCTCACTTCACGTTGGACTCTGTTTGTTTCCCCCGGCAATCTTACCCGAACACATATCAATCCCTCACCACTCGCCCTTTACCCCTCCTCACCACTCGGGATGGCTTGTCGCGTCTACAGGCATCAGTCTTCTCGATAGCAAGCCTTCTCGGTCCCATCTTGCGTTTGTATGAATCTCGTTGTTGGGAGCACCAGGCGATGCGTCGATGGCGTATCATGCCAGCTTTGTAACCCCAAGGAGAGCCTTCAGTCACAACGGCATTTGGTATTGATCAAAGCCACTTGTGCGGGCCCGGTTTGCGAGTTGTGGTTGGGTTGTGCTCCGAGTCCTCTTGGCCAAGTGGAAGCTCGCGTTACCCTTCCCACCGTTCGCAGACGGGAGCTGCAGTATTGCTGCAGTGACGTGCCCGCGTTTCTTTGCCTTGCGTCGCCTTGTCCTGCCTGGCTCCCAGGCTACATATACACAATTGACAACCGCCCCCCCCCCCCCCTTTCCTCTCTCCCCCTCCCCCATCCTCCTGCACGTTTTCCCTTTCCGGTCCACAGTGGTAGGAATCATCAGGTTATTCTCACCCCGCCGCGTCACAAGCTCTCACATCCCCTACCTCTCTCTACCTTTCCTACCTACGCCCTGTGTCAATCCCTTGCGCGGGCTGCTTTCCCCCAGTTGCCACTAGTCACTTCATTTCTCCCACATCATTCCCATACTGCCTCCTCCTCCACCTTTCCTTCGTTCTCTCGTCTCCCCACTTAACCACTTACATCGCTCTACTTTATTTTATTCACTTGGTCTAACCTAGTTCCTCTTTCTACAGCCGACGCAGCAGGAGACACTTATCGCCCTGTAAGTACCACGCATTCAAATTTCTCATCCTTTCTGCCTTGTGTTCTCAGGGCCGGCTTGTTTCAGTCGGCGTCCACAATCATCTCACCTATCCGTCACGAGCGTGACGCACCCCTCCTCTTTCTTCATAAGCCGCGCGAGGGTATAGTCTGGTCTTCAAGCCCCTGCTTCGATGGATTCTCGTCAGTCCCTTGATTTGTGGCCTTAATCAACTAGTCTCGTCTGATCGACTTGTCCTGGCGATCTCTGGTCAAGCTTCCGTCCTCGACTCGCATAAGCTAGGAGCTAGCAGTGGGGAACGAGTACCCTTCTGGCCGTCACAACACGCAACTACGTGCAGACCCGGTCACCTGCAGTTCACTTTATTCCCCTCGCCCTTTGTCCTCCAACTTCCACACACTTTTCTTTTTATCTCCCTCTCTCCAGATCTTACACCTGTTCATTCGCTGACGACGACTTCCTCGAAGCGTGAGAGGTCCCGTTCCCCCAGACGTGGACGTTCCAGAAGCCCCACTACTCGCCGTTCATACTCGCCCCGTGATCGTTCGCGGAGTCGCCATCGGAGAAGAAGCCGCACCCCTATGACTGGCCAAGGTGCGCCTGCTGGAGGACAAGGAATTGGTTACACCGGACCACCTCATCGAACTTTCGAAGACCGCGCCGCTCATCGTGAACAAGTCATGAACAACATTCGGGAAACGTCGCAGCAGGACCGCCGCGTCTACGTCGGCAATTTGTCCTACGATGTCAAATGGCACCACCTCAAGGATTTTATGAGACAGGGTATGTCGTGAGACAAGGATGCGAGGGTCAGGTTCCATGTGTTGCTAACCCATCATTAGCTGGAGAGGTGCTCTATGCCGATGTGTTGCTGCTTCCTAATGGAATGTCGAAGGTGGGCTATGAGTGATTTGCGTTCGGCTACTGGTTCTTTTGTGGCTCCCTTCCTTTCGGTTATTTTTGATGGATTGTTGGATTGACGGGTTGGGACATCTTTGTCCATGGAATTTGTAGGGATGCGGGTAAGTCAAACTTTGAATCCCTCAATCGGCTATTTTGGCGACTAGATGCTGACATCACGTTGTTGACTAGAATTGTGGAATATGCGACCAGGGAGCAAGCTCAAAACGCCGTTGCTACCCTGAGCAACCAGAACCTTATGGGCAGACTTGTCTATGTTCGCGAGGCAAGTTCACCCTTGGATCATCGCTAGCATAATCAGATACTAAACTGGTTTTCAGGACCGTGAGGCCGAGCCTCGTTTTGGACCTCCTGGCGGAGGTGCCAACCGCGGTGGTTTTGGTGGCGGCATGGGCCCCAACGGATATGGAGCTGTTCCCGGCCATGCTGGTCCCGGCGGCTTCGGTGGTGGTCCCATGGCTGGTGGCGGTGGCCGCCAGATCTACGTGTCCAACGTTTGTTCCATGCCCCATTCTTGCTCCTTTCCATCTCGAAATATACTAATCAACCTTTCCTACAGCTGCCGTACAATGTTGGCTGGCAGGATCTGAAGGATCTGTTTAGACAGGCTGGTAAGTTGAATCGTTTTATACATTAACGTGACCTACAGCTTGCGATACTAACTTGCCATAGCGCGCAATGGTGGTGTTATCCGCGCCGACGTTCATATCGGACCTGATGGCCGCCCGAAAGGATCGGGTATCGTTGTCTTCGAGACCCCGGATGATGCTCGCAACGCCATCCAGCAGTTCAATGGTTACGATTGGCAGGGCCGTATGCTGGAGGTTCGCGAGGATCGCTTTGCCGGTGCGAATATGGGTCCTGGTGGTTTCGGCGGTCGTGGCGGCTTCGGCGGCGGCCGCGGCGCCTTCGGCGGTTTCGGTCGCGGCGGCTTCGGTGGTGGCCGCGGTGGCTTTGGAGGTGGCTTCGGCGGTCGTGGCGGCTTCGGAGGAGCTCCCGGTGGTCCCCCTAGCTTCGATGCCAACCAGCCGGCCGCTCAGCCCAACCCGTTCACTGACTTCGCTACTTCTGGTACTGAACGGTCTGAGATCATTTACGTCCGGAACGTAAGTCAAACTTTCCTCTTGTACCCCCGAGTATCCGATTTCTCTGACTTTCCTCTTCTTCATCAGCTCCCTTGGTCGACCAGCAATGAGGATCTCGTCGAGCTCTTCTCTACTATTGGTAAGGTAGAGCAGGCTGAGATTCAGTATGAGCCCAGCGGTCGCTCCCGCGGCTCTGGCGTCGTTCGCTTCGACAATGCCGACACCGCCGACACCGCGATCCAAAAGTTCCAGGGTTACCAGTATGGTGGACGTCCTCTCGGTCTGAGTTTCGTCAAGTACCTTAACCCTGGTGCTGGCGGCGACAGCATGGATACCGACCCCCATGGTGGCCTGACACAAGATCAGATCATGTAAACTGATTACCGACCATCGCGTCAGTCTTACTGGTTGATGCAACAGATTTCCTATGATAGTTTGGGATTTTCCATTTGGAGGTTGTATTATATGACTGGATTTAAGCCTGTGTTCGATGTGGCGCTCGGCTCAATCTTCCCAATTGCACTACTTATCTACGGACAGGTGGCTATGGTCAGGGATTTGGTGGCCATGAGCGTTGGCCTGGGATGGGGCAGTAGTTCGAATGGCCGCATGACAAGCATGTGAAGGATGGTGTCGGAGGAAGGAGATTGAGGAAGTTGAATTTGCGACATGCTTTACCTTGCCCAGTTTTAGCACATGGGAGAAGTGAACCCCACTGAAACTTGTTGCTCTTTTTGCGGCTGAATTTTGGCTCTTCGCCTTTCTTTCAGCAAGTTGTTTACGGTTCGGACCCTCAAAATGGACAGTTGATCTTGTTTCACCTACATCCCCCCACCTTTAGACTGTACTCTTGAAGAGAACCTGCAATTATCTCGGTTGACCTTAGGATTAAGATCGAACATTGGAACTGCGACTCTTGGTAGCCTGAATCATAGCCAATCAAGGTGAAGCCAACGTGATGTGACGTGTTCGTGGTGTTTCATAATGATGAATTGAGTGGAGAACGGGTGAGCCGGCTGCCCTTTAGCTGATGATCATAAGTGCGGCTCAAATATGTCTACGCTTAACGTCAGGGTACGGTAGCTGCTGCTTCACCCGGGCATTCTTGTTATCTTACCAAATGAGAAATGTTAACTTTGCTAATAGGACCGTTTAGATCGAGTCACCTGGAGATACACGCTCTCCCGGTGATCAAGTTCACACCCAAGACAGGATCGTGAAGGCCAGCCAGCAGATTTGGAACGAGCATATGAACGTTATCAATTCGGCTCGCTCTTACTTTCCTCTTCGTTCGACAGCTTCTCTGTTGAGGCACAAAAGTCATTCTCTCACGCGTCTTCACTCATTCGTTTGATGTTCCTCTCTTTCCCTTCCATCTCCATTTCCACGAAGGGCCGCAGACTTCCTGCGGCAGGACTGAACATTCTCCAGAACGGGCATATAACCCCTTTAGTTCGCACCTTTCATTAACTCCAGTAGCTCACGTAGATAGTAGATGTGTGCTGCAAGCCAGTTAGGCAGCTGAGCTTTTCATATCCCCCCCCCCACCCCCCCTTCTTTTCTTCTT
>NW_009799103.1:2335652-2347288 GCF_000213175.1 Neurospora tetrasperma FGSC 2508 | reverse complement strand
TCTCCATTTCACGAAGGGCCGCAGACTTCCTGCGGCAGGACTGAACATTCTCCAGAACGGGCATATAACCCCTTTAGTTCGCACCTTTCATTAACTCCAGTAGCTCACGTAGATAGTAGATGTGTGCTGCAAGCCAGTTAGGCAGCTGAGCTTTTAATATCCCCCCCCCCCCCCCCCCCCAAAACAGGTTTTTTTTTTTTTTTTTTTTCTCCCTTCCTTTCTTGCTAGTCGTCTTGAAGGGTAATACCGACAACGAGCAGGTGAGTCGAGAGGTAGGGCAACCGAGAGTGGCAGGTTGAAGGCTATGATGCGGTACTACTCACCAACGCTTTCCTCACCATACGTACCCACTGACTTGAACCAAGGTATTCCACCAAAACTTGGGAATATTACAAAATTTAATACGGTACCCTCATACAGATCCCCCCTTCCGTTAGGTCAGGTACACACAAGAAGACAGAAAAAGCAATGGTGTAATTTGCGACGCTTGCTTCGAGTCCGATCAGGGAATAGCCATCATAGAAGTCCCACCAGCACCAACACCAGGACCTCCAGCGGCTGCAGGACCTGTCTTCTTCTTCCTCGACTGCTTTTTCCTCTTGGTCCTGTCTCTCGGCTTCAACGCCCCCATGCCCTTCTTGCAAACATCGGCGTACCTCCCGTAGAAGGTTTCCAGGTCTGCTGGCTCGACAATGGTGGACAGCTTGACCTTTTCTGTCCTCTTGTCCTTGCCCTTGGCGTTGGTGGCGCGGATGAGAACCGGGAGCGGGGTGGCAGGGTTGAGGTCGGTGAGAGGGTCGGTATCCATGGATTGGGAAGGTGTGCTGTAGGATACTGTGGGAGGGGTTAGCTTTGGTGACAGAGCTTCACTCTACTTAGCTCATCGCGGGTGGATGGAGATGGAGTTTAAGCTTGGAAAACAGCGGGAATTGGGAGGGTTGTCGTGACGATAGCAAAGCCGAGTGTGAAGTTTCCCGTCTGCGCTGGGTTGGTGTAGGTACACGTACGCCTCTTTTGTACTAGGTTGATGGTTCCGTGATCTTGGTTCTTCCTATACTCGAACAGATTGGTGAGCTTGGAGAAGAACTATACCATAGTAGGTTGAAGTCAGATTAGCATGGTCTCCTTAGGAAGGGATCACAGCAGTCAGTAACATATATCATTACCTCATCGTGAGTTAAATGGCCCATGATGTCCAGTTGTTTTTCTTCTTCTTCTTTTCCTTGTTTGCAAAAGGAAAGACAACAATTCGGCTGAGGAGTGAATGTGAAGGCAACCTAGAATGATTGATGAGAGTCAACGAGAGTGGCAGCTTTCCCCACTGCCGTTGGCCGGGCAGCTCCCGTCTGTCTGGTAGGAGTGAGCTTCCCCAGTGTAAAACCAGCCGGGTGGGGTCCCAAGCAGCTGCCCGAGGACCTGCTTCATCTCTTGGCGCTCTTGGCCCCGCAGTCGACACGCCTGGAACCCTGCACCGACCGATAACCAAAAAAACTATCTGATAACGATAGCAAGGTCCCGGTCGCGCGCTCTTCTACGCAGCAACGAAAGAGAGAGCCTTGCAAAGTTTGGAGGTCGTACCAATCAATCACATCTACACCTCCGCACGCGCATATTACAACATGGCACCCTCCATGAGGATAAAGGCTCCAAAATTGCCTGACAACCTCCTGAAGGAGCTCGGCGTAGAAGGTGAGCGTGCCTCCGTTCATGCGCCCATACAGCCATTGTCATTCCTGTCTGGCAATCAGGGTTCTCCGACGAAATCCTAACTCTTGCAGAACAATCGCACGGAGGTCGCAAGAATCAATTCCAATCTAGAAAGGATCGCCGTAAAGCAGAGAGAACACAGAAAAGGATCCACCGCACCTCGTCCACAAGAAGTTACCATACCGAGCGCGCTACAGCCCCAAAACCACAGAAGAAGGTCGATGTCGCATCGACAAAGGAAGCAAAGGAACCCAAGCCCATCTTGAAGAACGGGAAGAAACGACCATTGGAGGATGAGGATGAAGATGTTGCCCTCGAAGAGAACGATAATGAGGGTTTCGATGACGAGGGCGATATCGATCTTGACGAGGACGAGGACGACGAGCTAGACCTCGACGAAGAAGACGACAAAGACGGCGAAGACGTGGACGATGAAGAGGAAAGTGATATCCCAACACAAATCATATCGAAGTCGCAGCCAAAAATTTCAAAAACTGTCATGGAACGATTGGCGCAAGACGACAAGGAGATCGCCGACCTCGAAAAGAAGCTCGGCATCAAGGGACGCAAATCGCTTCCCAAGTCCTTCCAGGAGGATGGTCTTCTTGATCTACTAGAAGGCCTCCCTGGCGTAGACGACGAAACAGCCGAGAAAAGGAAGCGGAAGTCTGAAGCGGATGAGTGGCTTGCGGCGAAAAGGAGGAAAGCGGAAGAGGCGAAGAAGACGAAGGAATTCGAACTAGACGAGGAAGAAAATGAAGTCTCCGAACTGGACGAGGAGGACGATGGCTTGGACGATCTCTTAGAGGGATTGAACTCTGACGAAGACAACGACGTTGACCAAGACGAAGACATGGTCGAAGGCGATTCCGATGAAGATGGAGAAGAAGACAGCATCTCGGGCGAGGATAAGGGTGAGTTTGGAGGATTTGACGAGGACGAGGACGACGACGACGACGACGACGACAACGACGACGACGAATCCGACAACGACGAAGAAACGCTACAAAAGCCGCCAGAACGAGTCCGCGAAAACCCATATGTTGCGCCCACAACTGGGCGGACTGTAGTAAAATACGTGCCACCATCGAAGCGACAGGAGGCGGGCTCAGAAGCGGAGTTGGTGGCCCGCATTCGCCGTCAAACACAAGGTCTCATCAACAGGATGACAGAGTCTAATCTTTTATCCATCATTATGGACTTTGAAAGGCTTTACCGCGACAACCCGCGACAACATCTTACGTCGAACATTGTCGATCTCCTACTCATTCAGGTGTGCGAGCCAACGACGCTGCCTGATACGTTGCTCGTGCTTACCGCGGGTTTCGCTACCGGTATCTTCAAGGTGATTGGTATGGACTTTGGCGCACAATTAATCCAAGAAGTGATCGAGCGATTTGATAGGCATTATGAAGAGGCCAAGGAGGCTGCAAAGGAGCGGCCAGACGTACCGAAACAGACATCCAACCTCATCACTTTCCTATCCGAACTCTATAACTTTCAACTCGTGGGCCCTAACTTGCTCTTCGATTTCATTCGAATCCTTTTGGGTGATCTTTCGGAGCTGAACGCGGAACTTTTGCTCAGGATTGTGCGCATCGCTGGCCCAGCCCTCCGACAAGATGACCCCATGTCTGTCAAGGACATTGTTACCCTTATCCGCCCGGCTGTTGCCAAGATCGGAGAGAAGAACCTCAGCGTCAGAACTAAATTTATGATTGAGACCATCAACGACCTGAAAAACAACAAGATGAAGACGGGTCTAGGCGCTTCCGCCGTTCTCACGGAGCACACAACCAAGATGAAGAAGCTTTTGGGCACCTTGAAAACCATGAAGACGGCCGAGCCTTTGCGAATGACCCTTGCCGATATACGCGATGCCGACAAGAAGGGCAAATGGTGGCTTGTAGGCGCTAGCTGGGCAGGCAAAGATAAGGACAGTGACAAGAAGCCATTGACTCAGGACGGTGTCATACAGGATAGCGTTGACTCGGACGACGAAAGCTTTGTCTTGGAGGATGTCGAGGACATGCCTGACCTCGGAGAACTTGCCAGAGAAAACCAGATGAACACGGACGTGCGCCGGTCCATCTTTGTGTCGATAATGTCCGCCACGGACTACGAGGATGCCTACTACCGCATCCTCAAGTTGCGCCTGAACAAGGAGCGACAGAGAGAGATTCCATACGTGATCATCCAGTGTGCCGGCGCAGAGCAGGTCTACAACCCATACTACACCTTGGTGGCCAAGAAGCTTTGCGGGGATCGCAAAATCCGGTGGTCGTTCCAAGACGCGCTCTGGAAGCTATTCAGGCGTCTCGGAGAGTCAGTTTTTGGCGATGACGCAGAGGATGGGGAGGATGTAGATGCGATGGACATGCGGCGGCTTGTCAACATTGCAAAACTGTTCGGGGCCATGGTGGCAGGTGGATCGCTAGGGTTGGCAATTCTGAAATGCCTCAATTTGCCTTATCTACAAACCAAGACGCGGGCGCTAGTGGAGATCCTGCTGATTACTGTGCTTCTGGAAGCCGGAAAAGGCGGCGACAAGGATCGGGATGAGACGATTACTTCGGTGTTTGTGGCTGTGGAAGGGATCCCCGAGCTTGCCAGAGGCCTGCAATGGTTCATCAAGAAGGTGGTCCGGAAGTCGGATCTCGCGGGAGGAGCGGCCAACACCAAGCTCGTCAAGGAGGGTTGCAAGACAGCCATGGCGGCCTTGGAGCATGCGCTGCTCGCCGCCGAAGGCTTGGTGGAATGATTTTGCTTTGTTGGATACCTGTATATAGATCGGATATCTTCGGGAATAGCAACATAATGATCAGGGATACAAGTGTGCCGGGGTCCATACAAAAGGCCATTGACCAATATCTTGACAAGTTCATGGAACTAACCCAAGTATTCTCGCTCCGATGTAGTTACCTACTTCGTAGATATTAGCGTTGACGGCGGGACTGGAAAAGTTGGGGGTAGCTTTGGGGAACTTGTTGTCTGGAAGGACGATTTGCTACTAGGGATCCAGGGAGCGACCGACTCGAGTCTGCGGGAGCCCGGAAATATAGTGGTCTGTGAATAGCACTCAATGATGTCATTTCGTTTTGCAACGAAGGGACGGGGTTTCATGAGGGTCGGGCGGGACTCGAGATTGTATGTCGTTCGACAAACAAAAGTCAGGAGACGGGTCAGGGACAGGCTATGCTTCTCCAATTCGGCAGCTGGGCAAGCTGGGGTTATTTGGCGTTGACGGGCGGAGTAAAGAGGGGAGCAAAGAGGGGATCGCGCCAAGGAGCAAGAGGAATGTCAAACACAAGCTGTCAGAAAAATGGCTACATAGCGGGAGTGCAGAGATGTCAAAATTTTGGAGTCAGCTGCTGCACGCGCAAGTTCATCTTGACCAATCACAGGACGCAACAAGGCCAGTACCGTACCTTACGTATTCGGGGACGGGTTTCTTCGACGAAGCAGTCAGGGCAGCAGCGACAGTGAGACGGCGAAGAGCGCGCTGCCCGTCCCGCCTAACACTGGCATCATAATACTTTTACTTACTGTAGCACACTAATAACACAATCAGGCAGTACCTACCTATTTAGTGTAATGTACGCGAGATTCGAGGTACCTACTACCTACCTAGGTAGTGGTGTTCCTACTCCGCTCCGTCCTACCTACCACTCCGCTCTGCGCTGTCTCGAGCGGGCCAGCTTGGGGACGGGCACGGTGGAAAGCGGGTGCCCTTTGAGCGATGTGAGCCTCTGACGGGCTGGCAACCCGAACAAGTGGGACTGGACATTTTTCGCTTGCCGTGAATAGCTTCCGCCTCGAATCCCAACAATTGTCTCTCCCGCGGCGTTTTGCAGTTCAGTACACACTTTCGACGTCTCACCATCGAATCGCATTCCCTGCTTCCCCGGGCATCTCTCTGCAGTGCGCTCGTTCCTTCGAATTTTCCCTGTTTCCATTTCTGGTTTTTCATTCAGCACATATTTTCACCATGCTGTCCCAAAGATTAATAGGCCGTGCTGCCGTCCGGTCCGCCTTCAAGCCCTCGGGGTAAGCTCACTGTCCCGGTTGCCGGCGGATGCCCGACACATTGTTTTCTCATGCGCGTACTGAGGCTGACCTGACGACCACATACAGGCTCCCTGTCGTCGTTTCTCCCAGGTTGAGGAGGACCTATGCGACCGAGTCTGGTCTGTTTGCCAACATCAAGAGCTGGTTCTCGTCAAAGGATTCTGGTCGGCTGACTGTTGATGTGCCCGTAGAGGAGAAGGATCTCGTCATCATTGGAGGTGGTGTCGCTGGCTATGTTGCTGCCATCAAGGCCGGCCAGGAGGGTCTCAAGGTGCGTCGCATCGCGAATCAACTACACCGCAACACCGACGAATGACGACAATATCTGACTGCTATCTCCCATGTTGCCTGGAAATAGGTCGCCTGTATCGAGAAGCGCGGCACCCTCGGCGGTACCTGCCTGAACGTCGGCTGCATTCCCTCCAAGTCGCTCCTCAACAACTCCCATCTCTACCATCAGATCCTCCACGACTCGAAACACCGCGGCATCGAGGTCGGCGATGTCAAGCTCAACCTCGCCCAGCTTATGAAGGCCAAGGAACAGTCCGTCAGCGGTCTCACCAAAGGTGTCGAGTTCCTCCTGAAGAAGAACGGCGTCGAGTACATCAAGGGTGCCGGCGCCTTCGCCGACGAGCACACCATCAACGTCAAGCTCAACGACGGCGGCGAGACCTCCGTCAAGGGCAAGAACATCCTTATCGCCACTGGCTCCGAGGTCACCCCCTTCCCCGGCCTCGAAATCGACGAGAAGCGCGTCATCAGCAGCACTGGCGCCATTGCTCTTGAGAAGGTCCCGGAGAAGATGCTCGTCATCGGTGGTGGCATCATTGGTCTCGAAATGGCTTCTGTCTGGTCCCGTCTCGGCGCCCAGGTCACCGTCATCGAGTTTCTCGACCAGATTGGCGGCCCCGGCATGGACCTTGAGGTTGCCAAGTCCATCCAGAAGATCCTGAAGAAGCAGGGCATCAACTTCAAGACCGGCACCAAGGTCGTTTCCGGTGACAAGACTGGCGAGACCGTTAAGCTCGAGGTCGACTCCGCTAAGGGTGGCAAGCCCGAGACTGTGAGTGGCTTATGATACCCTGCAGGCTATCTGTTCGTTGTCGTGATTTTCAAAGCTGACATTGTTCGAACACAGCTCGAGGGTGACGTTGTTCTTGTCGCTATTGGCCGCCGTCCCTACACCGAGGGTCTCGGCCTTGAGAGCATTGGACTCGAGAAGGATGAGCGCGGCCGTGTCATCATTGACTCCGAGTACCGCACCAAGATCCCCCACATTCGCTGCGTTGGTGATGTCACCTTCGGCCCCATGCTTGCTCACAAGGCTGAGGAGGAGGCCGTTGCTGTCGTCGAGTACATCAAGAAGGGTTACGGCCATGTCAACTACGGCTGCATTCCTTCGGTCATGTACACCTTCCCCGAGGTTGCCTGGGTTGGCCAGTCCGAGCAGGAACTCAAGAAGGCTGGTGTTCCCTACCGCGTCGGTACCTTCCCCTTCAGCGCCAACTCCCGCGCCAAGACCAACCTTGACACTGAGGGCATGGTTAAGATGATCGCCGACCCCGAGACCGACCGGATTCTCGGTGTCCACATCATCGGTCCCAACGCCGGTGAGATGATTGCTGAGGGTACCCTTGCCCTCGAGTATGGCGCTTCCAGCGAGGACATTGCCCGCACCTGCCACGCTCACCCTACCCTCGCCGAGGCTTTCAAGGAGGCGGCCATGGCCACTCACTCAAAGGCCATCCACTTCTAAGCAGCTGGAGCGTTTTGGCGTTGAATGGCTCTAAGCACGGAAAAATGTGCTGTCTGGATTTCTAGCATTGGGAGTATGGAAAGAGGATGGGAGGAGGTGTGTACTTATACTGTAGTCACGGGCTTTCCCTCAAGGGTTTAATAGGGGGTTTTCACATGACATGCTAAATAGACGCCGCTTGTTGGTTGGACTAGGGCTATTTGGCCTTGCGGGTCCTGGTTGGGCTCGAGACTCGATGAATACACGAGATTTTAAAAGATACAGAAAAGCTACCTTGGTAGCCAAATGGGAAGGCAGGAAGGCTGCTGGCTATTCTATGTTAACATTGCCGAGTTATCAGAAGGCTGTGGGTTTTGGATGATTCTTGTCTGTTCTCCATGCCGGTGCAATTACTTTTTAGTCCGAGTAGCAGTATCCATCAATGCCGGTCTTTAACTGCGTTCTGGTGTTGATGTGTATTCTTGTGTACAGGGCATGTTGCTTGGCATGACGTTATTTGTTTGAGAAGCCATCGACCAGGGACCCTAACCCTCTGAATATCCTTTGGACCCTTTGTTCTGTTCTTCCCCTATGTTTTAATGACATGCGGGCAGTTGTGACCCTGAACACCCAGGGTCCAAAGACGTCGTTGGCGATCAGCAATGTGGTTTAATTTCAGACGCAAAAGTTGGAGTGGCAAGAACCCTTGCGTGACATCTGGTATTGTATGACCCCTATGTGGTGCAGCAAACGCCAAGCGGGATGGCCTGGAGCTGGCAAGCTGGGTAGACGCGCCAGCGGTGAGGTTTCCACTCGGTCAACCCCTCCAGTAGGAACCTATGATCTTATCCAATGTCACATCGTCCCATGCCCGTTGTTTTGGGTAGTCATGTCCACTGCCCAGGAACAGCGCCCGCATCAGAATCGACGTATCGAACCACTCACCAACCTCTGTGGCCCTATCCGTCCCACCTTCAACGACCACCCACCTACTAGTATCAACACCTTGGATTTCTATCAAAACTGACCTTGAGTTTCCTGAACTGTTGCGAGGACAACACCACAACCTTTCCCTGTCCACAGACGGCGGGTGTTTTGTTCCACCCAGTAGCGAATCCCTCTATCTTTTTTCGTTCAAAACACAACAGTCTTGCGCAAAGACAACAATGGCTTCTAAACCCCCATCACCATCACGCGCCGCTGCCGAAGATACCGCAACGGCTCAGCAGTCGACAGTTAAAACAGCAGAGCGGACATATCCCTTCATTTCCCGCCGTGAGATCGAGGCCTTGATTTCTGAAGGTCGCCATATCATCATTGTCGATCAATATGTCCTGAAGGTTGACGCTTGGGTCAAGTATCACCCCGGTGGTGACAAGGCCATCAAGCACATGATTGGGAGGGATGCTACCGATGAAGTAAACGGGTGCGTACAAAACACAATATCATGCACCAATCGCGACAGTCTGGATCCAGTCCGGTGTATAGTTATCGGGCCCCGGTGAAGAAGAAGATGCTGACTTCATAGCGTGTACTTTTTTGGAATCACTACAGGTTACATTCCCCAGAAGCAAGAGCTCAGATGAACAGGTACAGAGTGGGCAGGATACCAGGGAGATGGAAGAATTTCTTGCCGCCGATACAAGGAGGCAAGTTCAGGCCAAGAGGAGAAGAAGGTGAAGAATGGGAAGAGGAGTCCCCAGAAATAAGGGCCAGAGCTGCGAACTACGATGAGGACACTAGCTTCGGATCGTCATCATTTGCGAGTCAGGCTGCCTCTACTGAATCCGAGAGCTCACGGACCCCTTCGCCCGCCCCTTCCCCGGTCTTTGATGATGGAGAATCGGCGCCGGAATTGAACCAACTCCACGCCCGTCCTAACGCCCGGTCAAAGTCGGCCGTAAGCCGATCCGATTCCTTCACCTCGATTTCCTCCATTGAGGATGAGAAGGCCAGTGCCAAGGGCGCCGATGATGGCCCTAGGGATGGCATGGCCCATCTCGACGCTCTAACAAGGCAAGAGATCAGGCTCGATCTCGACAAGTACCCTCCGCTCGATGAGGGAACGCAAGACACCGTCATCCGAAAGTATCGTGAACTCAACGAGCGCATCAAGGCCGAAGGACTCTATGACTGCAACTATGTTGCTTACGCCATCGAAGGATTCCGCTATACTCTCCTCTTCTGCGGGTGTCTTCTGTTCCTAAAATGGGGTTGGTACGTTCCTAGTGCGTTCTGTCTCGGCTCTTTCTGGCACCAGCTAGTCTTCACTGCCCATGACGCCGGGCACATGGGCATCACGCACCATTTCCATGTCGATACTGTCATCGGCATCATCATTGCCGACTTCATCGGTGGTCTCAGTCTAGGTTGGTGGAAGCGCAACCACAACGTTCACCATATCATCACCAACAGCCCTGAGCACGATCCGGACATAGAACACCTCCCCTTCTTCGCCATTTCCCATCGCTTCTTCACTAATCTGCGGTCCACATACTATGACCGTGTCATGGAGTACGACATCTTTGCCAAATTCTTCGTCTCCCTCCAGCACTACCTCTACTACATCGTCATGATGTTCGCCCGCCTGAACCTCTACCGTCTCTCGTGGGAGTACTTGCTCAAGGGCCAGGCACCCAAGCACGGTCCTGCCTGGTGGCACCGGCATCTCGAGCTTGTCGGTCAGGTCTTCTTCTGGTACTGGTTCGGTTATGGGATCATGTACAAGGCAATCGATGGCAACTGGAACCGTTTTGTTTTTTTCATGATCTCCCACGCGGTCACCAGCCCGTTGCACGTGCAGATCACTCTGTCACACTTCGCCATGTCCACCTCTGATCTGGGCCCTCATGAGTCCTTCCCGCAGCGCATGCTGCGCACCACCATGGACGTCGACTGCCCCGAGTGGCTTGACTTTTTCCACGGCGGCCTCCAGTTCCAGGCCATTCACCACTTGTACCCGCGCATTCCTAGACATAACCTTCGCAAGACGCAGAAGCTAGTCCAAGACTTCTGTAACGATGTTGGAATCCCTTATGCGCTGTACGGATTTGTGGAAGGCAACAAACACGTCATCGGGAGGCTAGCTGATGTGGCTAGGCAGGCAGCTATCTTGAGGAAGTGCCAGCAGACTATTGTTGATGGCAGCATCGGACATTCTCATGCTCACTGATTGTGACGCTTTCGAATGAGGGAAATGTATTGCACATGGAAATTTTATAAAAGGAGGGGATGGTCACAGGCGAGGGACGAGATATGGTAGATGGGCTACATGGGCTACAATGGCCCACAATTCTGGATTAAAGACAAAGCCACGCTGTGTTCAGTATATTTTCTTTTTTTTCTTTCTTTTTTTTTCCCCCCCCAAAAAAAAGAAAAATGTAAGAAAAATGGGTATTCGGGTTATGCATACCTGCACTTTCCTTGAGCAGGCAGTTTTGCACGTACGTCTTAGAGCCAGGCCATTCAGAGATATCACTACGTCTGGTCTGACTGTGAATCAAACTATAAACGACACTCTGGGAGCTTTCCGGGGGCGTCCTTGTGATTGGTTTCGACCAACCGGACGGAAGCATGTAGTTAGCAACTGACCTGTCATATGAACTGTGTACAAAGGTTGTTGACGATCAAGTCCAAAAGTCCAGATTAACGGAACGGGAGCTTGAATGAAGGTGTGGATGATGGATGAACGGGATGCTTGGAGCAGCACAATGACGAGGTAAGAGAATATGAAGGTGACACGAAGCAGTAAACATTCGGGAGGTGTAACAAGAGACAATCACATGTGTCTCTTCGGCATATACGTAAACAAAAAAGAATGGAATGGCCCAATAAGGTAGAGACGTCGAGAATAGAGACACGGCCAGTGGAAAATATGACCGTCACGTTATAGAAGCAGTTGGATGGTGATCAAGCAGTCTTGTGGCCGGGGCAAGAGGCAAATAGAAACTCGATTCTGGTAGTCTCATTCACTCAGCCTGCCTACTTCTACAGACCCACATTAAAGCTTGGCGCTGCCCCCCCCCCCTCCTTCTTTCTTCCTTTTTTTAAACTTTCCTTTTGGAAAACCCCTGTTTTGGAAAAACACCGCTTAATTTTTCCCCCCGTAAAAAAAACCAAACTGAAA